>NW_020837986.1:17353829-17540978 GCF_003676395.1 Aethalodelphis obliquidens | reverse complement strand
TTCTTTCTTTCTTTCTTTCTTTCTTTCTTTCTTTCTTTCTTTCTTTCCTTCCTTCCTTCCTTCCTTCCCTCCTTTAGACAACGAATCATCCCAAATTGAGGAGGTGGTCTCTGACAAAAAGATTTATGATTTTTCCCCATTTACCTCTTTTAGTGAGGGTGTATGTGTATGCTTCTGTGTAAGATTTTGTCAGTATAGCTTTGCTTCCAACATTTGTCCTAAGGTTCTATCCGTCCCTTTTTTTTTTTTTTTCTAAATAAGAATTTTTTAATTCAATAACTTTATTATACTTTATTTTATTTTTACTGTATCTTCTTTCTTTCTGTCTTTTTTCCTTCTTTCCCTCTTTCCTCCCTTCCTCCTTCCCTCCTTTCTTTCCTTCTTTCCTTCTTTGCTTCTTTCTTTCTTTCTTCCTTCCTTCCTACCCTCCTTTCCTTTTTTCTTTCCTCATACTTCTACTAATTCCCTCTACTTTTTCTCCCTTTTATCCTGAGCCATGTGGATGAAAGGCTCTTGGTGCTCCAGCCAGGAGGCAGGGCTCTGCCTCTGAGGTAGGAGAGCCAACTTCAGGACACTGGTCAACAAGAGACCTCCCAGCTCCACATAATATCAAACGGCGAAAATCTCCCAGAGACCTCCATCTTAACACCAGCACCCAGCTTCACTCAACGACCAGCAAGCCACAGTGCTGGAAAACCTATGCCAAACAACTAGCAAAACAGGAACACAACACAACCCATTAGCAGAGAGGCTGCCTAAAATCATAATAAGGCCACAGACACCCCAAAACACACCACCAGACGTGAACCTGCCGACTAGAGAGACAAGATCCAGCCTCATCCACCACAACACAGGCACTAGTCCCCTCCACCAGGAAGCCTACACAACCCACTGAACCAACCTTAGCCACTGGAGACAGACATCAAAAACAGGAGGAACTACGAACCTGCAGCCTGCAAAAAGGAGACCACAAACACAGTAAGATAACCAAAATGAGAAGACAGAAAAACACACAGCAGGTAAAGGAGCAAGATAAAAATGCACCAGACCTAACAAATGAAGAGGAAATAGGCAGTCTACCTGAAAAAGAATTCAGAATAATGATAGTAAGGTTGATCCGAAATCTTGGAGATAGAATGGACAATAGAATGGACAAAATGCAAGAATCAGTTAACAAGGACCTGGAAGAACTAAAGATGAAACAAGCAATGATGAACAACACAATAAATGAAATTAAAAGTACTCTAGATGAGATCAATAGAGAATAACTGAGGCAGAAGAATGGATAAGTGACCTGGAAGATAAAATAGTGGAAATAACTACTGCAGAGCAGAATAAAGAAAAAAGAATGAAAAGAACTGAGGACAGTCTCAGAGACCTCTGGGACAACATTAAACGCACCAACATTCGAATTATAGGGGTTCCAGAAGAAGAAGAGAAAAAGAAAGGGACTGAGAAAATATTTGAAGAGATTATAGTTGAAAACTCCCCTAATATGGGAAAGGAAATAGTTAATCAAGTCCAGGAAGCACAGAGAGTCCCATACAGGATAAATCCAAGGAGAAATACGCCAAGACACATATTAATCAAACTGTCAAAAATTAAATACAAAGAAAGCATATTAAAAACAGCAAGGGAAAAATAACAAATAACACATAAGGGAATCCCCATAAAGTTAACAGCTGATCTCTCAGCAGAAACCCTACAAGCCAGAAGGGAGTGGCAGGACATACTGAAAGTGATGAAGGAGAAAAACCTGCAGCCATGACTACTCTAGCCAGCAAGGATCTCATTCAGGTTTGATGGAGAAATTAAAACCTTTACAGACAGCAAAAGCTGAGAGAGTTCAGCACCACCAAACCAGCTTTACAACAAATGTTAAAGGATCTTCTCTAGGCAAGAAACACAAGAGAAGGAAAAGACCTATAATAACGAACCCAAAACATTTTAGAAAATGGGAATAGGAACATGCATATCGATAATTACCTTAAATGTAAATGGACTAAATGCTCCCACCAAAAGACACAGATTAGCTGAATGGATACAAAAACAAGACCCTTATATATGCTGTCTACAGAGACCCACTTCAGACCTAGAGACACATACAGACTGAAAGTAAGGGGATGGAAAAAGACATTCCATGCAAATGGAAACCAAAAGAAAGCTGGAGTAGCAATTCTCATATCAGACAAAATAGACTTTAAAATAAGGACTATTAAAAGAGACAAAGAAGGACACTACATAATGATCAAGGGATCTATCCAAGAAGAAGATATAACAATTGTAAATATTTATGCACCCAACATAGGAGCACCTCAATACATAAGGCAAATACTAACAGCCATAAAAGGGGAAATCGACAGTAACACATTCATAGTAGGGGACTTAAACACTCCACTTTCACCAATGGACAGATCATCCAAAATGAAAATAAATAAGGAAGCACAAGCTTTAAATGATACATTAAACAAGATGGACTTAATTGATATTTATAGGACACTCCATCCAAAAACAACAGAATACACATTTTTCTCAAGTGCTCATGGAACATTCTCCAGGATAGATCATATCTTAGGTCACAAATCAAGCCTTGGTAAATTTAAGAAAATTGAAATTGTATCAAGTATCTTTTCTGACCACAACGCCATGAGACTAGATATCAATTACAGGAAAAGATCTGTAAAAAATACAAACACATGGAGGCTAAACAATACACTACTTAATAATGAAGTGATCACTGAAGAAATCAAAGAGGAAATCAAAAAATACCTAGAAACAAATGACAATGGAGACACAACGACCCAAAACCTGTGGGGTGCAGCAAAAGCAGTTCTAAGGGGGAAGTTTATAGCAATACAAGCCCACCTGAAGAAACAGGAAACATCCCGAATAAACAACCTAACCTTGCACCTAAAGAAATAACAGAAAGAAGAACAAAAATACCCCAAAGTTAGCAGAAGGAAAGAAATCATAAAAATAAGATGAGAAATAAATGAAAAAAAATGAAGGAAACGATAGCAAAGATCAATAAAAGTAAAAGCTGGTTCTTTGAGAAGATAAACAAATTGATAAAGCATTAGCCAGACTCACCAAGAAAAAAAGGGAGAAGACTCAAATCAATAGAATTAGAAATGAAAAAGGAGAAGTAACAACTGGCACTGCAGAAATACAAAAGATCATGAGAGATTACTACAAGCAACTCTATGCCCATAAAATGGACAACCTGGAAGAAATGCACAAATTCTTAGAAATGCAGAACCTGCCAAGACTGAATCAGGAAGAAATGGAAAATATGAACAGACCAATCACAAGCACTGAAATTGAAACTGTGATTAAAAATCTGACAACAAACAAAAGCCCAGGACCAGATGGCTTCACAGGCAAATTTTATCAAACATTTAGAGAAGAGGTAACACCTACCCTTCTCAAACTCTTCCAAAATACAGCAGAAGGAGGAACACTCCCAAACTCATTCTACGAGGCCACCATCACCTTGATACCAAAACCAGACAAGGATGTCACATAGAAAGAAAACTACAGGCCAATATCACTGATGAACATAGATGCAAAAATCCTCAACAAAATACTAGCAAACAGAATCCAACAGCACATTAAAAGGATCATACACCATGATCAAGTGGGGTTTCTTCCAGGAATGCAAGGATTCTTCAATACACGCAAATCATTCAACGTGATACACCATATTAACATATTGAAGGAGAAAAACCATATGGTCATCTCAATAGATTCAGAGAAATCTTTCGACAAAATTCAACACCCATTTATGATAAAAACCTTGCAGAAAGTAGGCATAGAGGGAACTTACCTGAACATAATAAAGGCCATATATGACAAACCCACAGCCAGCATCATCCTCAACGGTGAAAAACTGAAAGCATTTCCACTAAGATCAGGAACAAGACAAGGTTGTCCACTCTCACCACTCTTATTCAACATAGTTTTGGAAGTTTTAGCCACAGCAATCAGAGAAGAAAAGGATATAAAAGGAATCAAAATCAGAAAAGAAGAAGTAAAGCTGTCACTGTTTACAGATGACATGATAATATACATAGAGAGTCGTACAGATGCTACCAGAAAACTACTAGAGCTAATCAATGAATTTGGTAAAGTAGCCGCATATAAAATTAAGGCACAGAAGTCTCTGGCATTCCTATAAACTAATGATGAAAAATCTGAAAGTGAAATTAAGAAAACACTCCCATTTACCATTGCAACAAAAAGAATAAAATATCTAGGAATAAACCTACCTAAAGAGACAAAAGACCTGTATGCAGAAAATTATAAAACACTGATGAAAGAAATTAAAGACAATACAAATAGATGGAGAGATATACCATGTTCTTGGATTGGAAGAGCCAACATTGTGAAAATTAATCTACTACCCAAAGCAATCTACAGATTCAATGCAATCCGTATCAAACTACCAGTGGCATTTTTCACAGAACTAGAACCAAAAATTTCACAATTTGTATGGAAACACAAAAGACCCCGAATAGCCAAAGCAATCTTGAGAACGAAAAATGGAGCTTGAGGAATCAGGCTCCCTGACTTCTGACTATACTATAAAGCTACAGTAATCAAGCCAGTATGGTACTGGCACAAAAACAGAAATATATATAGATCAATAGAACAGGATAGAAAGCCCAGATATAAACCCATGCACATATGGTCACCTTATCTTTGATAAAGGAGGCAGGAATGTACAGTGGAGAAAGGACAGCCTCTTCAATAAATGGTGCTGGGAAAACTGGACAGGTACATGTAAAAGTATGAGACTAGAACACTCCATAACACCATACACAAAAATAAGCTCAAAATGGATTAAAGACCTAAATGTAAGGCCATACACTATAAAACTCTTAGAGGAAAACATAGGCAGAAAACTCTATGACATAAATCACAGCAAGATACTTTTTGACCCACCACCTAGAGAAATGGAAATAAAAACAAAAATAAACAAATGGGACCTAATGAAACTTCAAAGCTTTTGCACAGCAAAGGAAACCATAAACGAGACCAAAAGACAATCCTCAGAATTTGAGAAAATATTTGCAAATGAAGCAACTGACAAAGGGTTAATCTCCAAAATTTACAAGCAGCTCATGCAACTCAATAACAAGAAAACAAACAACCCAATCCAAAAATGGGCAGAAGACCTAAATAGACATTTCTCCAAAGAAGATATACAGACTGCCAACAAACACATGAAAGAATGCTCAACATCATTAATCATTAGAGAAATGCAAATCAAAACTACAATGAGATATCATCTCACACCAGTCAGAATGGCCATCATCAAAAAATCTAGAAACAATAAATGCTGGAGAGGGTGTGGAGAAAAGGGAACACTCTTGCACTGCTGGTGGGAATGTGAATTGGTTCAGCCACTATGGAGAACAGTATGGAGGTTCCTTAAAACACTACAAATAGAAGTATCATATGACCCAGCAATCCCACTACTGGGCATATACCCTGAGAAAACCGAAATTCAAAAAGAGTCATGTACCAAAATGTTCATTGCATCTCTACTTACAATAGCCCGGAGATAGAAACAACCTAAGTGTCCATCATCAGATGAATGGATAAAGAAGATGTGGCACATATATACAATGGAATATTACTCAGCCATCAAAAGAAATGAAATTGAGCTATTTGTAATGAGGTGGATAGACCTAGAGTCTGTCATACAGAGTGAAGTAAGTCAGTAAGAGAAAGACCAATACCGTATGCTAACATATATATATGGAATTTAAGGGAAAAAAATGTCATGAAGAACCTAGGGGTAAGACAGGAATAAAGACACAGACCTACTGGAGAATGGAATTGAGGATATGGGGAGGGGGAAGGGTGAGCTGTGACAGGGCTAGAGAGAGGCATGGACATATATACACTAACCAACATAAGGTAGATAGCTAGTGGGAAGCAGCCACATGGCACAGGGATATCGGCTCGGTGCTTTGTAACCACCTGGATGGGTGGGATAGGGAGGGTGTGAGCGAGGGAGATGCAAGAGGGAAGAGATATGGGAACATATGTATATGTATAACTGATTCACTTTGTTGTAAAACAGAAACTAACACACCATTGTAAAGCAATTATACCCCAATAAAGATGCTAAAAAAAAAAAAGAACACAAATGACAAACATTGGTGAGGATGTGGAGAAAAGGGAATACTTGTACACTGTTGGTTGGAATGTAAATTGGTGCAGCCACTGTGGAAAACTGTATGGAGGTTTGTAAAAAAACTAAAAATAGAACTACTATATGACTCAGTAATTCCACTCTTGGGTATATATCCAAAAAAACCCCACAAAATCCCAAAACACTAATTCAAAAACATACATGCACCCCAATGTTCACAGCAGCATTATTTACAATTGCCAAGATATGGGAGCAACCTAAGTGTCTAACAACAGATGAATCACTAAAGAAGATATGGTGTATATATACAATGGAATACTATTCAGCCATAAAAAAGAACAAAATTTTGCCATTTGCAACAACATAGATGGACTTGGAAGACATTATGCTAAGTGAAACAAGTCAGACAGAGAAAGACAAATACTGTGTATTACTTGTATGTGGAATCTAAAAAGTTCAACAAACTAGTGAACGTAACAAAAAAAGCAGCAGTCTCCAGGTAGGGAGAACAAACTAGTGGTTACCAGTGGGGAGGGGTAGGGAGGGTCAATATAGGGGTGGAGGAGTGGGAGGCACAAACTATTGGGTGTAAGATAATCTCAAGGATATATTGTACAACACAGGGAATATAGCCAATATTTTGTAATAATTGTAAATGGAAAGTAACCTTTAAAAACTGTATAAATATTTTTAATGTTTTTGAAAAAAAGACTTCATGCTGTATGGATCCATTTATGTGACATTCTCAAGAACATAAAATTACAGGTACAGATAACACATCAGTTCTTGCCAGGATCTGAGAGTGGGAATGATTACAAAAGGGTATCATGAAGGAATTTTGAGATTGCAGTAAAACCATTTTTTTTTCCCCCGGTATGCGGGCCTCTCACTGTTGTGACCTCTCCCGTTGCGGAGCACAGGCTCCGGACGCGCAGGCCCAGCGGCCATGGCTCATGGGCCCAGCCGCTCCGCGGCATGTGGGATCCTCCCGGACCAGGGCATGAACCCGTGTGCCCTGCATCGGCAGGCAGACTCTCAACCACTGCGCCACCAGGGAAGCCCGTAAAACCATTTTATATCTTGACTAGTGTGTTGAAAATAAAGCCATCCATGATAGATGACTCCATGCATCTGTCCAACAGAACTATACACTTAAAAGGATGAGTTAATTTAACCTTAATTGTAAAAATGAAGAGAAATATAAATTTAAAATGCCCAGTGAATCCAGCCATATGGAAGTCAGTGATGACTTTCAGAAGAGCATTTTGCAGGGGATGACAGGACTGGAAACCAGCCTGAAGAGGCACATGGGTGAGTGGGGGTTGAAGAAGCAAAGACACAGAGTGCAGACACCCAGATATGAAAGGGAGGTAGAGGAAGGGCAGGAGCTGAAGAAGAAGATGGAGAAGAGGTATTTCTTAACCTCAAGAACCAAAGGTTGAATTGACCATAGTCCTTGGTTCATAGTCCACTTTCATCATCAGTTTGTGCAAGGCTGATATCTTGTCATTTCCCTTTAATTCCTGACCCACACAGGCTCCCAAGCCAATGTTTTTGATCATGTACTAGAATATGTATACATGCATCTTTGTAAAATATGAAATGTTACTCTACTAGTACTTGTGATTTCATTTACATAAATGGCATTATGCAGTTGGCCTCATTCTGTTTCTTCTTTCACTCAACACTTCTTTAAAAAGATCTCTTCTCTGGACTCAGATATAGAGAACAAACTAGTGGTAACCAGTGGGGAGAGGGAAGGGGCAATATTAGGAGGGAGGAGTGGGAGAAACACATTATTGGGTGTAAGATAGGCTCAAGGACATATTGTACAACTTGGGGAACACAGCCAATATTTTGTAGTAACTGTAAATGGAAAGTAACCTTAAAAATTGTATAAAAAATTTTTTTTAATTTAAATAAAGTGATCCCAATTTCAGCAGCAATATTATTTTTTAAAGAGTCTAGGTAAAGACTATTGTGATTTTAAAAAATAGAAGTATAAAAATTATCATCTCCAAGTAAATATTAAGGTTTGATATAATACCATAGAATAATATATAATTTTATAGGCAGAACCCACATTTTCTTCCAATATTATTAGGTTGAATAATGAGTGCTTTAATCAAAATCAGTATGTATAAAATATAATTTTAGCATATCATATAGACTCTCAAGTGCTTTTAATCACCACTTTCCACCTAAATGAGAGCTAGATATTCAGGATCCTAAAATCAAGAGTAATATTTGTTGTAAATATTATCAAACACCAAAGCTAGCCTAGATGTATTCGATTCAAATACAGAGTGAGAGACTATATACAGAGAAAGAACTATATGAGGACTGAAAAAATACAGAAATGAACGTTTAACTTATTACAAATGGTTTTAAAAGAGGATTGTAGTAGGCTAAATAATGGCCACCAAAAGATACCAGGTCCTAATCTCTAGAACATGTATATGTCATCTCTGGAACAGATGACCCCAAACTGCAAGAAAGACAGAAAAATATATAGAATACTGAATAAGTCTATAACAACCTGGAAAATGAGACTAACATCACTTGATTAAAAATGTTGACTAGACACTTAGGTTCATCATTGGATGAATGGATAAAGAAGACGTGGCACATATATACAATGGACTATTACTCAGCCATAAAAAGAAATGAAATTGAGCTATTTGTAATGAGGTGGATAGACCTAGAGTCTGTCATACAGAGTGAAGTAAGTCAGAAAGAAAAAGACAAATACCGTATGCTAACACATATATATGGAATTTAAGAAAAAAAATGTCATGAAGAACCTAGGGGTAAAGCAGGAATAAAGATGCAGACCTCCTAGAGAACGGACTTGAGGTTATGGGGAGGGGGAAGGGTGAGCTGTGACAGGGCGAGAGAGAGTCATGGACATATACACACTAACAAACGTAGTAAGGTAGATAGCTAGTTGGAAGCAGCCGCATGGCACAGGGATATTGGCTCGGTGCTTTGTGACAGCCTGGAGGGGTGGGATAGGAAGGGTGGGAGGGAGGGAGACGCAAGAGGGAAGAGATATGGGAACATATGTATATGTATGACTGATTCACTTTGTTATAAAGCAGAAACTAACACACCATTGTAAAGCAATTATACCCCAATAAAGATGTTAAAAAAAGAAAGAAAAAAAAAGAAGATGTGGCACATATATACAATGGAATATTACTCAGCCATAAAAAGAAACGAAATTGAGTTATTTGTAATGAGGTAGATGGACCTAGAGTCTGTCATACAGACTGAAGTAAGTCAGAAAGAGAAAGACAAATACCTTATGCTAACACATATATATGGAATTTAAGAAAAAAAATGTCATGAAGAACCTAGGGGTAAGAAAGGAATAAAGACACAGACCTACTAAAGAATGGACTTGAGGATATGTGGAGGGGGAAGGGTAAGCTGTGACAAAGCGAGAGAGTGGCATGGACATATATACACTACCAAACGTAAAATAGATAGCTAGTGGGAAGCAGCCACATAGCACAGGAAGATCAGCTCAGTGCTTTGTGACCACCTAGAGGGGTGGGATGGGGAAGGTGGGAGGGAGGGAGACATGGGAGGGAGGATATATGGGAACATATGTATATGTGTAGCTGATTCACTTTGTTATAAAGCAGAGACTAACACACCATTGTAAAGCAATTATACTCCAATAAAGATGTAAAAAAAAAAATGTTGACTAGAGAGATAATGAGTCATATCTATGAAGGAAAAAAATGATTGGAAGCAACATGAACCAACAACACAGGCAGAGAAAACACTACAGAAGTAGAAGTTTTAGGAAACTCCAAGCTAAGAATTAATAGACACAGGAATGAGCAAGGGTTCTCAAGCATTTGCCAGTGTGATTATTTTGAGAAAAAGGATATACTCGCTTCCTAGGGCTGCCATAAGCTCCACAAAATGGATGGTTTAAACAAGAGAAATTTTTTGCCTTACAGTTCTGGAGGTTAGAAGAACAAGATCTAGAGTTCAACAAGGTTGGTTCCCTCTGAGACTGGTGAGGAAGAATCTGTTCTGTGCCTCTCCCTTAGCTTCTGGTGATTTTCCAGCAATATTTGGTGTTTCTGACTTGTAGAATCATCACCCTGATCTCTGCCTTCATCTTCATGTGGCATTTTCCCTGGGTGCATGTCTACGTCCAAATTTCCCTTTTATGAGAATGCCAAACATACTGGATAGGGGCCCACTCTAATGACCTCATCTTAACTAATTGTATCTGAAATTAACCTATTTCCAAACAAGGTCACATTCAGAGTTACTGGAGGTTAGGGCTTCAACACATGAATTCTGGGTGGACACAATTTAACACATAACAGGGAGTCACTCAGCTGTTGGACCCTTCTTTTCCCCTACCTGTGCTAAGTAGCAGGAACAAGGTACCTACTTTTGCACCAAAGCAGGAAATTACACACTACAGCCAGAGGAAGCACAAAGTCCCAGGTGGCTACCTATTTTCAGTGAAATGGGAAATTCTCATTCCCATGAAACAAACTTTTACCAGCCCCTACCCAGAAGTGCGTCCTATCTTCCCTTTTTCCACAATCATGAGTGAAAAACTATTAATCATAGGAATAATTTAAAAAATCAAAACCAATCACTTAATTATAACAATAATAATGGATTAAGACAAGCAGGGTTTATTCCAGGATTGTAAGGATGTTTCAACAATTGAAAATCTATTAATATAATTATATAACATACTAGGGTTGGACATAGAATCTATAAATATCTCAATGGATGCATGTGATCTATTGCATTCTTCTTCCCAGTTTTGTATGCATACCTGTATCCACACTTCTTGTTATGTGACTTTGAGTTCCTTCCTCCAGAGGCAATGTGCACCTCTCCCATCTTCATTGTTGTTGGTCTCAACCATGTGACTTGTTTTAGCTAATGGGAATTGGACAGATGTAGGAGTGTTCCAAGCCTAGGTCTTATGGGGTATCACTTGTTTCTGCTTCTCCCCTCTTATACTATTGCCATCATCATAGAAGAATATACCCTGTCTAGACTGCTGGCCTTAGAAGAATAAGAGACATTTGGAACAGTCCTGGATTGAGCCTTAAGCTTAGTCAAGCCACAACCAAGCTGGATTGTGTGTGAATGAGAAATATATTTGTTCTATTAAGCCATTGAATCCAGTGGTGGTTGTTATGCAATATTATTATGACAATAACTGACTGATGCAATACAGAAAAGGCCCTTGGGAAAGTTCAACACTGGTCTCTGATCTAAAACATACCCTGCACATGTCACACAACTACCTGCAAACTATGGTCAGCTAATAGTACAAAAAAGCTCCCTTAATCTAAAAAAATAAAATAAAATAAAAATTCTACAAGTAACTTAAAACAAGCATTATACTGAATGGAAAAACATTAGAAGTAGTCATATAAAAGTCAGGAACAAGAAAAATTTGCCAGTCTTCAAGTATATTTTGCAGTAATAGGTCCTAGACAATAAATAAAACAAGAAAAACAAGAGGTGTAAATATTGGAAGGAAGAGAAAAATGTTCTTGTTTACAACAATACAATTGTTCATCAAAAAAATATAAATCAATCAAAAACTTTTAGAACAAATATAAGAGTTCAGTAAATGACAAAACATAAGTTCTACATGAGAAATAAACAAATAGAAAATTAGAAAGTTTAATGGTAAAAAAAAAAGACCCCATTTATGATAGTAACCAAAAAAAGAAAGAAATAGCAGTCATTACCTAGGAACAAATCTAAGAAGAAATGTGCAATACTTTTGAAGAAAAAGAACATATTGAGGCATAAAGGGACCTACAGAAACAGAGAGGCACACATGGACCCAACATGAAGCTGAGGAGCAAATACCTGCCAAGTCCATGCCAATGGATTTCACAGGACCCAGAGATGCACAGAGAATCAATATTGATGACAGTTCTTCCACACACTGATCTCTACATTCAGTTCACTCTCAGCCACAGCCCCAAAATGATACTTATTTTTTAGACACCCTAACAAGCTGATACTAAAATATATGTGAAAGAAAAAAATGTGTGTAAAATGACAAAGTAATGAATGTATAGGGGGGAGGAATAAAGCAGTAATACATACCCCAAAACATATTTTTAAATTACTTTAATTACAGGTATACCACACTTTATTGCACTTTTCTTTATCACACTTCACAGATGTTGTGCTTTTCTACAAATTGAAGTTTTGCGGTAACCCAGCATACAACAAATCATTGATGTCATTTTTACAACACCATTTGTTCACTTCATGTTTCTGTATCACATTTTGGTAATTCTTGAAATATTTCAAGCTTTTTCATTATTATTATATTTGTTATGGTGATCTGTGATCAGTGATCTTTGATGTTACTACTACAACTTGCTAAGGCTCAGAGGATGACTAGCATTTTTTAGCAATAAAGTATTTTTAAATTAATATATGTACATTCTTTTGGACATAATGCTGTTGCACACTCTTAATAGACCAAAGCATTGTGTAAACATAAATTTTACATGTACTGGGAAACCTAAAAATTTGTATGAATCACTTTATTGTGGTGATCTGGAAACCATACTACCTCTGAAGTATGTCTGTATAATTCTATAGTAAACAATGAAGGCAAAATAAGAATGTCCAGATAAAAATGAGCTTAGAACATGCACTACCAGTAGATATTCATTAAAAGAACTTTTCAAGGACACACTTCCAATAGAAAGAAATGATCCCTGGAGGAAGGTCTGCAATGCAAGAAGAATGAAAGCACAAGGAGGGAGAAAGAAAAAAACAATGTGGGCAAATCTAAACAGAAATTGATGTAAAAAAAAGCAATAATCATATTAACTCCTGAGTTTTGTGCCAAATAAGAATACAGAACTAAATTGCTGGATAAGTAGGGAGGCAAATGTCAGAGTTAAAGTGCTCAAAGATAACTGTATTGCTCAGAAGGAGTGTAAAGTTCATGATTAATTGCAGATATTGTTGAGGTAATATGCATGCTAAAATTTCTATAAGAAGGATAAAAGAATAGAACATATAACTTCAAAACTGAGGGGAAAATAAAATAAAGGGAAGTAAAAACCCTTACCAAGCCAAAAGTTGACAAGAATGAGAAAAGAATAGAAAAATTGGAATAAATAAAATAGCCCAAATAAAAAACGTAGAAAAATGCAATTATACAAATAAAATAATAAATGAACATAAAGTAAAAATATATTATGTAAAAAAAAAGCTGGATTGAGCAGAAGCAACAAGAACTACAATAATGCAGCCTGTGGAACAAAAACCACATTCATAGAAAGATAGACAAGATGAAAAGGCAGAGGGCTATGTACCAGTTGAAGGATCAAGGTAAAACCCCAGATAAAAAATGAAATGAAGTGGAGATAGGCAACCTTCCAGAAAAAAATTCAGAATAATGATAGTGAAGATAATCCAGGACCTCAGAAAAAGAATGGAGGCAAAGATTGAGAAGATGCAAGAAATGTTTAACAAAGATCTAGAAAAATTAAAGAACAAACAAACAGATGAACAATACAATAACTGAAATGAAAATACACTAGAAGGAACCAATAGCTGAATAACTGAGGCAGAAGAATGGATAAGTGACCTGGAGGCAGAATGGTGGAATTCACTGCTGCAAAAAACAATAAAGAAAAAAGAAGGAAAAGAAATGAAGAGAGCCTAAGAGACCTCTGGGACAATATTAAATGCAACAACATTCACATTATAAGGGTCCCAGCAAGAGAAGAGAGACATAAAGGACCTGAAAAAATATTTGAAGAGATTATAGTCAAAAACTTCCCTAACATGAGAAAGGAAATAGCCACCCAAGTCCAGGAAGCTAAGAGAGTCCCAGATACACCCAAGGAGAAAAACGCCAGGACACGTAGTAATCAAATCAGCAAAAATTAAAAACCAAGAAAAAATATTGAAAACAGCAAGGGAAAAATGACAACATACAAAGGAACTCCCTTAAGGTTAACAGCTGATTTCTCAGCAGAAACTCTACAAGCCAGAAGGGAGTGGCATGATATACTTAAAGTGATGAAAGGGTAGAACCTACAACCAACATTATTCTACCCAGCAAGGATCTCATTCAGATTCGATGGAGAAATCAATAGCTTTACAGACAAGCAACAGCTAAGAGAATTCAGCACCAACAAGCCAGTGCTACAACAAATGCTAAAGGAACTTTTCTAAGTGGGAAACACAAGAGAAGAAAAAGACCTACAAAAACAAACCCAAAACAATTAAGAAAATGGTAATAGGAACATCCATATAGATAATTACCTTAAACGTGAGTGGATTAAATGCTCCAACCAAAAGACACAGGCTCACTGAATGGATTAAAAAACAAGACCCATATATACGCTGTCTACAAGAGATACACTTCAGACCTAGGGACACATACAGACTGAAAGTGAGGGGATGGCAAAAGATATTCCATGCAAAAGGAAGTCAAAAGAAAGCTGGAGTAGCAATACTCATATCAGATAAAACAGACTTCAAAATAAAGAATGTTACAAGAGACAAGGAAGGACACTACATAATGATCAAGGGCTCAATTCAAAAAGAAGATATAACAATTATAAGTATATATGCACCCAACATAGGAGCACCTCAATACATAAGGCAACTGCTAACAGCTATAAAAGAGGAAATCGACAGTAACACAGTAATAATGGGGGACTTTAACACCTGACTTACACCAATGTACAGATCATCCAAACAGAAAATTACTAAGGAAACACAAGCTTTAAATGACATGATAGACCAGATAGACTTAATGATATTCATAGGATATTCCATCCAAAAACAGCAGATTACACTTTCTTCTCAAGTGCGCACAGAACATTCTCCAGGATAGATCACATATTGGATCACAAATCAAGCCTAAATAAATTTAAGAAAATTGAAATCATATCAAGCATCTTTTCTGACTACAACACTATTGGATTAGAAATCAATTACAGGGGAAAAAACGTAAAAAACACAAACACATGGAGGATAAGCAATATGATATTAATAACCAAGAGATCACTGAAGAAATCAAAGTGGAAATCAAAAAATACCTAGAGACAAATGACAATGAAAACACGATGATCCAAAACCTATGGGATGCGGCAAAAGCAGTTCTAGGAGGAAAGTTTATAGCTATACAAAGCTACCTCAAGAAACAAGAAAAATCTCAAATAAATGATCTAACCTTACGCCTAAAGGAACTAGAGAAAGAAGAGCAAACAAAACCCAAAGTTAGCAGAAGGAAAGAAATCATAAACCTCAGAGCAGAAATAAATGAAATAGAAACAAAGAAAACAATAGCAAAGATCAATAAAACTAAAAGCTGGTTCTTTGAGAAGACAAGCAAAATTGATAAACCATTATCCAGACTCCTCAAGAAAAAGAGGGAGAGGACTCAAATCAATAAAATTAGAAATGAAAAATGAGAAGTTACAACAGACACTGCAGAAACATAAAGCATCCTAAGAGACTACTACAAGCAACACTATGCCAATAAAATGGACAACCTGGAAGAAATGGACAAACTCTTAGAAAGGTATAACCTTCCAAGACTGAACCAGGAAGAAATACAAAATATGAACAGACCAATCACAGGTAATGAAATTGAAACTGTGTTATAAGATCTTCCAACAAACAAAAGTCCAGGACCAGATGGCTTCACAGGTGAATTCTATCAAACATTTAGAGAAGAGCTAACACCCATCCTTCTCAAAATCTTCCAAAAAACTGCAGAGGAAGGAACACTTCCAAACTAATTTTATGAGGCCACCATCGCCCTGACTCCAAAACCAAAGATACTACAAAAAAAGAAAATTACAGATCAATATCACTGATGAATATAGATGCAAAAATCCTCAACAGAATACTAGCAAACAGAATCCAACAACACCTTAAAAGAATCATACAACATGATCAAGTGGGATTTATCCCAGGGATTGAATGATTCTTCAATATATGCAAATCAATCAATGTGATACACCATATTAACAAATTGAAGAAGAAAAACCATATGATCATCTCAATAGATGCAGGAAAAGCTTCTGACAAAATTCAACACCGATTTATGATAAAAATTCTCCAGAAAGTGGACCTAGAAGGAACCTACCTCAACATAATAAAGGCCATATACAACAAACCCAAAGCAAATATCATTCTCAATGGTGTAAAACTGAAAGCGTTTCCTCTAAGATCAGTAACAAGACAAGGATGTCCACTCTCACCACTATTATTCAACATAATTTTGTAAGTCCTGGCCACAGAAATCAGAGAAGAAAAAGAAATAAAAGGAATACAAATTGGAAAAGAAGTAAAACTGTCACTGTTTGCAGATGACATGATACTATACATAGAGAATCCTGAAAATGCCACCAGAAAGCTACTAGAGCTAATCAATGAATTTGGTAAAGTTGCAGGGTACAAAATTAATGCACAGAAATCTCTTGCCTTTCTATACACTAATGATGAAAAATATGAAAGAGAAATTAAGGAAACACTCCATTTACCACTGAACAAAAAGACTAAGATACCTAGGAATAAACATACCTAAGGAGACAAAAGACCTGTATGCAGAAAACTATAAGACACTGATGAAAGAAATTAAAGATGATACTAACAGATAGAGAGATATACCATGTTCTTGACTTGGAAGAATCAATATTGTGAAAATGACTATACTACCCAAAGCAATCCACAGATTCAATGCAATCCCTATCAAATTACCAATGGCATTTTTTTTGGAACTAGAACAAAAAAATCTTAAAATTTATATGGAGACACAAAAGACCCCGAATAGCCAAGGCATTCTTGACGGAAAAAAACGGAGTTGGAGGAATCAGACTCCCTGACTTCAGACTATACTACAAACCTACAGTAATCAAGACAATATGGTACTAGCACAAAAACAGAAACATAGATCAATGGAACAAGACAGAAAGCCCAGAGGTAAATCTACGCACCTATGGTCAACTAATCTATGACAAAGGAGGTAAGGATGTACAATGGAGAAAAGACAGTCTCTTTAATAAGTTGTGCTGGGAAAACTGGACAGCTACATGTAAAAGAATGAAATTAGAACACTCCCTAACACCATACACAAAAATAAACTCAAAATGGATTAGAGATCTAAATGTAAGACCAGACACTGTAAAACTATTAGAGGAAAACATAGGAAGAACACTCTTTGACGTAAATCACAACAAGATCTTTCTTGATCCACGTCCTAGAGTAATGGAAATAAAAACAAAAATAAACAAATGGGACCTAATGAAACTTAAAAGCTTTTTCACAGCAAAGGAAACCATAAAGAAGATGAAAAGACAGCCCTCAGAATGGGAGCAAATATTTGCAAATGAATCAACAGACAAAGAATTAATCTCCAAAATATATAAACAGCTCATGCAGCTCAATATTTAAAAAACAAACAGCCCAATCCAAAAATGGGCAGAGGACCTAAATGGACATTTCTTCAAAGAAGACATACAGATGGCCAAGAGGTACATGAAAAGCTGCTCACCATCACTAATTATTAGAGAAATGCAAATCAAAACTGCAATGAGGTATCACCTCACACCAGTTAGAATGGGCATCATCAGAAAATCTACACACAACAAATGCTGGAGAGAGTGTGGGCAAAAGGGAACCCTCTTGCACTTTTGCTGGGAATATAAATTGATACAGCCACTATGGAGAACAGTATGGAGGTTTCTTTAAAAACTAGAAATAGAATTACCATATGACCCAGCAATCCTGCTACTTGCATATACCCAGAGAAAACCATAATGCAAAAAGACACATGCACCCCAATGTTCACTGCAGCACTATTTACAATAGCCAGGTCATGGAAGCAACCTAAATGCCCATTGACAGATGACTGGATAAAGAAGATGTGGTACATATATACAGTGGAATATTACTCAGCCATAAAAAGGAACGAAATTGGGTCATTTGTAGAGACGTGTATGGATCTAGAGACTGTCATACAGAGTGAAGTAAGTCAGAAAGAGAAAAACAAATATCATATATTAACGCATATATGTGGAACCAAGAAAAATGGTACAGATGAACTGGTTTGCAGGGCAGATATTGAGACACAGATGTAGAGAAGAGTATGGACACCAAGGGAGGAAAGCAGTGAGGGGTGGGGGTGGGGGTGTGATGAATTGGGAGATTGGGATTGACATGTATACACTGATGTGTATTAAATGGATGACTAATAAGAGCCTGCTGTATAAAGAAATAAATAAAATACAATGGGATAATAATAAAAAACAAAACTGGATTGTTTTCCAATCCAACATATTAGTTACACCCAATATGTAAGGCACAAAAATATTGTAATGGAAAGTATAGAAAAAGATACCCCAGCCAAATAACAACTAAAGTGTTAGTGTTCCTAGCTCTGTAGTTTTAATAAAAGACTAAACACAATACAGTTCCAGGCAGATAATTTTACTGGAAATAGACGGGCTTAGTTTGTACTGATGCAAGGTTCATTTCACCTGGAAGTTGAGTTCATATGCCTCTATAACATAGCTTCATAATGGATATGCTTGCGGTGCCCATGTCACATCCTCTCTCCCACCTTTGATCTCTGCTCCAGGGGTACTGGACAGCTCTGTTCAAGTTCAGACTTACATTGTCAGCATCCTAGCTCAAGCCCACCCCCACCCACGGGGCCAACACTTGGGGCCTTCATCAGAGCCTCAGAAATCTGTGGGCAAATGTAGTCCAGATGTTTGGGGTAGTCAAGGTCCCCGGGAATAATCCCTGCAGAAGTTGAAGGATAAGTTCTCCCATCTCCTGTCCTTTGGATGAATGGTCTGGGAGATTTCTGCATGCTTATTGGTGAAATGGAGCCTCATTTCTCACAAGAGCAACCTTAACAGAATTTTATATGGCTTTTCCTCCTTCCTTACCACCTCCCATTTCCCCAAGTCCTGCTTCCTGGGATTGATTGTCTCCAAAATAAGCCACCTGCACCCAAGCATGTTCAGGCTCTGCTTTCAGGGAACCCAGCCAGGCAAAGCCAGCTTGGATGAGTGCTTTAGGAAATGTGCCTGAGGAGGTGGGACATAGCCCAGAGAAGTTTGGATAGGGTCTGGGAAGAGTAATTAAGACTCAGTGCTCTCAATCAGAGCATGCACTGGAGCTTAGGCCCTGGGGAAGAGGCCTCAGGCAGCTGGGGAAACAGTTCAGGTCAGAGGATGTTTGGGGAAAAGGAGAGGAGAGGATGGGCCCTCAGAAAAGGAGAAGGGCCACCAAGACCACCTCTGGCATCCTCCCTTCCTGTCAACCCTGGTACTCCTGAGGCCCAGGCATTCAGCAGAAATTCCCATCTCCTCTCTTTCTGGCTCTTACCCCACCTCACATTCCAGCAAAAGCTCAGTCTGGTGCAGAAATGCAACCCTTGCTCCTGGGCACAGGTATCACAAAATCAGAGACCTCCTCATTTTAGTGAGTTTTTTTTTAATTGAAGTACAGTTGATTTACAACATTGTGTTAGTTTTAGGAGGACAGCAAAGTGATACATATTTAATGTATATATCTATATTCTTTCTTTTTATTCTTTTCCATTATAAGTTATTACAAGATAAACACAAAGATTTATTGTATAGCACAGGAAACTATATTCACATCATATTTTGATTTGTTAACAAAATAGTTGGAGTTTTTCACAGCCAACATAAACTAACAGTAAGTTCTCCCATGTGGAAAACCCAGCCTCCAGGCTCTGCAGTTCTCATGCAGCCTCCAAGTGAGAAAGGTCTTGGGCAGAGAGGCCTGGGTTCCAGACCCAGCTGGAGACAGCCTCCTGGCTTGATGACTTCAGGATAGTCACCAACCCTCTCATGTCACAATTTCTTAGCTGTGTAGTGGGAATAAGACTATTCAGGTCCCTTCCTACCCGGCAGGTACATGGTCCTGGAGTTTGAAAGCAAAGTGCTCTGTGGGGAGCCTCAAGTTATAAACTGGGCGGATGCCTTTTTCAATCGAAAAAAACATTGATGCCCACCAGATGTTAGGTTGTGTGCTAGGCGTTGTATAAAATACAAAATGCCAAAGCCAACTAACCAAGAGCCTGTAAACTCTCCCTTTTTTACCTGAATTACCTGGATTCTCACCCAACCCCTGTCCTTCCATCTTTTCCCCAAGCTCTTCCATCATGATGAAATGGAGCTGGGCTCTGTGGGGCCCTCCTGGGTACAAATATTTTAGTGTCCCCACTTCTTGTTTGTAGGAAATAAGCTTCATTCAGCTTCCTTGACCTTCCCTGAGTTCCAAAGGGCAGATTCAAACAGTTGCTAATCAGGGAAGGGAAAGGGTGGAGAAACAAAGGAGAAGCAGTCCAGAAACTAGTGCAGCAATAAAGCAAGGTCCTGGTTCCTACTCAAGGAATATACATAACAATACCTTTGAGCTCTTCTGCAGGAACTAAGGCTCCCACCCATGTGGAGGATGGTAACTTCAGGCTGAGCACAAGATTCCTGGAACACTGCCCTGTTACCTCATCATCAACCAATGAGAAGAAAGTCTGCACACAGTGGAAGATAATGTAGACCCTGACCCCTTCCTCAAATAATTCTTCCTTTAAAAATTTTCATGGTAGCTTCCTCTGCTGTAGGCCCGAGAGGTTGCTGCCGACATGGGCAAGTTCATGAAACCCGGGAAGGTGGTGCTGGTCCTGGCCGGTCGCTACTCTGGACGCAAAGTGGTCATCGTAAAGAACATTGATGATGGCACCACAGACCGACCCTACAGGCATGCTCTGGTGGCTGGAATTGATCACTATCCCCGTAAAGTGACAGCTGCCATGGGCAAGAAGAAAATTGCCAGGAGGTCAAAGATCAAGTCTTTTGTGAAAGTTTATAATTATAATCACCTCATGCCTACGTGGTACTCTGTGGATATCCCCTTGGACAAAACTGTTGTCAACAAGGATGTCTTCAGAGACCCTGCTCTCAAACACAAGGCCCGACGGGAGGCCAAGGTCAAGTTTGAGGAGAGATACAAGACTGGCAAGAACAAATGGTTCTTTCAGAAGCTGCGGTTTTAGGTCTGTCTTGTTTCAGTCATTAAAAATACAAAAATACAAAAAAAAAAAACTTTCATGGTAGAGCAAATCTTGGGATTTAGCTTTTAGATATGAGTCCACCTTCTCCCCAGGTTGCCAGCCTCCTGAATAAAGCAATCTTTCCTTTCCAACCAACACTTGCCACTCGAGTTTTGGTTTTTGAGTGGCAAGCAGTCGAACCCAAGTTCAGTAACACTGACTCCATGCTGCTTCTCCCCCAGGATCTCATCCTGCCTTTCTTCCTATCAGTGTCTCCCTCAGTACTGGCTCTTGCCTTTTATCCTTCAGTACTCTCATATTTTTCACATTCTGAAGAAAAGTTCATCTTTACCTTTTCTTTGTCAATGTCTCCCCAGTATTGTCAACTGAACTGTGCTTTCAGCTCTTAACCCAATCCAAACCAGGAGATAGCAAACTTTTCCTGCAAAGGGTGAGATATTTTATGCTTTTCAGGCCATGTGGTCTCTGTTACAGTTACTTAACTCTGGCACTGTAGTCCAGGGGCAGCCATAGATAATACATAAACATGTAGGCATGTCTGTGTTCCAATAAAACTTTATTTACAAAGACAGGCTAGATTTGGTCCACAGGGTATAGTTTGTGGGCTCCTGACCTAGGCAGTGCTTCTTAAATGTTAGTGTGCACATGAATAACCTGGAAATCTTGTTAAAATGCAGTCTCTGATTCAGTAGATCTAAGCTAGGGCTCAGCAGTCTGCATTTCTAACAAGCTCTCAGGTGATGCTGATGTGGTTGGTCTCGGGAGTGATACTCTCGATGACTTCTGTGACAGGTACAGCTGACTCAACCACCATTCCAAGTCTCTTCTCTCTTTCTGCCTCCCAACAGAAAGGCTGGAAAAGCCCCCAAAAAGCACTTTCTCATCTACCCATGTTGCCAGGGTGGCCATATGGGTCAGTTCTGGCAAATATGATGAAAGCAAAATTCTGGAGGTCTTTCAAGAAGCTCATGAATTGCACCTTTCTCTCCCTCCTGAGTTCTCAACAATTTGAGAATTAAGACAAAGGAGTAGCATTTGAAGGCCTGAAATATCACCCTTATTACTTAAAAAGGCTAAGTTATTGTAGAACACAGTTTATTGTGAAATGGACCTGTTAACTGAATTACAGAAGTCTGACTAACTCCTCCCAGGTTGACTAGAATAGGTTTCCCTATCTGGATAGAGAGATGTGGCTAAGACTTATGGCTCAAAGGAGCAGAGGAGAACTGGTAGCTGCAGGCAGGCTCTCTCCCTAGAGGAAAACTAGAGGTGCTTAGTTGAGCAAGCCCAGTTTATTCTTCCCAAATTTAGCAACCAGCCACATCATTCCATCTCCCCTGGGATAGGGTAAATACAGGGGTAGAGAGAAGCTGGAAGTGTATCAAAAAGAAGGAAACCATTTCAAGTGAGACAGCCACATCACTCCCCCTCCAATGATCTCTACTTTTTTGTTCTCTTAACATATTTGGTTTAACTACTAAACCGTCAGTCAAGAGGTGATGTGCAGAGTGATAGGGAAGTCCCACACCCACCTGCCTGAGACTGTAACAACAAATTTTTTTGCCTTTGGTATTTTTCTGGGAACACCAATGGGCAATTCCCACTTTTCCCACACCAAGCATCTGAAATGTGTCCTAAGACTACATTAAGTAAACCCCAAATTTATTTTGAACACAGGACCAAAATTCATCCCCTATCTTACTTATTGCTCAAATTATATTCAGCCATGTTGTCCACATAACTAATCAGAATTTGTGAATGTATTCATTCAACAAATATTTTATGAGCATCTGCTTTGTTCCAGGCAGTGTTCCAAGTGCTAAAGATGCAACAGTGTACAAAGATAAACATTCCTGCCCTAATGTAGCTCATAGTCCAATGAGGGGAATAGATAAGAAACAATCATTATAATAAATAAGTGATATTCCATGTTTGAAATGGTAAGCATCATGGAAAAAAAGTAGAGCAGGGAAGAAGGATCAGGAGTGCTGCAGGGGAAGGTGGATGTTACAGTGTAAAAGGTTGTCAGAATAGGTCTCTTCAGGAAGATTGCATTGAGAAATTACTTGAAGTGGGGGGTTAGCAAAGCAGATCATTGGAGGAGTGTTAGTGAGGGGCAGATTGCCTGAAGTGGAGTGAACAAAAGAAGGGGAGATCAGAGATGTAATGCAGGGTCAGATCAAGAGGAGTCCTTGCAGAGGAATGGCTTGATCTAATTTGTACTTTTATTTTTTTAATATTTTTTTACATTTTTTTAAAATTGAGGTAACATTGGTTTATAACACTATATAAGTTTCATGTGTACATTATATTTAGACTTCTATATACATTACAGTGTGCTCACCACCAAAATTTACTTTCTATCCATCACCATACCTGATACCCTTTACCCATTTCTCCACCCCCGCCCACTCTGGAGTCACCACTCTGTTCTTTGTATCTATGTGTTTGCTTTTATTTAGTTTTGTTTGTTCATTTATTTGAGTTTTTTGTTTGTTTGTTTGGTTGGTTGGTTGGTTTTGTTTTTTATATTCCACATATGAGTGAAGCCATATGGTATTTGTATTTCTCTGTCTGATTTATTTCACCGAGCAAGGACCCTCAAGTTCCATCCATCTTGTCACAAATGGCAAGATTTCATCTTTTTAATGGCTGAGTAGTATTCTATTGTGTGTGTGTATATATGTGTGTATCACTTCTTCTTTATCCATTCATCAATTGATTGTTTCCATATCTTGGCGATTGTAAATAAAGCTACAATGAGCATAGGGGTGCATATACCTTTTCAAATTACTGTTTTAATATTCATCAGATAAATACCCAGAATTGGAATAGCTGGATCATATGTTAGTTCTATTCTTAATTTTTTGAGGAATCTCTATACTGCTGTCCATAGTGGCTGCACCAATTTACATTCCCACCAACAGTGTATGAGGATTCCCTTTTCTCCACATTCTCTCCAACCCTTGTAATTTCTTGCCTTTTTAAAATTGAGGTATAGTTGACTTACCATGTTGTGTTAGTTTCTGGTGTACAGCAAAGTCATATATATATATATATATATCCTTTTCCATATACTTTTCCTCTATGGTTTATTATGGGATATTGAATATAGTTCCCTGTGCTATACAGGAGGACCTGGTTGTTTACCTATTTTATATATAGTAGTTTGTATCTTTGAATCCCAAACTCCTAATTTATCCCTCCCCCATCCCCTTTCCCCTTTGGTAAACATAAGTTTGTTTTCTATGTCTGTGAGTTTGTTTCTGTATTGTAAATAAGTTCATTTGTATCACATTTTAGATTCCACATGTAAGTGATATCATATGGTATTTGTCTTTCTCTTTCTGACTTACTTCACTTAGTATGATAATCTCTAGGTCCATCCATGTTGCTGAAAATGGCATTATTTCATTCTTTTTCATGGTTAATACTCTATTGTGTGTGTGTGTGTGTGTGTGTATATATATATATATATATATGTACCCCACATCTTCTTTACCCATTCATCTGTCGATAGGCTGCTTCCATGTCTTGGCTATTGTAAATAGTGCTGCTATAGACATTAGGGTGCATGTATATGTTCAAATTAGTTTTCTCTAGATATATGCCCAGAAGTAGGATTTCTGGAGCATATGGTATCTCTATTTTCAGTTTTTAAAGTAACCTCTATACTGTTTTCCATAGTGGCTGCACCAATTTACATTCTCACCAACAGTGTAGGAGGCTTCCCTTTCCTCCACACCCTCTCCAGAATTTGTTATTTGTAGATTTTTAATGACGGCTATTCTGACTGGTGTGAGGTGATACCTCATTTTAGTTTTGATTTGTGCTTCTCTAATAGTGATGCTGAGCATCTTTTAATGTGCCTATTGGCCATATGTATGTCTTCTTTGGAGAAATGTCTATTTAGGCTTTCTGCCCATTTTTTGATAGGGTTGTTTATTTTTTTATTATTAAGTTGTATGAGCTGTGTGTATATTTTGAAAATTAAGCCCTTGTTGGCCACATCATTTGCAAAAGTTTTCTTCCAGTCCATAGGTTGCTTTTTCAGTTTGTTTATACTTTCCTTTGCTGTGCAATAGCTCATAAGTTTGATTAGGTCCCATTTGTTTAGTTTTGGTTTTATTTCTATTGCCTTGGGCAACTGACCAAAGAAAACATTGGTACAATTTATGTCAGATAATGTTTTCCCTATGTTCTCTTCTAGGAGTTTTATGGTGTCATGTCTTACATTTAAGTTTTTAAGCCATTTTGAGTTTATTTTTTGTGCACAGTATGAGGGAGTGTTCCTTGTCTTTTTGACAATAGCCATTCTAACCTGCATGAGGTGATATCTCATTGTGGTTTTTATTTGCATTTTCCTAATAATTAGTGATGTTGAACGTCTTTTCATGTGTCTGTTGGTCATCTGTGTATCTTCTTTTGAAAAATGTCTATTCAGCTCCTCTGATAATTTATGCTTCTAAAGGATCACCCTGGTTACTGTGTCAAGAACAGAAAGCAGGAAAGAAAGAGTAGAAACAACTCAAAGGAGGAGGTTCTGACAGGTGAGAGGAGGTGGTGGCTTGGATAAGAATGATAGTAGTGGAGGAGGTGAGAACAGGTTGAATCCTCAATAAATCTTCAAGGTAGAACCAAAAGGATTTCTTGGCCATTTGGGTATGAGAAAGAAAAGAGTCAAGGATTTCATGACCATGCTTGCATTAAGATTGATAATATAAGATACTTGATCTTAGGGACTTCAGGAATGGCAGAGTAAAGAGCTTAGCAGACCCTCTCCACAGAAAAACAGCAAGTTAAGTGGCAAGAATTATTTTTTAAAAACATTTCGCAGTCTCTGGAATTGTCTTTAGGGCATACAGTAAGTGGAGAAAGATTCACTGAGAAAAATCAATAAAATCTCAGTAAGAACAGCAAGAGCCATGACCTGCTCCCTCTTTCCTCATCTCTTTGTATGGAAACTCTACTCCAGGTGAATGTGGTCAAAAGATAGGGGTTTCCTTTTCCTTCAGTTCCTAAAGTTTCACTCTGGGTAGGGCAAGTCTCCAGTGTTTCTCATGTTCTTCTAGCCCTCATGTTCCTCCAGCCCCATATTCTAGGTGAGTGTGGATGAAAGGACTGAGATGCTCTTCCCCCCACACAGACCCTATTTGTATAGTGGAAGCTTTAGGTGTGGCAAGCTGAAAATACTGAGGCTTTAATTACCCTTGCCCCTGCTCATTCATCAGGTAGGGGTTCCATGCTGAGAGGGGAAATCTAAGAATACAAAAGGCTACCACCCCTCCTGATACTACTTACATAGAAAGAGTATCATTCCAAAAGAAATAGGCCACTCTCCCTACTCCAGGTCCTGTGAAGTGGTGCAAAATTTCTTTCCAGGGGAAGAGACAGGAGAATGAGAAGCTCCATAGTATGGCCCAAGAGGACTATTTGGAAGATAATAGGGAAAAATGCATGCGTAAGAGTGTTGTTGAAAACAAGGAGACCTTTGTGAAGGCTAATTGAGTGGGGGCTGGCAGCTCCACAATACTGGTAGCAACAAGTGAAGTGGCAGAGTGACTAGAAGTCTAACAGAAAGTTTAACAGAAGTTTAACAGGGTAAAACAGCCAAGAAGAACACTCCTGGGGTCAAAGTTGTCTCTGGAGGTCAGGAGGCTGTGCACATGTCATAGTCTACATGCACTGGAGAGCAATCAAAGGTAGACATGGATCAAACTTGTAAGCATTCCCCAAGCCACACACAGATTAATTAACAAAGGGCAGAAGACTCACAGGCACAGTGTGTTTAAGCACAACCTCTTATGAAACAGTGGCTATACAATAACCTACTCTGACTCAAAGGAAATTCTAAGCAGCCAGGATTAAAAATAAAACCACACACATCCCTAGAAGTCTTGACAAATGTATTTAAGCTAAGGCTGTGTTCTTTCAGGAGTGATAAATAAAGACCTTCCAAGCAGCTAGCCTCTGGCTAAATATGGGATCAAAACATAAATTCCCTGGACAGTAATAGCAACCTCCAACCTGCACACATATACAAAAAAAAGAGAGAGAGAGAAAGAAAAATCTAACTGGCTGAAGGGGCCTAAGCACAAGCTTTGACTGATAAGTAACTTATGTGGATTCAAGGATAACCCTTCGGTAGCCATAAAAAAATCTGAGCAGGGACATCAAATGCTGCCCACTGCAAGGGAAATCTACCACAAAATTAGCCCAGCCAAGTCACTAAACAAATAAATGAACTATCAAAGCAAACAACAATGTTAACCCCAGAGGAAGAAAGGAGTCAGTATCCAGAGTTGCTATATAATCTAAAATATCTACTTTAAAAAAAAAAGTATGAGACATACAAAGGAAATTGTGGCCTATACATAAGGAAGAAAGCAACTGCAAATAGAAATTACCTTTGAACAGGCCCAGATGATGGACAAAGCAGACAAAGACTCCAAAGTAACTATTATAAATATGTTGAAAGAATTGAAAGGAGCCATGCCTAAAGAACCAGAGGAACATGTGAAAAAATAATGCCCCATCAAATAGAGAACATGAATAAAAAATAGAAATTATAAAATAGAACCAAGTGGAAACTGTGAGGGTAAAAATTACAATAACCAAAATGAAAAATTCACTAAAAGGTTTCAACCATAGATTTGAGCTGGTAAAATAAAGAATCAGAAAACCAGAAGATAGATCAGTAGATACTACATAATCTGAAGAACAGAGAGGGAAAAAAATATTGAAGAAAAATTTACAGAGCTTTGGAGAAATGTAGAATACCAATAAGTGCATCCACATACATGTAATGGGAGTACCAGAAGAGGAAGCAAAAAGTGGGGTGGGCAGAAAAAACATTCAAAGTGGCTGAATACTGACCAAATTTGATGAAATATATTAATCTACACATCCAAGAGTCTCAACAAACTCCTGTAGGACAAACCTAAACAAATCTATACCCAGATATATCACAGTCAAATTGTTGAAATCCAAATATAAAGAAAAAATTTTGAAAACAGTAAGAAAAAAGGACTCATCACATAAAACAGGATGCCAATAAGATTAACAGCTGACTTCTCATCAGAAAGAGTGGAGGCCAGAAGTTAGTGAGATAAAGTATTCAATGTGCTGAAAGTTAAAACCTTCAACCAAAAATATTATAGCCAGCAAAACTATCTTTCAAAAATGGTGGCAAAAGAAAGACATGACCAGATAAACAAAAGCAGAGAATTCATTGATAGCAGACCTACCTTATAAGAAATACTAAAGGCAGTTCTTCAGGATGAAGCTTATAATTCTAGACAGTAATTTAAAGCCATAGCAAAAAACATAGAGTGCCAGTAAAGGTAATTGTATAGATAATTATAAAAGACATTATAATAGCATATTTATTCTCTTATCTTTCTTTTAAAGAGTGATTGCATAAAGCAATATGTATATAATTGTATTAGTGAATGTGTAAAATGTAGAAATGTGATATATTTAACAATAACAGCAAACAGAAGGCAGGTAGAAACAAGATGCATTAGGGTGAAAAAATTAATTAAACCAGATGGTAACTGGAATCCATAGGACTAAATTAAGAAAACCAGAAATGGAAAATAAGAAGATTAATACAACAAACATAAATACGTTTGTTTTCCTTTCTTGTCTTGGTTTCTATAAAAGACATACAATTATATAAATTAATAATTATAGCAATGTATTTTTAGATGTAATTTGTGCAACAATAAAAGGGGAGAGGGTATGGAGCTATATAGGGCAACATTTTTTGAATTCATTGGAATTATGCTAATGAAATCTGAAGTAAATTTAATAAGTAAGCTGTATATTGTAAACCCTGGAGCAACTGCTATCTCCCCATCTCCCCTACACTCAAACCCCTGGTAATTACATTCTACTTTCTATTCCTAAGAGTTCAACTTTTTTTTTCTTTTAGATTTCACATATAAGTGAGATCATACAGTGTTTGTCTTTCTCTGTCAGGCTAATTTCACACTGGGAAAAGAATAGTCCTTTTAACAAATGGTCCTGAAACTATTGGAATCCACATGCAAAAGAATGTATTTGGACCCTTACCTCACACCATACACAAAAATTAACATGAAATGGATCATAGACCTAAATGTAAGAGTTAAAATTGTAAAAATCTTAGAAAAAAATCATAGGTGTAAATTTTTGTGACCTTGGAAATTATTCCTTAGGTATGACACCAAAAGCATAAGCAATGAAAGAAAAACTACATAAATTGGACTACATCAATAAAAGAAAAACACAACTTCTGTGCTGCAAATGAATGCTGCCACCAACAAAGTGAAATGATAATTCACAATATGGGGGGGGATTATCAAATCATATGTCTGATAAGGGACTTATATCCAGAATATATAAAGAATACTTCAATAATAAAATACAACACAATTTTTAAATTGGCAAACAATTTGAAGAGATATTTCTCCAAAGAAGATATATAAATAGCCAATAAACACATAAAAAGACACGACAGCATTACTCATTAGAGAAATGCAAATAAAAACTACAATGAAATGCCACTTCATGCCCCCTAGGATGGCTATAATAAAAAGAGCAGGCAATAAAATGTGTTGGCAAAGATGTGAAGAATTTGGAACACTTGCACACTATTGGTGGGAATTTTAAATGGTGCAGCCACTTTGGAAACAATTTTTTCCTCAAAATGTGAAACATAAAATCAGCATATCCCCCAGCAATTCCACTCTATATACACTTGAGGTATATACTCAAGAGAAATGAAAACATTTACATCCTCACAAAAACTTGTACATGAATGTTTATAGCAGCATTATTCATAATAGTCAAAAAGTGGAAACAACCTAAATGTCCATCAACTGATGTATGGAGAAGCAAAATATGTTTATTTTCAAACAGTGTAACATTATTCAGCAATAAAAAGGAGTTAAGTATGATACATGCTACAACATTGTTGAACCTTGAAAATATGCTAAATGAAAGAAGCCAGTCACAAAATACCACATATTGTATTATTCTATTTATATGAAAAGTCCAGAATAGGCAAACCTATAGAGACAAAAAGTAAATTAGTGGTTGCCTTGGACTGGGGGGCATGGAATGGAGGAATGGGGAATGACTGCTAATGGGCATAGATTTTCTTTTAGAGGTAATGAATACAATCTAAATTTATATGGTATTAAAATAGATAGCTAGTGGGAAGCAGTTGCATAGCACAGAGAGATCAGCTTGGTGCTTTGTGACCACCTAGAAGGGTGGGATAGGAAGGGTGGGAGGGAGATGCAAGAGGGAGGGTATATGGGGATATATGTATACATACAGCTGATTCACTTCGTTATACAGCAGAAACTAACACAACATTGTAAAGCAATTATACTCCAATAAAGATGTTAAAAATTTTTTTTACATGGTGTTGATGTTTGCACAACCTTGTGAATAAACCAGAAAACACTTTAAGTGCGTGAAATTTATGGTGCATGTAATAAGTCTCAGCAAAGATGTATTTAAATGTTCATATTAAGATGTTCCAATAATTAAATGCATAGCCGTTTCAGTAGTAAAATGCTAACATATAGTGTTGCCCCAAATTTGAAAATAAACCCACTTTCTTCAAATATTTATTCTTCAAATATATTTTCTTCAAAAAATACATCCAGCCCTGACCTCTTTCTGAATTCCAGTCCACATTTTCTACTGCATGTAGGGCTCCCATCTGGATTTCATTGGCTTCTCATGCTCACAAATTTCCCCCAAATCTGGTCTACCTCTTAGGTGCTTCTCTCTAATGATAGCCCCACCATTTTTGCAATCTTCTACACTGAAAATCTCAGTGCCATCTCTGATTACTACATCTCCCTTGTTCATAAGTCCAGGTGATTTCACTTCTGCCCAAGTTCACCCATTCTCTACCTCACCTCCATGCCAGCTATTGCTGCCTTAGTTCAGACTCTTAGGTTTGCTCCTGAATTAGTGAGACCTCTACTTTCACCAACCAACCTGTGCCAAAGCCAGATTAACATTCTCAAGAAGAGCACTGGTCATGTCACACTAAAGCTCAACAGCTCTCAGTGGTTTCCTGTGCTTGTTGAACAAAGTCCAAATTCCTTCTTCTGGAAAATCAAAATTTGGGGATATTTTATCCCCAAGCTATCTTTATCTGACTCTGATGATTCCCTTCAAAAATACTTTACATTAAAAACTATCTACTCTTTCCTTTGAGTGTCACTAAATGTCCCCACTTCCTTGCCTTTGCCTTATACATCATTTCTTCTTGTCCAAGAATCTCCAAAATTCCTGGTCAGGCTCCTCCATGAAGTTTTTCCCAAGCTGGAAGTGATTTCTCCTTCTACTAAACTCTCTTCAAACTCTATCATACACCAGCATGCCACAGATTACTCTCTATCAGATATTATAACTCTCTAGGTCCATTATGTATTTTGTTGTTATCTCTAACCTTCTTCTTCACTTCATCTCTTTTCTTTCTTCAATATTGCATCCAGCCCTTGCTATGGGATTCTTAAGTGCCTAATTTGTGCTTGACTTGTAATTCTCAGAGCCTCTAGCCCAGTGCCAGACACTTAAGAGGTACTCAGTAAATGCTCATGGAAACAAAGGAGGGAGGAGAAACAGAAGGTGTGCTTCCTGACTTTAAGGAACTTAGCTCATGTAGAAGCTGAACAAAAATTTTTTGATGCTTGACAGGATGAGGAAAGTATGACAATAAACATGTCTCACAAAGGTGACATTTAACAACACTGAGAGGAACTAGAAGAGGTTACTGATTGGGGTGAGATTTTAATACATGGATATGGAATGAAGAACATTCCAGGTTAAGGGAATAGCACCAACAAATAGCCAAGTTCACACATTTGCAAGAGGTGAACTGTGAAATATGATTGATGAGTAAGGTGCATGCTTGTATGAAAGAGGGAAGGGTTCTGTAGTTGGACATAAGCCTTGAAAATTACATTGGAGACTGATCATAGAAAGTGTTGGATTGCAGCGTAGAGAATTTGGACTTTATTCTGCACGCAATGAGTAACCCTTAAGATATTTATTTGACCAATGAAAGAGCTCAGGGTTTAAAGGAGGCAGAAAGGTAACTTCCTATAAAACAGCTTAGTGACCAGCTGCCAATTTGCCTTATTTGTAAATTCAGCTATGGGTGCCTGGAAATATAGGGGATGATGGGATTATATTTTAAAGGGACATCAAAAAATTCAGCTTCACTTTTTAAAAAATTATAAAAACCTCTATTTTCTTAAAGTACATGCAAGTTAACCAAAGTCTCCAGGGTCTGTTTGGATCATGTTTACTTTGGTACCTTGAAAGCTTGGCAGTTGTTTAGAAACTCAACTACAACTCACTTTTAAACAAAATCACCCTTGAGAATGGTGGTTTGAGCTATCTCAATATATTAACTTGACATTGTGAGGCAGTTATGCTGCAGGTTCAGAGGGCTGATTAAATCTTAAAACGAGCACAGAACAGGTGCCAAAAAGCACACACTTTAATTGGATCCTTCAATAGAAGAGACAAAGAGGAAAAAGCAGCAACATAAATGGAGGCTATTTTATTGGTTAAAAGGAGACCTCCTCTGTGTCAGACAGGAAAATCTAGCATCAGATCCCATGTCTTTTCTTTAAGACTGTGGATATACAGAGAAAAGCACAAATTGACAGTCAGGGATAGAAGGAAACTGAGGCTCCAAGCTACATGTAAACCATTTGGAAGGAAAAAAGGAATGTTAAATACTAACAAAGGATTCAGTGAGAATTTCAATTTGCTATAGAAATTAATCATTGTATATATAATTTTTAATCAAATTCAACAGTTTTAACCTATAAGGCAGAGATACTTTTGCTCATTGGTAATAATCACATGCTTCTCCACATTTCACACCCTCCCTGTTAGTTAGGTAGAGGCTAGGTGCCTGGTTCTGGCCAAGGGGCGGAGAGCAGAAATGATGTATGTTACTTGTAAGCTGAGGCATTTAGGAGCTGGTGTCCTCCCCTCCATGCTTTCTCTTCCCTTGTTACAACTGTCTTGGAGGCCCTAGGTTCTAAATAAGTCAGCTGAGAAATAGTGGCCTATCTATTAACCTAGGTTCTGGAGTGAAAAATAGTTATGTTAAGCCACTGAGATATTAAGGTTTATTTGTACCATATCATAGCCTAGTCTATTCTACTAATTCATTCTACTAATTCATCCACCATTTCTTTCATTGTGTTAAGTCCCCTAATTTGGGGCTGGACACGTGACTACCCAAAATGAAGATTATATTTCTCAACCTCCCTAATGGCTGAGAGAAGCAATATGTTTAAAATCCAGCCAAAGGTCTGTAAGTGAATGTACTGTCTCTTCCTTAAAAGCAGCTGTAATATACCTTTTGCTCTTCTTCTTTGTCCTCTTCTTTATCTTGCTACCTGGAATGTAGATACTGCTATCTTGGACTAGAGGTCAAGGCCACAAGTACAGCAGCAACAGTAAAAGAAGCCAGAGTCCCTGATAGCATGGAGCACCATACCAACTGTGGACAGCCTGCCCAAAAATTTATGTGAGTAAGAAATAAATTTTTACCTTATTTAAGCCATTGTTGTTTCCAGAATCTTCCATATATTCAGATGTGTGACCATGTCAACCAGACCTATATCCAGTGGATTATCTGGCTTTTTCACTTCTGCAAGAGAGTGGCAAAAGGCCAGAATCAGCACCAGCACTGCTCAGTCAAGAGGATAGTTTAAATAGATCCCTCAGGTTGCGTAGGAAAGCTCGACAACCCTTCAAGCAAAAAGATCCAGAAGCAGAGGATATTTGAGGATGTAGATATGGTTAGCACAGAAGAGAGTCTCTGATTTACTTAGAAAGACAGTCCTACCTAGGAGGAAGAGGCCATAATTATTAATAACAATTTAGAGTCCATTCCTCTTCATCTTCTTGTCCCTGAGGTCAAATCCCAGAAGAAATAAAAACCTACATCTTCTCCCTGATTTGATTTTATTTTTATATTTTTAGGTTTCCCACTTCTCAGAAGAAATTCTTCCCCCATTTTGATTGAAACTCATTGCTACTTATTTCCCAGGCTTGCATTCATTTCTTAGTTTTTCCCTTCATGGTAAATGGTCCCTTCTACATAGTAAAATCTCAGTGGGTATGATATTTCCTTATTCTCTGTGTCCATTTCATTCCCATAATCCATGGTTTGATATTGAGAATATTATTCTACTATGGAATGAAATGACCCCTGTATCTAATGAACAACCTAGAAGGAAGGAAAGCTCCACAAAGACAGGGATTCTTATCTGTGTATTTCTAGTACCTAGAAAAGTACCTTGCATATCATAGGAATTCTACAAATATTTGTTGAATTTAATATCTACTAGTCTTCTCTACTTAGCCTCACCACTATCCTACTATTTATCTCTAAGTTATATCACCTTATGCGTGTTCAATGTACAGAAATATCCTGAGTGGCCAACTGCCAGAATCTAGAAAAAATAAATTTTGGACTTAAATAAACTATTAGACATCACTTTTTTTAGAGTAAACTTCATATACAGAATTTTAAGCAGTAGATAAATTAAAATATGAGCTTATTTTAAATTATAAAGCCTTGAAAATATATTTCTAAGTGTATTATTCAGCCCAATCTAGAATCAACCTGCAAAAAAGACAATCTCCCAAATTCAGTAGCATATAACAATAAGCATTGATTCTCATATACATCTGCATGTTGACTTATCTAAGCCAGCCTCAGCTGAGCATGGTTCCAAGCTATAGGCCAGGTCTAGATCTGCTCTATGTGTCGTCATATCTTCCGTGTCTAGTGGTTACCCAGGAAATGTTCTTCTCATGGCAAAGGCAGGAGCACAGATACAACTCCAACTACAAATGCACATTTCAAGCTTCTGCCTGTGTCCTGTCTGCTAACATCCCATTGGCCACAGCAAGTCACAATATCATGCTCAAAATCAAGGGGTCAGGAAACAACTCTCGCTACCATAAAGCTTTAGCAAGGGAATGAATGCATAAAACAGGTACTGTATAAATGTATAAAAACAGATATTGAGGAGAGGGGGAAGATGGCGGAAGAGTAAGACGTGGAGATCACCTTTCTCCCCACAGATACACCAGAAAGACATCTATACATAGAACAACTCCTATAGAACACCTACTGAATGCTGGCAGAAGACCTCAGACATCCCAAAAGGCAAGAAATCCCCCCACGTACCTGGGTAGGGCAAAAGAAAAAAGAATAAAGAGAGACAAAAGAATAGGGACGGGACCTGCACAAGTGGGAGGGAGCTGTGAAGGAGGAAAAGGTTCCGCACACTAGGAAGCCCCTTCGCGGGCGGAGACTGTGGGTGGCGGAGGGGGGGAGCTTCGGAGCCGCGGAGGAGAGCACAGCAAAAGGGGTGCGGAGGGCAAAGCAGAGAGATTCCCGTACAGATGATCCGTGCCGACCGGCACTCACCAGCCCAAGAGGCTACTCTGCTCACCCGCCGGGTCAGGCAGGGCTGGGAGCTGAGGATCGGGCTTCGGTCGGAGCGCAGGGAGAGGACTGGGGTTGGCGGCGTGAACACAGCCTGCAGGGGATTAGTACACCACGGCTAGCTAGGAGGGAGTCCGGGGAAAAGTCTGGACCTGCCGAAGACACAAGAGACTTTTTCTTCCCTCTTGGTTTCCTGGTGCGCAAGGAGAGGGGATTAAGAGCGCTGCTTAAAGGAGCTCCAGAGATGAGCGCAAGCCGCGGCTAACAGCGCAGACCCCAGAGATAAGCATGAGACGCTAAGGCTGCTGCTGCCGCCACCAAGAAACCTGTGTGCAAGCACAGGTCACTATCCACACATCCCTTCCGGGGAGCCTGTGCAGCCCGCCACTGCCAGGGTCCCGGGATCCAGGGACAACTTCCCCAGGAGGACGCATGGCGTGCCTCAGGATGGTGCAACGTCCCGCCGGCCTCTGCCGCTGTAGGCTCGCCCCGCATCCGCACCCGTCCCTCCCCACGACCTGAGTGAGCCAGAGCCCCCAAAGCAGGGACTCCTTTAACCCCGTCCTGTCTGAGCGAAGAACAGACGGCCTCTGGCGACCTACACGCAGAGGCGGGGCCAAATCCAAAGCTGAGCCCCGGGAGCTGTGCGAACAAAGAAGAGAAAGGGAAATCTCTCCCAGCAGCCTCAGCAGCAGCGTATTAAAGCTCCACAATCAACTTGATGTACCCTGCATCTGTGGAATACATGAATAGTCAACGAATCATCCCAAATTGAGGAGGTGGACTTTGAGAGCAAGATTTATGAGTGTTTCCCCTTTTCCTCTTTTTCTGAGTGTGTATGTGTATGCTTCTGTGTGAGAATTTGTCTGTATAGCTTTGCTTTCACCATTTGTCTTAGGGTTATATCCTTTCTTTTTTTTTTTAAAACAGATTTTCTTAATAATTATTTTTTATTTTAATAACTTTATTTTATCTTACTTTATTTTATTTTATATTATCCTCTTTCTTTCTTTCCTTCCACTTTTTCTCCAATATATTCTGAGCCGTGTGAATGAAAAGTTCTTGGTGCTGCAGCCAGGAATCAGTGCTGTGCCTCTGAGGTGGGAGAGCCAACTTCAGGACACTGGTCCACAAGAGACCTCCCAGTTCCACATAATATCAAATGGTGAAAATCTCCCAGAGATCTCCATCTCAACACCAGCACCCAGCTTCACTCAATGACCAGCAAGCTACAGTGATGGACACCCTATGCCAAAAAACTAGCAAGACAGGAACACAACACAACCCATTAGCAGAGAGGCTGCCTAAAATCATAGTAAGTCAACAGACACCCCGAAACACACCACCAGACGTGGACCTGCCCAGCAGAAAGACAAGATCCAGCCTCATCCAGCAGAACACAAGCACTAGTCCCCTCCACCAGGAAGCCTACACAACCCACTGAACCAACTTTAGCCACTGCAGACAGACACCAAAAACAATGGGAACTACGAACCTGAAGCCTGCAAAAAGCAGACCCCAAACACAGTAAGATAAGCAAAATGAGAAGACAGAAAAACACAGAGCAGATGAAGGAGCAAGATAAAAACCTACCAGACCTAACAAACGAAGAGGAACTAGGCAGTCTACCTGAAAAAGAATTCAGAATAATGATAGCAAAGATGATCCAAAATCTTGGAAATAGAACAGAGAAAATGCAAAAAACATTTAACAAGGACCTACAAGAACAAAAGATGAAACAAGCAATGATGAACAACACAATAAATGAAATTGAAAATACTCTAGAAGGGATAATTGCAGGATAACTGAGGCAGAAGACCAGAAAAGTGACCTGGAAGATAATATAGTGGAAATAACTACTGCAAAGAAGAATAAAGAAAAGAGAATGAAAAGAACTGAGGACAGTCTCAGAGACCTCTGGGAATACATTAAATGCACCAACATTCAAATTATAGGGATTCCAGAAGAAGAAAAGAAAAAGAAAAGGACTGAGAAAATATTTGAAGAGATTATAGTACAAAACTTCCATAATATGGGAAAGGAATTGGTTAATCAAGTCCAGGAAGCACAGAGAGTTCCATACAGGATAAATCCAAGGAGAAACACACCAAGACAAATATTAATCAAACTGTCAAAAATTAAATACAAAGAAAACATATTAAAAGCAGCAAGGGAAAAATAACACACAAGGGAATCCCCATAAGGTTAACAGCTGATCTTTCAGTAGAAACTCTGCAAGCCAGAAGGGACTGGCAGGATATATTTAAAGTGATGAAGGAGAAAAACCTACAACCAAGATTATTCTACCCAGCAAGGATCTCATTCAGGTTTGATGGAGAAATTAAAACCTTTACAGATGAGCAAAAGCTGACAGAGTTCAGCACCACCAAACCAGCTTTACAACAAATGCTAAAGGACCTTCTCTAGGCAAGAAACACAAGAGAAGGAAAAGACCTACAATAACAAACCCAAAACAATTAAGAAAATGGGAATAGGAAAATACATATTGATAATTACCTTAAATGTAAATGGATTAAATGCTCCCACCAAAAGACACAGACTGGCTGAATGGATACAAAAACAATACCCATATATATGTTGTCTACAAGAACCCATTTCAGAGCTAGAGACACATACAGACTGAAAGTAAGGGGATGGAAAAAGATATTCCATGCAAATGGAAATCAAAAGAAAGCTGGAGTAACAATTCTCATATCAGACAAAATAGACTTTAAAATAAAGACTATAAGAAGAGATAAAGAAGGACACTACATAATGATGAAGGAATCGGTCCAAATAGAAGATATAACAATTGTAAATATTTATGCACCCAACATAGGAGCACCTCACTACATCAGGCAAATACTAACAGCCATAAAAGGGGAAATCAACCGTAACACATTCATAATAGGGGACTTTAACACCCCACTTTCACCAGTGGACACATCATCCAAAATAAAAATAAATAAGGAAACAAAAGATTTAAATGATACATTAAACAAGATGGACTTAATTGATATTTATAGAACATTCCATCCAAAAATAACAGAATACATATTTTTCTCAAGTGCTCATGGAACATTCTCCATGGTAGATCATATCTTGGGTCACAAATCAAGCCTTGGCAAGTTTAAGAAAACTGAAATTGTATCAAGTATCTTTTCTGACCACAATGCTATGAGACTAGATATCAATTACAGGAAAAGATCTGTAAAAAATACAAATACATGGAGGCTAAACAATACACAACTTAATAACAAAGTGATCACTGAAGGAATCAAAGAAGAAATCAAAAAATACCTAGAAAAAAATGACAATGGAGATACGACGACCCAATACCTATGGAATGCAGCAAAAGCAGTTCTAAGAGGGAATTTATAGCAATACAATCCTACCTGAAGAAACAGGAAACATCTCGAATAAAAAACCTAACCGTGCACCTAAAGCAATTAGACAAAGAAGAACAAAAAACCCCCCAAAGTTAGCAGAAGGAAAGAAAGCATAAAGATCATATCAGAAATAAATGAAAAAGAAATGAAGGAAATGATAGCAAACATCAATAAAAGTAAAAGCTGGTTCTTTGAGAAGATAAACAAAATTGATAAACCATTAGTCACACTCATCAAGAAAAAATGGGAGAAGACTCAAATCAATAGAAAAAGGAGAAGTGGGGCTTCCCTGGTGGTGCAGTGGTTGAGAGTCCACCTGCCAATGCAGGAGACACGGGTTCATGCCCCAGTCCAGGAGGATCCCACAAGCCACGGAGTGGCTATGCCTGTGAGCCATGGCCACTGAGCCTGCGCATCTGGAGCCTGTGCTCCACAATAGGAGAGGCCACAACAGTGAGAAGCCCGTGTACCACAAAAAAAAAAAAAAAAAGAACAGAAAAATGAGAAGTAAAAGCTGACACTGCAAAACTAGAAAATATCATGAGAGATTACTAAAAGCAACCCTATGCCAATAAAGTGGAAAACCTAGAAGAAATGTACAAATTCTTAGAAATGCACAACCTGCCGAGACTGAATCAGGAAGAAATAGAAAATATGAACAGACCAATCACAAGCACTGAAATTGAAAATGTGATTAACAATCATCCAACAACCAAAGCCCAGGACCAGATGGCTTCACAGGCGAATTCTATCAAACATTTAGAGAAGAGCTAACACCTAACCTTCTCAAACTCCTCCAAAATATAGCAGAAGGAGGAACACTCCCAAACTCATTCTATGAGGCCACCATCACCCTGATACCAAAACCAGACAAGGATGTCACATAGAAGGAAAACTACAGGCCAATATCACTGATGAAAATAGATACAAAAATCCTCAACAAAATACTAGCAAACAGAATCCAGCAGCACATTAAAAGGATCATACACCATGATCAAGTGGGGTTTATCCCAGGAATGCAAGGATTCTTCAATATATGCAAATCAATCAACATGACACACCATATTAACAATTTGAAGGAGAAAAACCATATGGTCATGTAAATAGATGCAGAGAAAGATTTTGACAAAATTCAACACCCATTTATCATAAAAACCCTACAGAAAGTAGGCATAGGGGGAACTTTCCTCAACATACTAAAGGCCATATATGACAAAACCACAGCCAACATCATCCTCAATGGTGAAAAACTGAAAGCATTTCCACTAAGATCAGGAACAAGACAAGATTGCCCACTCTCACCACTCCTATTCAACATAGTTTTGGTAGTTCCAGCCACAGCAATCAGAAAAGAAAAAGAAATAAAAGGAATCCAAATTGGAAAAGAAGAAGTAAAGCTGTCACTGTTTGCAGATGACATGATACTATACACAGATCATCCAAAAGATGCTACCAGAAAGCTACTAGAGCTAATCAATGAATTTGGTAAAGTAGCAGTATACAAAATTAATGCACAGAAATCTCTGGCATTCCCATACACTAATGATGAAAAATCTGAAAGTGAAATTAAGAAAACACTCCCATTTACCATTGCAACAAAAAGAATAAAATACCTAGGAATACACCTACCTAAGGATACAAAAGACCTGTATGCAGAAAATTATAAGACACTGATGAAAGAAATTAAAGATGATAGAAATAGATGGAGAGATACACCATGTTCTTGTATTGGAAGATTCAACATTGTGAAAATGACTCTACTACCCAAAGCAATCTACAGTTTCAATGCAATCCGTATCCAAATACCACTGGCATTTTTCACAGAACTAGAACAAAAAATTTCACAATTTGTATGGAAACAAAAAAGACTCTGAATGGCCAAAGCAATCTTGAAAACGAAAAACAGAGCTGGAGGAATCAGGCTCCCTGATCTCAGACTATACTACAAAGCTACAGTAATGAAGCCAGTATGGTACTGGCACAAAAACAGAAAGATAGATCAGTGGAACAGGATAGAAAGCCCAGAGATAAACCAACGCATATATGGTCACCTTATGTCTGATAAAGGAGGCAGGAATGTACAGTGGAGAAAGGACAGCCTCTTCAATAAGTGGTGCTGGGAAAACTGGACAGGTACATGAAAATGTATGACATTAGATTACTCCCTAACACCATACACAAAAATAAGCTCAAAATGGATTAAAGACCTAAATGTAAGGCCATACACTACAAAACTCATAGAGGAAAAAATAGGCAGAAAACTCTATGACATAAATCACAGCAAGATACTTTTTGACCCACCGCCTAGAGAAATGGAAATAAAAACAAAAATAAACAAATGGGACCTAATGAAACTTAAAAGCTTTTGCACAGCAAAGGAAACCATAAACAAGACCAAAAGACAACCCTCAGAATGGGAGAAAATATTTGCAAATGAAGCAACTGACAAAGGATTAACCTCCAAAATTTAGAAGCAGGTCATACAGCTCAATAACATAAAACAAACAACCCAATCCAAAAATGGCAGAAGACCTAAAAAGACATTTCTCCAAAGAAGATATACAGATTGTCAACAAATACATGAAAGAATGCTCAACATCATTAATCATTAGGGAAATTCAAATCAAAACTGCAATGAGATATCATCTCACACAGGTCAGAATGGTCATCATCAAAAAATCTAGAAACAATAAATGCTGGAGAGGGTGTGGAGAAAAGGGAACACTCTTGCACTACTGGTGGGAATGTGAATTGGTACAGTCACTATGGAGAACAGTATGGAGGTTCCTTAAAAAACTACAAATAGAACTACCATATGACCCAGCAATCCCACTACTGGGCATATACCCTGAGAAAACTATAATTCAAAAAGAGTCATGTACCAAAATGTTCATTTCAGCACTATTTACAATAGCCAGGAGATGGAAACAACCTAAGTGTCCATCATCAGATGAATGGATAAAGAATAAGTGGCACATATATACAATGGAATATTACTCAGCCATAAAAAGAAGCGAAATTGAGTTATTTGTAGTGAGGTGGATGGACCTAGAATCTGTCATACAGAGTGAAGTAAATCAGAAAGAGAAAGACAAATAACATATGCTAATACATATATATGGAATGTAAGGAAAAAAATGTCATGAAAAACCTAGGGGTAAGAAGGGAATAAAGGCACAGACCTACTAGAGAATGGACTTGAGGATATGGGGACGGGAAGGGTAAGCTGTGACAAAGTGAGAGAGTGGCATGGACATATATACACTACCAAACATAAAATAGATAGCTAGTGGCAAAGAGCCGCATAGCACAGGAAGATCAGCTCGGTGTTTTGTGACCACCTGGATGGGTGGGATAGGGAGCATGTGAGGGAGGGAGACGTGGGAGGGAGGAGATATGGGAACATATGTATATGTATAACTGATTCACTTTGTTATAAAGCAGAAACTAACACACCATTGTAAAGCAATTATACTCCAATATAGATGTAAGAAAAAACAAACAAAAAACAAAAAAACAGGTATTGAGATGCTTCCCTGGTGGCGCAGTGGTTGAGAGTCTGCCTGCCTATGCAGAGGACACGGGTTTGTGCCCCGGTCCAGGAAGATCCCACTTGCCGCGGAGCAGCTAGGCATGTGAGCCATGGCCACTGAGCCTGGGCGTCTGGAGCCTGTGCTCCATAACGGGAGAGCCCACAACAGTGAGAGGCCCGTGTACCACACACACACACACAAAAAAAAACAAACAAACAAACAAACAAAAAAAAACAGGTATTGAGACTAAGGATTCACTCTATCACACTATCACACTAGGTGTGAAAAATATCAAATGTAAATTTGGGCCATTTTCTGATATCAGTTCTACTCTGATAAACATTGTAAACTGTCACAAGAAAGGAAAGTGGGGCATGAAATCCCCAGAACTTAACTCGGGTCCCTATGTCTGGAAAACATTCCTTTGTTTCTGAATGAACAACACTTGCTGGGTAAATGTGGTGGAGAATGCACCTTAGGTTCACACCCTCTCTCAAGCCTACAGTGTTCCAGAACTCAGTCCTAACTCCATCCGTGCTCAAAGATTTTCTCTCTTCTAGTAGAAACTCTCCTAGTAGAATGGTTCTCCAGGTCAATAATAGTAGTAAATGGCAGGGAAAATTTTAAGTCAAGAAATTTTGTTTACTACCATCATCCTCTCTGGGATGATGGTTTCATGTCAGATTAAAAAGAAAGTGCATTGAATGCCAGAGCAGTTATGGAAGGTAGGGAATATCATATACTCTCACCAGACCCCAATCTATAACATGAGTCATTTAATATCTGATTCAATTAGTGGTCCCCAGCCCCCACCTACTCCCTACTGTGTACTCCCTACTGTGGTCACTCAAGGGATCCTTACTAGTCTTCCTCTTACTGGTCTTCTTTAACCTGGGGTCCTTAGACTGAATGTGTGTAGAATTTAGGGGATCCTTGAATTTGTGTGGGGAAAATGTTTACTAATGTTTAACTAAATATTTAGTTAACTAACATTTAGCACTTCCTTCAATTATGAATGTAAGCAACAAACCACGATAGTACTAGCAATACCTGTGTCTTTGTCACAAATAGAAATCACATTTTTTTCTTATTATTGATGCTTGTAGATATCTTTTGTAACACCGTTAGAGGTAATAATTTGTGTTTAACACTACTTTGAAAATGAAGTAGTTATTAGATCCACTGCTAGAGCTGGTTCTTTAATGTGTCATACTATCAATATATCACAGATTTGTTTTTCTAATATTTTGATAACAGTTTTCATAATCTAAGTATTTTGTTTTGTGCATGTAAAAACATACTGAAAAAAGTCCATAGGCTTCACTAGACTGTTAATTGGCTCCACTGAACAAGTAAGGTTAAAACTTGCTCCCTAGAGTTTCCGTCCATGGGTGAATTTTTAGACTTTCAGGAAACACATCGTGGGGTCATCATGTGCTTATATACAACAGCAGGTCATGTGCCCAAAAATATCTTGGACATATGGGATCAGTTCATTCCCTTTTATCCATATCTCAAACACTTCCCCTTTTGATTCCTGTGACTATCTTCTGCAGACACTCTCCCAATCCCATTCTGGTTTCTTCTTCTGTCTTATAGTTTCCAGAAAATCTGTAAAAATCTCTTCTTTATCATTCCTTTATCATATCTTAGTCTCCAACTATAAGGTAAGGTCAAGGTAAGTTTAACCTAGCAATGTCTCCTGATTTAATTTTTAAAGTTTCCTCCTGATCATGTAACCTCTCTTAAGCCATTGCCAGGGAAGAAAAGTTCACCACCCCCCTCCCTTGTCTAGTAATTCTTACCTTAGAAACTGTTGCCTGATACTAACATGATGTTTTCCTTTCATTGAGGTTGGTTCTGCCTTTTTCTCTAGATCCATTTTAAGACAGTTTCCATGTCTCCCCTCTCTCTTCTTCTCTACACCAAGTAGCCATTGACTCCTCAGCCATGGTAAAGATCTGCCTGGTTTCCAGACTTTGCCTCATACTTGTCCACTCTTCAGGCCACTCTCAGTGTGGGGGTCCCAGATGGGTGAGTGATGCATTGAGCATCTGCCAAAGTCAAGACTGCTCATTTTACTACAAATATGTCATGTCTCTCTGGACAGTCAAAGATGAGTTAATTTTAAAAGTGCCTCACTGATGATCAGTAAGGATGATCCAATCAACTAACCACTTATTGATTCACTTCACATTTAGGATCTTGTACAGAATGACCCTATCCAGCCATATTTTTCATCACTAACTGCCATGGTTTGAATGTTTGCATCCCTCTAAAATTTGTGTGTTAAAATCCTTATGCCAAGGTAATGGTATTAGAGGTGGGGCCTTTGGAGGTTATTAGGTCCTGAGAATGGAGCCCTCATGAACAGGATTAGGGCTCTTATAAAAGAGACCCCAAAAAGATGCCTCAACCCGTTCCACCACTGCAGAACTTGGTAGTTTGCAACCAATAAGAGGGCCACTACCATGTTGGCACTCTGATCTTAGACTTCCAGATTCAAGAATTGTAAGAAATAAGTTTCTGTTGTTTATAAGCTTCCCAGTCTGTAGTTTTTCATTATAGCAGGCGAAGCAGACTAAGATACTACTTGTACATGTAGTGGACACTGTGATGCAAATCTCTGGTTCAGTTTTGGGAGATTGTACCTTTCTAAGAATTTGTCCATTTCTTCTGGGTTGTCCATTTTATTGGCATATAGTTGCTTGTAGTAGTCTCTTATGATCCTTTGCATTTTTGTGGTGTCAATTGTAACTTCTCCTTTTTCATTTCTAATTTTATTGATTTGGTCCCTCTCCCTTTTTTCTGGCTAAAGGTTTATCAATTTTGTTTATCTTCTCAAAGAACTAGCTTTTTGTTTTATTGATCTTTTCTATTGTTTTTTAAGTCTTTATTTCATTTATTTCTGCTCTGATCTTTATGATTTTTTTCCTTGTGCTAACTTTGGATTTTGTTTGTTCTTCTTTCTCTAGTTGCTCTAGGTGTAAGGTTAGGTTGTTTATTGGGGATTTTCTTGTTTCCTGAGATAAGATTGTATTGCTATAAACTTTCCTTTTAGAGCTGCTTTTGCTGCATCCCATTTTCTCTAGGTATTCTTTGGTTTCCTGTCTAATTTTTTCAGTGATCCATTGGTTGTTTAGTATCACGTGTTTTTGTTTTCTACAATTTTTTCTTGTAGTTGATTTCTAATCTCAGAACATTGTGCTTGGAATAGATGCTTGATATGATTTCAATATTCTTTAATTTATTGAGGCTTGCTTTATAGCCCAGCATGTGATCTATCCTGGAGACTGCTCCATATGCATTTGAAAAGAATGTGTATTCTGCCTTTTTCAGATGGAATGCTCTATACATTTCAATTAGGTCCAGCTGGCTTAATGTGTCATTTAAGGCCTGCATTTACTTATTGATTTTCTGTCTAGATGTTCTGTCCATTGATGTAAGTCGGGTGTTAAAGTTCTCCACTATTATTGTGTTACTATTGATTTCTCCTTTATGGCTGTTCTCCTTATATATTGGGGTGTTCCTCTGTTGGGTGTATATATATTTACAACTGTTATATCTTCTTCTTGGATTGATCTCTTGATCATTATGTAGTGTCCTTCTTTGTCTCTTGTACCAGTCTTTATTTTAAAGTCTATTTTGCCAGAGTATTGCTACTCCAGCTTTCTTTTGATTTCCATTTGCATGGAATACCTTTTTTCATCCCCTCACTTGCTGTATGTGCCCCTACACATGAAGTGGGTCTGTATGTATCCCTAGATCTGAAGTGGGTCTTTTGTAGAGTGCATATATATGTTTTTGTAGGTCATTTTTCTTCCCTTCCTCTTTTTTTCTCTTCTCTTATGATTTGATTACTAACTTTACTGTTGTGTTTGGATTCTTTTTTCTCTTTTGTGTGTACATCTATTGTAGATTTTTGGTTTGAGGTTTTGACATAGTAATATATATATATATACAAGATGGTATAGATAGATATAGATATAGATATATAGATATAGAGATGTCTATATCTATAATTGTTTTAAGTTGCTGGTCTCAATTTCAAATGCATTTCCGATATCCTGCATTTGTACTCTCCTCTTCTCATGATTGCTGGTTTTGATAATCTTTTGTGTGGATGACCTCCTACATTTACTGTATGTTTGCCTTTAACAGCGTGCTTTCCCATTCATAATTTTCTTGTTCCTAGTTGTGGCCTTTTCTTTTCCGCCTAGAGAAGTACAATTTGCTATAAAGCTGGTTTGGTGGTGCTGAATTCTCTTAGCTTTTACTTGTCTGTAAAGCTTTTGATTTCTCCACTGAATCTGAATAAGAGCTTTGCTGGGTAGATTATTATTGGTTGTAGGTTTTCCCCTTTCATCACTTTAAATATATCAGGCCACTCTTTCCTGATCTGCATTTTCTGCTGAAAAATCAGTTGATAACTCTATGAGGGTTCCCTTGTATGTTATTTGTTGCTTTTCCTTGTTGCTTTTAATATTTTCTCTTTGTCTTTAATTTTTGTCAATTTGATTAATATGTATCTTGGTGTTTCCCTCCTTGGGTTTATCCTGTATGAGACTCTGTGCTTCCTGGACTTGGGTGACTGTTTCCTTTCTCATGTTTGAGAAGTTTTCAGCTATTATCTCTTCAAATATTTTCTCAGGCCTTTCTCTCTCTCTTCTCCTTCCAGGACTGCTATAATCTGAATATTGGTGCATTTAATGTTGTCCCAGAGGTCTCTTAAACTGTCCTCATTTCTTTTCATTATTTTTTCTTTATTCTGTTCTGTGGCAGTGATTTCCACCATTCTGTCTTCCAGCTCACTTATCCGTTCTTCTGCCTCATTTAGTCTGCTATTGATTCCTTCTAGTGTATTTTTCATTGCAGTTATTGTATTGTTCAGCTCTGTTTGTTTGTTCTTTAAATGTTCTAGCTCTTTTTAAATTTCTTGTATCTTCTTGGTTTGTGCTTCCATTCTTTTTCCAGGATCATCTTTACTATCATTACTCTGAATTCTTTTTCAGGTAGATTTCCTATCTCCACTTCACTTAGTTGTTCTTTTGGGATTTTATCTTGTTCCTTTGTCTAGAACATATTCCTCTGTCATCTCATTTTGTCTAAATTGCTGTGTTTGTGGTCCCATAGGCTGCAGAATTGTAGTTCCTCTTGCTCCTGTTGTACGCTCCCTGATGGATGAGGCTGGTCTAAGAGGCTTGTGCAGGCTTCCTGGTGGAAGTGACTGGTGCCTACCCACTGATGGGTGGATCTAGGTCTTTTCCCTCTGGTGGGCAGGGCCACGTCAAGGGGTGTGTTTAGAGGCAGCCGTGGGCTCAGGAAGACTTTTGGCAGCCTGTCTGCTGATGGGTGGGACTGTGTTCCTGCCCTGTCTGTTGTTTGGCTTGAAGTGTCCCACACTGGAGCCTAAGGGCTGTGGGTGAGGCCAGGCCTTGGCATCAAAATGGAGGTATCCAGGATAGCTCACACCAATGAGTACTCCCCAGTTCCTCTGTCACCACATGTCCTTATCCCTGCAGTGAGCCAAAGCTAACCCTGCCTCCCAGGAGACCCTCCAAGATCAGCAGGTAGGTCTGGCCCAGGTTCCTATGAAGTCACTGCTATTTCCCCTGGTTCCTGGCACACCTGACACTTTGCTTGCAACACCCAAGAGTGGTGTCTCTCTTTCCCCCAGTCCTGTGGAGTTCCTGTGATCAAGCCCCACTGGTCTTCAAATCCAAATGCTCCGGGGGCTCCTCCTCTTAATGCCAGACCCCCAGCTAAGGACCATGACATGTGGCTCAGAACTCTCACTCCTGTGAGAGAACCTCTGCAATATAATTATTTTCAAGCTTGTGGGTCATACACCTGGTGAGCATTGGATTTGATGGTATCTTGAATGTGACCCTCCTACTGTCTCACTGTGTCCTCTTCTTTGTCTTTGGAAATACAGTATCTTTTTTGATAGGTTCCAGTCTTTTTTGGTCAGTGGGGTTGTTCAGAAGTTAATTGTGTTTTTCGTGTTTTTGTGAGAGGAGGTGAGCTCAAGTTCTTCTATTTCTCCATCTTCTCAGCAAACTCTGTTCCATCTATTACTTGTTTAATTTAAAAGAAAAAAATGTTTTAATTTTTGAATTTTATTTTATTTATTTTTTTATACAGCAGGTTCTTATTGCTTTTCCATTTTATACATATTAGTGTATATATGTCAATCCCAATCTCCCAATTCATCCCACCACCACCATCCCCACCGCCACTTTCCCCTCTTGGTGTCCATATGTTTGTTCTCTACATCTGTGTCTCAATTTCTGCCCTGCAAACGAGTTCAGCTGTACCATTTTTCTAGGTTCCACATATATGCATTAATATATGATATTTGTTTTTCTCTTACTGACTTACTTCACTCTGTATGACAGTCTCTAGATCCATCCATGTCTCTACAAATGACCAAATTTCCTTCCTTTCTATGGCTGAATAATATTCCATTGTATATATGTGCCATATCTTCTTTATCCATTCATCTGTCGATGAGCATTTACGTTGCTTCCATGATCTGGCTGTTGTAAATAGTGCTGCAATGAACATTGGGGTGCATGTGTCTTTTGACTTATGGTTTTCTGAGGGTATATGCCCAGTAGTGGGATTGCTGGGTCATATGGTTATACTATTTTTAGATTTTTAAGGAACCTCCATACTGTTCACCATAGTGGCTGTGTCAATTTACATTCCCACCAACAGTGCAAGAGGGTTCACTTTTCTCCACACCCTCTCCAGCATTTGTTGTTTGTAGATTTTCTGATGATGCCCATTCTAACTGGTGTCAGGTGATACCTCCTTGTAGTTATGATTTGTGTTTGTCTAATTATTAGTGATGTTGAGCAGCTTTCATCTGCTTCTGGACCATCTGTATGTCTTCTTGGGAGAAATGTCTATTTAGGTCTTCTGCCCATTTTTGGATTGGGTTGTTTGTTTTTTAAATATTGAGCTGCATGTGCTGTTTATATATTTTGGAGATTAATCCTTTGTTCACTGATTCGTCTGCAAATATTTTCCCCCATTCCCCCATTTCCTTTGCTGTCCAAAAGCTTTTAAGTTTCATTAGGTCCCATTTGTTTATTTTTGTTTTTATTTTCATTACTCTAGGAGGTGGATCAAAAAGATCTTGCTGTGATTTTTGTCACAGAGTGTTCTTCCTATGTTTTCCTCTAAGAGTTTTATAGTATCTGGTCTTACATTTAGGTCTCTAATCCATTTTTAGTTTATTTTGGTGCATGGTGTTAAGGAGTGTTCTAATTTCATTCTTTTACATGTAGCTGTCCAGTTTTCCCAGCACCACTTATTGAAGAGACTGTCTTTTCTCCATTGTATATCCTTGCCTCCTTTGTCATAGATTAGTTGACCACAGGTACATGGGTTTATCTCTAGAATTTCCATGCTGTTCCATTGATCTATATTTCTTTTTTTGTGCCAGTACATATTGTCTTGATTACTGTAGCTTTGTAGAATAGTCTGAAGTCAGGGAGTCTGATTCCTCCAGCTCCGTTTTTTTTCCCTCAAGACTGCTTTGGCTATTTGGGGTCTTTTTTGTCTCCATACAAATTTTAAGATTTTTTGTTCTAGTTCTGTTAAAAATGCCATTGGTGATTTGATAGGGATTGCATTGAATCTGTAGATTGCTTTGGGTAGTAGAGTCATTTTACAATATTGATTCTTCCAGTCCAAGAACATGGTACACCTCTCCATCTGTTTGTATCACTTTTAATTTCTTTCATCAGTGTCTTATAATTTTCTGCATTCAGCTCTTTTGTCTCCCTAGGTAGGTTTATTCCTAGGTATTTTATTCTTTTTGTTGCAGTGGTAAATGGGAGTGTTTCATTAATTTCTTTTTCAGATTTTTCATCATTAGTGTATAAGAATGCAAGAGATTTCTGTGCATTAATTTTGTATCCTGAAACATTACCAAATTCATTGATTAGCTCTAGTAGTTTTCTGGTAGCATCTTTAGGATTCTCTATGTATAGTATCATGTCATCTTCAAACACTAATAGTTTTACTTCCTCTTTTCCAATTTGTATTCCTTTTATTTCTTTTTCTTCTCTGATTGCTGTGGCTAGGACTTCCAAAACTATGTTGAATAACAGTGGTGAGAGTGGACATACTTGTCTTGTTCCTGATCTTAGAGGAAATGCTTTCAGTTTTTCACCATTGAGAATATTTGCTGTGGTTTGTCATATATGGCCTTTATTATATTGAGGTAGGTTCCCTCTATGCCCACTTTCTGGAGAGTTTTTATCATAAATCAGTGCTGAATTTTGCCAAAAGCTTTTTCTGCATCTATTGAGATGATCATATGGTTTTTCTTCTTCAATTTTGTTAATATGGTGTATCACATTGATTGATTTGCATACATTGAAGAATGCTTGCATCCCTGGGATAAATCCCACTTGATCATGGTGTATGATCCTTTTAATGTGTTGTTGGATTCTGTTTGCTAGTAGTTTGTTGAGGAATTTTGTTTCTATATTCATCAGTGATATTGGTCTGTAGTTTTCTTTTTTGTAGTATCTTTGCCTGCTTTGGGTACCAGGGTGATGGTGGCCTCATAGAATGAGTTTGGGAGTGTTCTTTCCTCTGAAATTTTTTGGAAGAGCTTGAGAAGGATGAGTGTTAGCTCTTCTCTAAATGTATGATAGAATTCACCTGTGAAGCCATCTGGTCCTGGAGTTTTGTTTGCTGGAAGACTTTTAATTTCAGTTTCAATTTCATTACTTGTGATTGGTCTGTTCATATTTTCTACTTCTTCCTGGTTCATTCTTGGAAAGTTATACTTTTCTAAGAATTTTTCCGTTTCTTAGAGGTTGTCCATTTTATTGGCCTAGAGTCACTTGTAGTAGTCTCAGGATGCTTTGTATTTCTGCGGTGTCTGTTGTAACTTCTCCTTGTTCATTTCTAATTTTATTGAGTCCTCTCCCTCATTTTTTTGATGAATCTGGCTAATGGTTTATCAATTTTCTTTATCTTCTCAAAGAACCAGCTTTTATTTTTATTGATCTTTGCTCCTGTTTTCTTGTTTCTCTTTCATTTATTTCTGCTCTGAGGTTTATGATTTCTTTCCTTCTGCTAACTTCGCATTTTGTTTGCTTTTCTTTCTCTAGTTCTTTTAGGTGTAAGGTTAGATTTTTTATTTGAGATTTTTGTTTCTTGAGGTAGGCTTGTATTGCTATAAACTTCCCTCTTAGAACTGCTTTTGCTGAACCCCATAGGTTTTGGATCATTGTGTTTTCATTGTCATTTTTCTCTAGGTATTTTTTGATTTCCTCTTTGATTTCTTTAGTGATCTCTTGGTTATGTAGTAATGTATTGTTTAGCCTCCATGTGTCTGTGTTTTTTACGTTTTTTTCCCCTGTAATTGATTTCTAATCTCATAGCATTGTGGTCAGTAAAAATGCTTGATATGATTTCAATTTTCTTAAATTTACTGAGGCTTTATTTGTGACCCAAGATGTGATCTATCCTGGAGAATGTTCTGTGTGCACTTGAGAAGTAAGTGTAATCTGCTGGTTTTGGATGGAATGTCCTATGAATATCAATTAAATCTCTCTGGTCTATTGTGGTTAAAGCTTGTGTTTCCTTATTAATTTTCTGTTTGGATGATCTGTCCACTGGTGTAAGTCAGGTGTTAAAGTCCCCCACTAGTATTGTTTCTATTGAGTTCCTCTTTTACAGCTGTTATCAGTTGCCTTATGTATTGAGGTGCTCCTATGTTGGGTGCATATATATTTATAACTGTTATATCTTCTTGGATTGATCCCTTGATCATTATGTAGTGTCCTTCCTTGTCTCTTGTAACATTCTTTGTTTTAATGTCTATTTTGTCTGATATGAGTATTGCTACTCCAGGTTTCTTTTGTTTTCTATTTGCATGGAATATCTTTTTCCATCCCCTCACTTCAGTCTGTATGTGTCCCTAGGTCTGAAGTGGGTCTCTTATAGACAGCATATATATGGGTCTTCTTTTTGTATCCATTCAGTGAGCCTGTATCTTTTGGTTGTAGCATTTAATCCATTCACGTTTAAGGTAATTATCGATATGTATGTTCCTATTACCATTTTCTTAATTGTTTTGGGTTTGTTTTTGTAGGTCCTTTTCTTCTCTGTGTTTCCCACCTAGAGAAGTTCCTTTAGCATTTGTTATATAGCTGGTTTGGTGGTGCTGAATTCTCTTAGCTTTTGCTTGTCTGTAAAGCTTTTGATTTCCCCATCAAATCTGAATAAGATTCTTGCCAGGTAGAGTAATCTTGGTTGTAGTTTCTTCCCATACATCATTTTAAATATGTCATGCCACCTCCTTCTGTCTTGTAGAGTTTATGCTAAGAAATCAGCTGTTAACCTTACGGGAGTTCCCTTGCATGTTATTTCTCTTTTCTCCCTTGTTGCTTTCAGTAATTTTTCTTTTCTTTAATTTTTGCCAATTTGATTACTATGTGTCTTGGAGTGTTTCTCCTTGGGTTTATCCTGTATGGGACTCTCTGCACTTCCTGGACCTGGGTGGCTATTTCCTTTTCCATGTTAGGGAAGTTTTTGGCTATAATCTCTTTAAATATTTTCTCAGGTCCTTTCTCTGTCTCTTCTCCTTCTGGGACTCCTATAATGCAAATGTTGTTGCATTTAATGTTGTCCCAGAGGTCTCTTCAGCTGTCTTCATTTCTTTTCATTCTTTTTTCTTTATTCTGTTCTCCAGCAGTGAATTCCACCATCCTGTCATCCAGTTCACTTATCCGTTCTTCTGCCTCAGTTATTCTGCTATTGATTCCTTCTAGTGTAGTTTTCATTTCAGTTATTGTGTTGTTCATCTCTGTTTGTTTGTTCTTTAATTCTTCTAGGTCTTTGTTAAACATTTCTTGAATCTTCTCGATCTTTGCCTCCATTCTTTTTCTGAGGTCCTGGATCATCTTCACTATCATTATTTTGAATTCTTTTTCTGGAAGGTTGCCTATCTCCACTTCATTTAGTTTTTTTTTTTTTTCTGGGGTTTTATCTTGTTGTTTCATCTGGTACATAGCCCTCTGTCTTTTCATCTTGTCTATCTATCTGTGAAAGTGGTTTTTGTTCCACAGGCTGCAGGATTGTAGCTCTTTTTGCTTCTGCTGTCTGCCCTCTGGTGGTTGAGGTTATCTACAAGTCTTGTGCAAGTTTCCTGATGAGAGGGACTTGTGGTTGGTAGAGATGGCTGTTGCTCTGGTGGGCAGAGTTCAGTAAAACTTTAATCCACTTGTCTGCTGATGCGTGGGGTTGGGTTCCCTCCCTGTTGGTTGTTTGAGGCAACCCAACACTGGAACCTACCCAACTCTTTGTTAGGACTAATGGCGGACTCTGGGAGGACTCACACTAAGGAGTACTTCCCAGAGCTTCTGCTGCCAGTGTCCTTGTCCTCAAGGTGATACACAGCCACCCCCCGCCTCTGCAGAAGACCTTCCAACTCTAGCAGGTAGGTCTGTTCAGTCTCCTACGGGGTCACTGCTCCTTCCCCTGGGTCCTGATGCCCACACTACTTTGTGTGTGCCCTCCAAGAGTGGAGTCTCTGTTTCCCCCAGTCCTGTCGAAGTCCTGCAATCGAACCCCACTAGCCTTCAACGTCTGATTCTCTAGGAATTTCTTCTCCTGTTGCTGGACCCCCAGGTTGGGAAGCCTGATGTGGGGCTCAGAACCTTCACTCCAGTGGGTGGACTTCTATGGTATAAGTGTTCTCCATTTTGTGAGTCACCAACCGAGCAGTTATGGGATTGGATTTTATTGTGATTGCGCCCTGCCTACCATTTCATTGTGACTTCTCCTTTGTCTTTGAATATGGGGTATAATTTTTGGTGAGTTCCAGTGTCTTCCTGTCAATGATTGTTCAGAAGTTAATTGTGATTCTGGTGCTCTCGCAAGAAGGAGTCTAAAAAATTTTTTTAAACTCTCATTTACTTTCGTCTGAACAGTTCAATTTACTAGCTATTCAAGCAGTAGTTCAACTGTAGCACTGAGGCTTAAGAATATATTGTCTTCTTCTTCTCTCAATATCTTCCCAGAAATGATATATGAGGGGCACACACACTTCCATGGTGACTACAATAGCCAGCCATCACATACCTTTCCTGGTGACCACAGCTGTCACTGCCAAGCAACTGACTAACATTTATTCTTATTATACCTAATTTATCCTAAAATTTCCTTTTTTTAAATATTAAGAGTGCCATTTTTAACCACTTTTCTTATCCTTTTTTTTTAAACTTTAGCTCATTTTGCTATTTTTTTGATTAACATATCCTTTTAAGCTGGCTTTAAAGAACATGGCTATTTACTGTCACTACCACAATCAAAAAAACAGGTTCTCACATGGTTCTCCCCAGAACCCTTGAGGACTGATAGGAATGTGACAACTGTTCTTACTTTTAAGAAGGGATTGTGCCCTTAGAGGAAAACATAGGCAGAACACTCTTTGACATAAATCACAGCAAGATCTTTTTTGACCCACCTCCTAGAGTAATGAAAATAAAAACAAAAATAAACTAATGGGGTCTAATTAAACTTAAAATCTTTTGCACAACAAAGGAAACCATAAACAAAACAAAAAGGCAACCCACAGAATGGGAGAAAATATTTGCAAATGAAGCAACCAACAAGTGATTAATTTTCAAAATATACAAACAGCTCATGCAGCTCAATATCAAAAAAAAAACCTAATCAAAAAATGGGTGGAAGACCTAAATAGACATTTCTCCAAAGAAGACATACAGATGGCCAGCAAACACATGGAAAGGTACTCAACAGCACTAATTATTAGAGAAATGCAGATCAAAACTACAATGAGGTATCACCTCACACTGGTCAGAATGGCCATCATCAAAAAATCTACAAACAGTAAATGCTGGAGAGGATGTGGAGAAAAGGGGACCTTCTTGCACTGTTGGTGGGAATGTAGATTGATACAGCCACTATGGAGAACAGTATGGAGGTTCCTCAAAACACTAAAAATAGAACTACCATGTGACCCAGCAATCCCACTCCTGGGTGTTTACCTAGAGAAAGCCAGAATTCAAAAAGATACATGCACCCCATTATTCATAACAGCACTATTTACAAATAACCAGGACATGGAAGCAATCTAAATGTCCATCAACAGAGGAATGGATACAGAAGTTGTGGTACATATATACAATGGAATATTACTCAGCAATAAAAAGGAATGAAATAGTGCCATTTACAGAGATGTGGATAGACTTAGAGACTGTCATACAGAGTGAAGTAAGTTAGAAAGGGAAAAACAAATATCATATAATATTGCTTATATGTGAAATCTAGAAAAATAGTACAGATGAACTTATTTTCAAAGCAGAAATAGAGACACAGATGTAGAGAACAACTTATGGATAGCCAGGGGGGAAGGGGGGCATGGGATGAATTGGGAGATTGGGATTGACATATATACACTACTATGTATAAAATATGTAACTAATGAGTACCTACTGTATAACACAGGGAACTCTATAATGTTTGTACCTTCTCTAAGCTTTCTCATTCAACGAAACTGATCACTCCTTTGTGGCAAGATTTGGTAGGAAACAAGAATCTTTTTCCTCCTCTCCTGTCCAGTGGGATTCAGGATAAGGCTGGCCTTCATACCCAGCATGCTTCCTTTTAGACTGTTCATGTGCTAACAAAAATACATCAGCAGCACACACACCATCCTGGTGCCAGAAAGGGTGTTTATAAAAATTGTTCAGATTCTTATTTCTCTCTTCCAGAAATTGCCTTCTCTCTGATCCAGGTTACAGATCTGTGCCAGAACCCTGGGTCTTGAAAAAACTGTGAAGAATATTTATCAATATCACCCAGTTTTCCACTTCAACCACCCACTCCCCAAATCCTCAACAATTATGTTACTCTAGATTGTTGGGGTTTTTTCAATTCATAGATATTTTCTTTCTTTTCTTTTTTTGCATCTCTTACTTGTGGTAAAAATACACATAACATAAATCTTACCATTTTTAAGAGCACATTGTGTTTAGTGGCATTAATAATCCAGGTTCTGTTTCAGAATCAAATTGGAGTTGTTGCTCACTTCTAACAACTGCCTGCTATTTTTCATCCCTCTAATTTCCAATCTTACTTTTGCTTATAGGGCAATGACCAGAATGACTCTTTCTAATGAAAAGTTTGCCTTCTCATCTAGCTTAGGCTCCCTGTTATCTTGGTGTGTCCAGTCAGGTGAGGCAGACTAGCAGGCCTCTGTGAAATCTGTGCATTTCAGTGAAGTGCTCATTTGTCTTTGGTTCCCTCTCTCTCTTCCTCCCTCTCCCTCCCTCTCATATGGAACTGAACCTGAGTGCTCTGTTTGGGCTCATGTGATTTCTCATTCCATCGCAATAGGTATCTGAAGGATATAATATTGCTTAAGTAGAGAAGGAAGGAAAAGTATCCCTGGTGAAAACAGCATGTAGCAGAACACAGAGGCCACTAACCATAGAGTTAGTGCTCAGGGCATATCATTTTGGAATGGGACATAAAAGAGATCTGAAACATAAATCTGCAGAGGGAAATTTGGGTTAAAATGAAGGTGCCAGAATAAGAGAAGTAAGTGTTGTCCTAAAAAAGGAGGGAGTCATGGAATGAATAAGAGAAGTCTAAATCAGCCTGGGTAGGGAAGAGCCTGTTTATAAAGAAGACTAGATGTCTGACTTTCAGACTTCTTGGGTCTAGACTTTATGGTTACAGAAGGACAGGAGGGACCTAGGGAGCTGGTGGGTGAAACTCAACAAAGGGCCAACCCAAAGGAGGTATTTGGTGACCAGGAGTAGGAAACGAGGAAGGTCTCTAAGGGGAGCAAGGTCCAGACACAGAGAGACTGAGAGAATGGGGGAGCAAGACACAGAAAGAGACAACCAGCTGAAGAACTAGGTTGGATGTTGGAGCAGAGATTTGTCAGCACTTGCTCATTTCTCCTCCACACTCACCTCTCCACACAGAAGGCTGATCCTTATGAACACCTGCTTCTCATTGACTATGGGCTTTTCTGACTATGGGAGCCCACTCAGCCCACACAGAGGACAAGCCTGAAGTGCCTGAAAGTTCATTACCTCAGCAGCAGTACTATGTCCGTGATGGACAGGAGTGGTGGGTAAATACCCCAGCTACCTTACCACTCATGTGGGAAAACTCTGAGGTACATGCCCTACACTGTCTCTCAGAGTTCTCCACTGAGACTGAGCCCCAGTTTCCCACAGGAGAACTGACTTCATGGCACATTCTTCATTGGCTGTCTTCCTTTCCCTGTCTAGTGAAGTTTCCTTCACCTCCCAAGTAAATTATTCACACCTTGATCCTTGTCTCTGGCCTCTCTCTGGGGCAGCGCAGCCCAAAGGAAGGTTTGGTTTAGAACATAGTCATCCTGCACCCCCCAATCCTCTCCCTAACAAGCTTCCAGATCCTCCCTGCTTACCCCTCAGTGTGTGACCAGAGCCACTGGAGGTCCACTCCAGGTGTTCAACATTGAGCCCTGGGGTCTTCTCTTTCCCAGTCCCTTACTTCCTGGTCTGGTTAGCCTGCCTGGGGAAGAGATTGGCACAGGGAGCTCCCACAGAGGTAGGCACCTTGACACAAGCACCACCCCCACGACCACAGCCATGGAAGAATTCAAAGCTAGGAAAAGGACCAGGAGATCTGGAGCCCCCTTTCACCCTGCTCCAGAGTAGACAACATAGATTTGGACATTGAGGGGCCCTCACTGGAGTGAGCAGATGGAGTTCTCTTATTAATATGTCATGATGCCAAGACCGTTTAGTTTCTCTTCTTCAGAATGGAGTCTTTGAGAACTTTGATGGTGATTTGTCTACCACTGCTGCAGCGCTCCCCACTTCCCAACTCTAAGGCAGAGAGGAAAGAATTTATTATTTTAATCAGGGAGGAAAACAAGAGCGACATTGATGCCACTCCATGACAGCGCTGTGGCTCCCTACTCTAGAGCCTGCATCATGGAGATGAATGGCCAGGGTTGTTTTCTTATTAACTTAATTTTTGCTGAGGAAAAAAACTCGTGGGCTATTAGGGTGCTCTCCAAATCAGCCATCATGGGGAATTGGTGCTGATTCAAGGGGCTTATATGAAATTAGTACCATGGTGAAAGGTCAATCCAGATGTAAATAAGAGATGCCAGACCAGTGAATGGGATGCTGTAACCAAACCCAATCTCGGTCCCTCCCAGGCTGACCTGGGCCCTAAAGTTGAGGCTGATACTCCAAGCAGCCACCCTAATTGTTGTGGGGGCTGTGGACCCTTGGAGGAGGCTCGACCATTCATTCACTCAACCCAGACCCTGAACTGCCCATTCCTCCACTTCTGTCAGAGATGATGTCAAGATGTCCTCTTGCCTGCTATCATGTGACCACTTGGCTGGCATTCTGCCTTTCAGTCCCTTCTCTGCCACTCTCTAGGGACCACAGGCATGTTCTTGGTTCTCCTCCAAGCCCTACAGGGCCCATGGGAGGCTAGAGCAGGGGTGGGCATGGAAATCTCAGGGTTTCTCAGCATAACCAAGCCTCACCACTATTTCTATTCCATTAAGACCTCTTCCTGGTGGTTCAAGCCACTCTCCAAGGAAGGCTCCGACTCCTCTACTGGTGGATAGCAGGGATCTCCACTCTGCTCTAGAGTTTCCAAACCTGACTCATCGGCCACACCCATCTCCCACTCCCTGGATTTTGATCTAGAGGGAGGTCAGGAAGCAGGTCTCCAGTTCCCATCCCCCTACCCATAGCTCCTTTCCTGGATCCCAGAAAGGGTTCCTGCCCCCTCCACCCCCACCATTTGACATATAACTTGTGCCTTCCTGCACCATGACTTCACGTGGTACACTATTGAGCCTTCTCAGTGTATAATGGAAGATTTTGGGTAATTAGAAAGCCCTTTTATATCTCAACAAAGCCCAGCTCTGGCAGGCACAAATCCTTGCCTCCACAATTCCCGTTCCAAAAGGGCTTTTTTGAGAGCTCATATTAAGTATCAAAAGCTGAAGGCTGACTCCTTTGTCTTCCTTTGGGTTCCACCTTCACCTGTGAATTATAATGAGTAGAGGCTCAAGAAAGCAAGAAATATTAGCAATAAGAATTGCATTCATGTGTATAAGGGTCAACATCAGATCTGGGCTGACATAGGCTTGTCTGGAAATGACCTCAGCGTCTCGCTTCCCACTGCCTTGCTTCCTTTGAACTACAGAATAAATATGAAGCATTGCAAGTTGGCTTGCAAGCCTTGGGCCTACCTGACTCACACAGTATAAAAAGTTGATGGGAAGCAAAAGCTGTGGTCTCTGTGTCACATTGACCTGCAAGCACCTTGGCTCCCCTCTTCAGCAGCCATAGATACCCCACATGGTTGAAAAGAACAAAGAAGCTGTGTGGTTGGCCCTCCCAGTAAGGAGATATTGGGTACACTGTATCTAATTTCCTCTGTCTTTCTATAAAGCTAAGTGTCAGGGTTCTCCAAAGAAATAGAATCAAGAGGATGTGTGTATAGGTATGGAGAGAATTTTATTTTAAGGAACTGGTTTATGTGATTACAAAGGAATGGGGAGTCCAAAATCTGATGGGGGAGGCTGACAGGCTGGAGACTAAGGGAAGAGTTGCAGTTAGAGTCCAAAGGCATTCTGCTGGCAGAATTTCTTCTTGCTCAGTGGAGGTCAGTCTTTGCCCTATCAGGGCCTTCAAGAAATTGGACCAGGCCCACCCACAGTATAGAAGGCAATGTGATTTACTCAAAGTCCACTGATTTAAATGTTAATCTCATCAAAAATACCTTCACAAAACTATTCAGAATAATGTTTGACCAAATATCTGGGCACCATGGCCCAGCCAAGTCAATACATAATACTAAGTAACCATAGTGAACATAAGACGGTTGCATCTCATGAGTTTGATTGCCATTTTGAATCATAACCATAATCATATCCCATAGCCACTCCTGTCTGAGCTCAATCACAGTTGGTTCTGTAAGTGCTGAGCTGCTGCAAGGATCTGTGAGAGGCACAGTAGCCAAAGAGGAGGTCATCTCTTCCCCATCTGACCACTGGCATCTACTGCCCTGCCTGCAGCTATTCAGGGAGGTTTTTCCTACTCTTTTGTTGCAGGGAAGCTCCCTGGAGAATGTCCCATGGCTCTTGTTTTCCTTGCAGACCACACACAGCCAAGCCTAGTGGTGGGCACCCAGCATCTTGCTGATGGCCCAGCAGACACTCCTGGCCAATGTGGTCCTATGAAGGGCCCTGAAAAAGGTACAACTGCTACTTTCTGAGAAGACAGCAAATCTACCATTGTGGTCTTAAAAATGAACATTCCCTTTTATAATACTTAGCACTTTACAGTTTTCAAAGCACTTTCACATCTGTTATCAATTCGATCCTTCCCAAAGAATGTGAGAAAAGTCTTGGTTCTGGTCTTCATTACTGCCTCAGGCAGCCAAAGATGGAGTTTTCCAGATCTCCCTTGCTGGCTCGTCCAGGGGCTGCCCTAATGCACTGCACTTTCTCAAGCTAGCAAGAACATGTAGAGACCATGGTGAGTCTCAGAGGCTACAACTTTAGAGGCCTCCTGTAGTTCCTAGTCCCCATTCTCAAAGATGTCACAGGCTACCAGCCTGGTCTTGAGGGTAGAGAAGCAAGCCATGCCCTGGTACTCACTCAGCCATCACTGTCTCTGAAAGGCCAAGATGTCTGACATGACTTACAGCTTGAGAAATGAACTTAGCTCATGTTATTACCAAGAAAGCCAGCAAATGGACCCTGGAAATTATGGCAGCAGTTCAGACTCTCAGCTGGCAAGTCAGCATCTGGGGACCTTTGGGTCTCCATCTGTTAAGCCCCATCAGAGCCAAGTGGACAATGGGGATAGTACAGACACAACTATGAATGTACATATTTGTGTGTGTGTGTGTGTGTGTGTGTGTGTGTGTGCGCGCACGCGCACTCCAGAAGGCCAACTTCAAGCATACCTAAGCTTGAAAACACAGCTGGAATTACCAATAGAGAAAGTAGTGGCCCAAGCCATTGGCAATTCCCTTGGGTCATGCCATGGTGAACCCTGGTGGTCCTTGCCCTAGGAGAGCATCTGACTCATGGAGGAAGCAGACACACCCCAAATAAGTCAGATCCTGGGATGTTGTGGGTACTGTTTTAGTTTAGAACCAGAGTGAGGGTGATGGAAGAACTTACACAGGCAAAATTATGTGTGTGGCCCAGGACTGTTCCAAGGTACAGGGATGTGCGAGAAGTTGTCAAGCCATCCAGAGGCCTCAGACTATTGCTGCATCAGTCCCTGAGATAGAAAATGGACAGTGATCAGGAAGGAGTACCAAAGGGTCTTAACCAAGTGCTTCATGAGAGGGGGAACAAGGCTCCCAGAGAGCTGGGGTAGCAGTAACATGACTGGCTAGAAGTGCCAGCTGTCTATGGACTCAGCCACAAAGAGTAGATTGCCAGGGCATGGAGAGCTGCTGTCAGTGAGCAGCAACAGCTGCCGGAGCCTAGGTTCTCAGTCTCCACTTCTCTGCTCTCCCTCAGTCACAATCTGGCAGGAAACACCATAAGCCCAAAGGCAGTTCTGCCTCTAACATTTGTGGGGTAGTGAGATAAGAGTACAAAGGGAGGTCCCAAAATTGCAGCCCACCTCCTTCTAACAACACCCATGGCTCTACCCTATACTATGCAGGGTCCCACATGCACACATGTGGATGAATGAGCCTTCAAGTCCAAGCTGTATCCATGACCCATTCCTTGGGGATACTCATCAATGGCATGGACTAACCTTGGGGGACAGATCCAGAGAAGATGCCCACATAGAACCCAGAAGCAGAATAAGGCCATTTAAACAGGGGACTCTAGGTCCTGCTCACCCTGAGTTTGGTCTCGGGGTAGAGGAGGTGACAGGTGTCATGAAGTCCCAGTGGGAAATTCTCCTTGGCACAGTGCAGGGGTGGGATGAGAAGGTCCTCTAAAGCAGGACTGCTCACAGTGTGGTCCACAAAGCAGTGCCAGCCCAAGAGCTGTTTCTCATGGGTTCATGACAAGGTTAGCACAGAAACTGAGTAAGCATTTAGGGACTCAATAGCAATTTGACCACCTAATTTTATGCCTGTTGAGTCTAATAATAATAATAATAAAACATTTGGGTTTTGTTTTGCATTTTTTTGTTTTGTTTTGTTTTTTACTTTTCATTTTTCTAGTAATTTTATTGTATTTTACAAAAACATTGGTCCACAACAGATTGGAAAATTTTTAATCTGGTCTTTCAGCACAGATAGTTTGAGATGCTCTGCTCTGAAGCACAGGATAAGGTCAGATGCAGCAACTGCCTAAGTGTGAGGGCAGCACTTCCCAGGGGCATGTCTGGGGAAGATGCAGCCTAATCCCCTCTCTGGACATTCAGAGGCTTGCCCTGATCAGCCAGTCCTCCAGAGTGACAGCAGTAGAGTACACGTAATAGGCCCTCCAGAAAGGACCACCTGGGACAAAGGGCTCTCACAGAGGTGATTAGGAGAACTGCCGAGGATGGCATCTACACTTTATACAGAGTCCTCTATACTTCAGTCTCTGCTGAGCCACTTGACTGCTGGGCAACCTTGACAAAGGCAACTTCCCTCTCTGAACCCCAGTTTCCTCATCTGTGAAATGGTATAAGGATTAAACAGGTTAAAAGCATGTGAAGCCCTCAGCCCAGCATTATGAGACCTTAAGAGGCTGTGAACTCAGAAACAGGCTGACTCTGCTGTGTTCACACCTCAGATAGCAGGATAGACACCAGATGGGGGAGTAGATATCAACAGGCCAGATCCCAACCCACACGCCCAGCAAACTTGATCTCTAGTGGTCCTCAGCTCTGCCAGCCTCCTGGAACCCTACAGCCACAGGGCCTACTTAGCAATTCTGCAGGGAGCACTCTCACCCAGTGGGGCCTGAGTCACTGCTCAGGATCCTGTGAATCACCAGAAAGGTAGGGAGGATTAGCAGGAACCCAGGATCCTGCTAGGAATATGGACATTTAATCCTTCCCATATGGTGTGCTTAGGAGCAAAAAATACCACAAATATTAGCCCCCACAAGACCGCATACCTGGAAATGAAGAGAAGGAGGGAGGTTGAATTGGCAAGAGCAGTAAACCTGGAGATCAGAATATCTGACGTCCAGTTTCTGACTATATTGTACACAAGCTGTGTGACTTCAAGCTAATACTATGTAGGATTTATCTTGGGTCAGGTCTCCTAGAAAGAGAACCTGAGACAGGGATTCAGATGTATATGGGTTATTGGGTGGGGGTAGGAGCCCTCAGCTGAAAGGGAATGAAGGATGCAGGGCAGAGGAAAGAGCTGAGCAAGGATGTGTTTTCATCTGGAATCTGGCCTCGTCTTGATCCCATGTGGAACTTGGGAGCATGAATAACACCACAAATTTTTCCCTCCCAGAGGCAAGGAGGCTGAGCTGTTATACCCCAAATCAGTAAGTCATTAACTAAATAATGCCCACAGGTGTGGCCATACTCTCCCAGGCTTCTTCTACATGGCAGCTCCCATCAGCCAATGTCAGTCTCCCAGAGAAGGGCCAATAGCCAATGCCTGCAGCTACTGGTCCTGTGGCCTGGGCACCGATAGCATCCCCTACAGGGTTGTCGTAGGAATTAGTGAGATGATACAAATAAGCACAGCAGTGCCTACATATATGTGGCATTCAATAAATGCTGGTCGTATTGTCACAAGATCAGAATTCTAATATTGGCTGTGTGATATTGTTAATACTGGCTGTGCAGTATTGTTACATATACTATAATATTGTTATATGTACTATATAATATATTTTATATAATATATATATATAGTGTGTGTGTGTGTGTGTGTGTGTGTGTGTGTGTATATATATATATATATATGGCTAATACTTCCAGTATCTTTACCAAGTAATTTTGTCACCCCATCCCCCCTGGCCTAAAGCACCCTATAAAAGAGGAGGGGTCTCACCGTTGTTCTCTAAGCTTCCTTCCAACTCTCACATTCACATTCAGAATTCAAGTTTTATGTGTTTCCGCATTGAAGACCCTGTTTTAAGACCTCCTAACCTCCCAGATTTAGTATGTCAAGAAATGCAATGAAAACTTTTGGATAGTATGGGAGGCCTCACGGAATGCCTCCTACCCCAAACTACCTGCCCCCAAAACATATGTCCTCACAGGGCACCTGTGTTATCTAATTTTCCATCAGCCCAAAGAGTTTCACTCTTTTTGTAAGGCCTGACCCCTCCATGTTTATTTACATTCCAAATGCCCTTGAGAGAGGTAGTATATTCAGTAATGATGGTTCAGTGACTTTTAAAAAGTGGGGATCAATAAGCTCCTCCACAATGGAATTATGGAAGCTAGTGGGGGAGAATCAAACTGAGGTGGGAGTACTGTTGACAGTGAGGTCCAGAATGAGAGCCTGTGTCAGAAGGTGAATCTTGGAACACTCTCAGCATTATCCTCACCACTTACACCCAGACCAAAACAGTGCTGCTCTGCTGGATTCAGACATTATGCTGGCCCCTACCTTTTTCCTTCCCATTCTTTACTTCACACCAAAATTTACCTCACCAGTATCCCAGAACCAATCAAGGTTCTTTGCTGTCTGCCAGGGACTGAAGGTGAACAAAGCAGATGGGTTGAGCCAAGATATTGTATGATCAGCAGCATAAGGACACTGGGCACTGAACTGGGGGTCACACAAGGACTCTATTCTCTCCCTTATATGACCTAGTGGGCCACTACACTACTTGTAACTGTGGTAGATTGCAAAAATGAACAGAAGTTTTTCCCGTCCCTGTACCTACAACTTTACAAAGTGACTTTGCTGCTACTTCCATCAAGAAGTGAGGTCTTTCCCTACCCCTCGGATCTGATATTAGCTATGTGACTTGCTTTGACTAATGGGACAAAGGTGATGAAAGCAAGCAGTGACTTGAAAAGAGTTTGTGCAGTGGGATTTTATCTCTTTCTGCTCTCAGGAAGCCTACAACTACCACCTTGCAAATGAGCCTGAGACAGCCTTCCAGAAGATAAGAGACTGTGTAGTTCAGTTACACCATCACACCAGCCACAGCCAGCAATCACCAATCATGTGAGTGAGCCATCAAACTTCAGCTGACTGCAGACTCATGAGTGATATGAGCAGAAGAACTTCCCAGCTGAACCCAGCCATAATTATCAACTCATAAAAATCATGAACTAAGTAAATGGTGTTGTTTTAATCCACTAAATTTGGGGGTGATTTGTTATGTGGCAATAGCTAACTGATGTAATGATGAATTTGCACTGTTGGTTGGACAGTGCAGAGAAGCACGGAGGTTGAGTACTTAGCCTGGACTCTATTCCTCTCTTAGTCACAACACAGTCATGGATGAGTCACTCCCCTCAACATACACGAAGCCTCAGTTTCCTCATCTATAAAACAGCAGGGTGACCAATCCTCTTAGAGTTGTGTTGCCTGTTCTAATGAGACCCCAAACTATTGTTCATCCTCAATCTCCCAGATTTCCTGTACTTATAGCAAAACCCTCTTCCCTCCCTCACCCTCACTAAACCCCATGGAACTTTAAGAGAATGTGTAACTTCCATCACAGCCTAAGTACCCACCTGTTATGGCCAATCTAGGGAAAGTCAGAGGAGTTTAATATCTGGTGGGTGTGAGTGTGAGAATGGTTTATGGAAATTTATGAAAAGCAAAGCACAAGCTTCTCCCCTGGGAAAGTAATAGGGAAATATTCAGCTCTAGATGAAAGAGAAGTTTTTGAAGCAGGAAGAGAATAACCAATTCCCTGCATCAATAAACTGTGGCCTTGTTTCTGAGTATCTGGATCATCCTGACTCTCTCTGTTCTGCTGACCACTCTTGGCAAGAAAGGACCTTGGGGCAGAGCCCTTGGGCCCAAGGTGGCTGAGGAGACCAGAGAACAGTGCCCTATTGTTCTGTCCTGCCATGTGCTGAGAGCCAGGGGTGGAGAGGACAAGGTGCCAGGGGGTAGGATGCTGCAGGCTGCCCACTAGCTTTTTTTTTTTCTTTTTTTTTTACATCTTTATTGGAGTATAATTGCTTTACAATGATGTGTTTGTTTCTGCTTTATAACAAAGTGAATCAGTTATACATATACATATATCCCCATATCTCTTCCCTCTTGCGTCTCCCTCCTTCCCACCTCCACAACCCACCCCTCTAGGTGGTCACAAAGCACCAAGCTGATCTCCCTGTGCTATGTGGCTGCTTCTCACTAGCTATTGGTTTTACATTTGGTAATGTATATATGTCCATGCCACTCTCTCACTTTGTCCCAGCTTACCCTTCCCCCTCCCCGTGTCCTCAAGTACATTCTCTAGTAGGTCTGCGTCTTTATTCCCGTCTTACCCCTAGGTTCTTCATGACCTTTATTTTTCTTCTTAGATTCCATATATATGTGTTAGCATACGGTATTTGTTTTTCTCTTTCTGGCTTACTTCACTCTGTATGACAGACTCTAGGTCCATCCACCTCACTACAAATAGCTCAATTTCGTTTCTTTTTATGGCTGAGTAATATTCCACTGTATATATGTGCTTCATCTTCTTTATCCATTCATCTATCTATGGACACAGGTTGCTTCCATGTCCTGGCTATTGTAAATAGAGCTGCAATGAACATTGTGGTACATGACTCTTTGAATTTTGGTTTTCTCAGGGTATATGCCCAGTAGTGAGATTGCTGGGTTGTATGGCAGTTCTATTTTTAGTTTTTTAAGGAACCTCCATACTGTCCTCCATAGTGGCTGTAGCAATAATTTCTCTGGAGATATTTTTAAACTGCTTTGGGCTGAGTGCTGAAGGAGACCCAGGCTGTGGGCCACTATCATCTTTCTGTGTTCCCTGGGACTCCCACACCACACATCAATTGCTCTGTGAGGACAAATGAGACCACATGCTCTGAGCTAGTATTCAGGAGTCTTTTAGGCCTGGCCAAATGCAAATGAGGCTCCTTGAAGCAAATTTTACATTAACAAAAGAATGAAATATTCATCCTCTTTCATGGGCCAAAAATAAGAGCATCATATTTGACACTGGAAACTCTACTAAAAGTAATCTGCTTTTTGGAGACTATCTTAGGGCTGGTCTAGAGCAAGGGTCTCAGCTGGCAGTAGAATGGCAGAACAGCACTTGTAAAGCACTGAGGTCCACATGTGGTCCATCTCCAGGGACAAGTTTAGTGGGCTCTGGCAAGGGCCATCTGTCTATAAATCCCATGCCAATCTACCCTCTACAGGGCCTATAGCCTTTCCTGAGACTTGCCATCCTACTGACAGGGAGGAATCCTTCTCTCTTATTTGAATTCCCCCAGAAGCAAAATCTTAAGACAAGGGTTCTAGAGCAAGTAGCTTATAGGGAATTGATTCTGGTAAGTACTAGTAGGGGGGTGGGGAATTGAGATGGAAAAGGGAAGAGAAAGCAGTCAATATTGCTTATTATTATTTATATTAAAATATAAATATTATATATACTTATATAAATAATATATAAAAGTTTTTAAATGGTCCAATCCCACTTTATCCCACCTTTTGAAGGAAGAGATTCATTCTAGAGAATGAGACAGGGAAGGGTAAGGGCAGTGAAGGCAGAAATTTCACTTTGTTTCAGGAGAAAGAGCACTAGACTAAGAGGCAATAGTCCTGGATTCCAGCCCTGGCACTCCCATTGGCTTATGTGATACTCTTTCTAGGCCTCAGTATCCTCATCTGTGAAATGAACCCATTTGGGTGAGAACCAATTGATCTTTCAATATTCTGTAAGCATACTACATCAACCAGGGATCAGTAGTAGAAAATGGAAACTACTTGATCTATATTAAGCAAATATGGATTTAATGTAAGAAACTCAGCATTTAGAAAACTTTTGAGAGGGCTGAAAGAACCATGACACACAATATAGCACATCAGAACTAGCTCAGCGGGGTAGCTGCTTCCTATGCCACACACAGAGGAACACATCCTCTCATTGTTACCAGGGGTCACAAGCCCCCTGTGAAACTGCTTGTTCTAGAGTAAGGCCACATTCTCTAGACCTCCACCAACAAAACATGTATGCCTTGAGACCTGCTTCTCAACAGCCATGAAATTAGTGAGCAGCCACTAGAATGCACTGCAGGAAAACCCAATGTCTTAATGGCTAAAGCCTGCTCACCAGCAGAACAAGTGGAAGCAGCAGAAAGTTGGCCTTTGTGTCAGTTTTGTGCAAAACCCTATCTTCAGGGGAGTCTGACAAATGTGGATTTTGCTTTTCTAGCCCCTCTGCATAAAAAGGGCACTAGAAGGAAGTTGCCATAGGTGGTGAATCCAGTGCATAGTGTTCATACCAGGTGCTGTGTGCCCGATACCAGAGATTCAAAGAGGTCCTGGACACAGCCCTGCCCTCAAGGAGCTTAGTCTAACTGTGTAGCCTAGAAGTGCTATACACAAGTGCTGTTACAAGTTAAAAGTTAGTACTGAATGATGGAGGGGAAGATAGGCAGGAAAGAGCCCCAAGCAGTGACATAGGCAATTGCCCCGAGGATGGCAAGAAATTCAGAGAGAAAAAGTAGTTTGGATCACTCTTGAAAAGTCAATTAGGGAGAGAGGCAATCTCAGGGGAAGTAACAGCTGGAACAGGGCACAGATGGATGAGTAGTAATTTGAGAAACAGAGCTGTGTGATATACATGGCCAAGGCAGAGGGTGACAGGGTGGGGAGGGAAGGGGACTGGCAGGGATGGGAGAGGTAGATCAAGTAGCATTCTTGCAAGACCTTAGAAGGGCTGTGGGACACTAGTGAAAGATTTTAAGCAGGAAAGAAATACAGACATCGTCATACTGGTGTCAGGAGCCCTGCAAAAACACCTAGAATTCTAAAAGACCAGGAGATTCCAGAGAGAGAGACTAAGAAAGAAGAGGGACAAGAATGAGGAGCAAGCAGAACCATAGGGAACTGAGGCCATGCAGGACACTTAACGGTGAAAAGATGGCATTCTCCAAGCACAGCTGCGCTTAGTGGCTCATGTAGCTAGGTTGGGGTGAGAGGCCACAGGCCAAAAGTCAGTTTCACTGAGCAAGAATATCCCCAAAGACTTTCCCCCTTTTGCTCCATAAGAACTCCTGCCGCACCCAAAATGGGTGAGGAGAGTTCTAGAGATGATGAACAAATAGGTGAAGAGAGAGAAGGGAAGGGGAACAAGGAGAAGGAAAGAGAAGGCAAAAATCTGTGACTAGGTGTGTTCACAAACCACATCGACTTGCAGAGCCCAGTCTTATTTGAGAGCTGGGTTTGGCCCCGCCAATTGTGAGTGGTTTTCTGCCATCCCCTTGGACTTGCACAGAGACACTTGTCAGAAACTTTCACCCCCAATCTTTGGGAAGATTTTTTCCAACCATGAAGAAAGAGAAACATGCCTTCCTATTCCTCCACTAACACCTTACCCCTGTCCCCACTGGCCAGGGACCTTTGTACTTAACCAAACACTTTTTCAAGCCCACAGGAGAAAGGGTGGGTTCTCTGGAAGCAGCATCTGACTTGAAGATTTGGATGCACATAATCTGTTGGAGGAAGGATCTCAGAAGAATGGGAATGAGAGAAGCAAACAGAGCTAAGCAAGGATGTGGTCTCATCTGAAGTCTAGAGGAGCTCTGAGCATAAATGTTATCACAGAGTGGACCCACCTTTAAATAAGAGGGCAAATCTTTGGTACCTCCACATCAGTCACTGACTGAAGACTCCTCTTCAACAGCAGGGGATATATAACCTCCCAGAAGAGCATCTCCCACTCAGCTGAGGGCAATTGGGAGAATGAGGTCCCTGTGATCCTTTAGCAGCCAACAAAACAGCTCCACAGCAGCTGGAAAGTGGTGCTCCTTCCTGATAACAAGGATCTGAGCAGACCACCTACAGCATCGACTGCAGGGGATATGCTCATTTTGGCAAGTTTGCTGCACTGGATCCTTTTCTCTTCATCATGTCCCTGTCTTCTAGGAGACTCCCTGCAAAAGCCAAAGAAGCCCTGACCTTAAGGTGAATAAGTGAAAATCAGGACTAGTCCCACTGGCTTCTTTCACATGGCCATGGGTATGACATCAATCCAAGCAGGTCTTCTGGGTCACAGCTTCTCCAAGCCTCCACTCTGGCTGAGCCCAGGCTCCAGGAACCTGCATCCACCCCCCACAGCAGCTTCTCCACAGCAGAGTTCAATGAACTTTCTCTGTGGCCCCACTGGTACTCAGCTTGACTGCCCCAAGAATTGGCAGAAATGTTCCACCTAAGCTGAGAGGACTCTCAGCTACCTTTACATGAGCATAGTTCTTCTGGCTAAGCTGCAAACTAACTGTATGAACTGCTTCTCCAACTTAGGATATGATAAAGAGCACCTCCTTTCATATGGTCTTAAGTAATTATTCAAGTCCTATTAGGAGAAATCCAACATTCCCCTCTCCTCCTCAAGCAAGCTCCTCCTTGCAATTTTTCTAAGAACTTTGGAGCTGAATCAACTTGAAGAGGGACTATTCTCCCTTCCAAATGTCAACAGGATGGAGTCCCACCAATTTCTGGGGCTATAACTTCATTTTTTTGTCAATGTCCAATACTGGACCTTTGCATCCTTGTCCACAGATGATGTATTTCTCTGGCCCAGATCCAGTGATGGCCCCATGTTGGGATCCAAGACTGTAGCTCTCTTGGCCCATGTTCACTCATCATATCCCAGAGCTGACCAGGATGGGGGCTCCCAGCCGTGCATACATTAAGCCAGAGCAAGTTTTCCTTCACAGACCCCTTGATCTTCATGCTAAGTCCCATCTTCAGCCTAGTTAATTCTAATTCTGGAGCCTCATTGCTCTTTCCAGATCCCAGGCTTGGTCCACCCCTATAGATTTCCCTAACTTTGAATCTCCAGGAATAGAAACTGTAATTTTTGTCCTTTTTCTCACAAAAGATCCTGAGACTCTTTTCAAATAAGTTCTTCCAGAGCTCTGTATACCAACAGGAAGATTTCCCTCAGCCTCACAAAATAGAAGACATTTGTCAGATATTCTGTGTCATCTTCTATGCTATTCAGTAAATATTCTGGTTCCTCTCTCTTTCTGGCACAAAATAGAATTACGCTTCTATGCCCCCTTGTGGTTGAGGTGGAGCCATATGAGCTCTTGCCAATGAGGTATAATTGTAAGTGATACATATCACAAGGGCTGGTTATGTAATAAATTTGCATGGCCCAGGGCAAAATAAAAATATGAGGTCCATTATTTTAAAATGTTAATAATTTTTACAGATTTAATGCAATTCCTATCAAATTACCCACGACATTTTAGAACAAATAATCCTAAAATGTATATGGAACCATAAAAGACCCAGAATTGCCAAAGCAATCCTGAGGAAAAAGGACAAAACAGGAGGCATAACCCTCCCAGACTTCAGGCAATACTACGAAGCTATATTAATCAAAACAGCATGATATTGGCACAAAAATGGGGACATGGATCAATGGAACAGAATAGAGAGGTCAGAAGTAAACCCACACACCTATGGTCAATTAATCTTCAACAAAGGAGGAAAAGACAATTTTTTCAGCAAGTGGAGTTGGGAAAGTTGGACAGCCACATGCAAATCAATGAAGTTAGAACACACCCTCACACCATACAAAAAAATAAACTCAAAATGGCTTAAAGACTTAAATATAAGACATGACATCATAAAACTCCTAGAAGAGAACATAGGCAAAACATTCTCTGACATAAATCATACCAATGTTTTCTTAGGTCAGTCTCCCCAGGCAATAGAAATAAAAGCAAAAATAAACAAATGGGACCTAATTAAACTTATGAGTTTTTGCACAGTAAAGGAAACCATAAACAAAATGAAAAGGCAAATTATGGAATAGGAGAAAATCTTTGCAAATGATGTGATCAACAAGGGCTTAATTTCCAAAATACACAAACAGCTCATACAACTCAATAACAAAAAAACAAACAACCCAATCGAAATATGGGCAGAAGACCTAAATAGACATTTTTCCAAAGAAGACATATAGATGGCCAACAGGCACATGAGCAAAGCTCATCCTTGCTAATTATTAGAGAAATGCAAATCAAAACTACAATGAGGTATCACCTCACACCAGTCAGAATGGGCATCATCAAAAAATCTACAAACACTAAATGCTGGAGAGGGTGTGGAGAAAAGGGAACCCTCCTACACTGTTGGTGGGAATGAAAATTGGTGCAGCCACTATGGAAAACAGTATGGTGGTTCCTCAAAAAACTAAAAATAGAGTTGGCATATGATCCAGCAATCCCACTCCTGGGCATATATCTAAACAAAACTATAATTCAAAAAGATACATGCACACCTATGTTCATAGCAGCACTATTTACAGTAGCCAAGACATGGAAACAACCTAAAAGTCCATTTACAGATGAATGGATAATGTGGTATGTATATATACATATAATTGAATATTATTCAGCCATAGAAAAAAATAAAATAATGCCATTTGCAACAACATGAATGGACCTAGAGATTATCATACTAAGTGAAGTAAGTTAGAAAGAGAAAGACGAATACCATATAATATCACTTATATGTGGAATCTAAAATATGACACAAAGGAACATATCTATGAAACAGTAATAGACTCACAGATACAGAGAACAGACTTGTGGTTGCCAAGGGGGAGAGGGTGTGGGAGGGAACGATTGGTAGTTTAGGATTAGCAGATGCAAACTATTATATAGGGGATGGATAAATGACAAGATCTTACTGTATAGCACAGGGAACTATATTCAATATCCTGTGATAAATCATAATGGAAACGAATATGAAAAAGAACATATGTATAACTGAATCACTTTGCCATATAGCAGAAATTAACACATTGTAAATGAACTATACTTCAATAAAATTTTTAAAAATTTAAAAAATATTAATAATTTTAAGATGGCAACAGCAGAGCATTAAACCAAACATGGAGCCTTTCCGAACTTGGGGCCCTATGCAATTGCACAGGTTGCATGTCCATGAAGCAAGCTCTGCACATCACTTCTGGATGGAAGCATTTAATTAACTATGTGACACACTCCAAAGATCTTTCTTTGCTTCAAACAAAAAGACCAGCAACATTTGAGATTGTGGCTTCTCCATCAACCTAAGTCCCTGAAAGCTACAGTGAACGGAGTCCCCCCACCTCACCACTACCCATGGAGGATATGTAGCATAGCAATAAATAAGCTATGTTGTTAGGTCTGATGCAACATAAAATATCCCATTCTGACTGAGGCATAATCTAACCAAAGACAATAGGTTACTATTTGTCACAGGTGTACCCCAATGACATAGCCACTCATTTACCCTTTCTAGGATCAAAAAGATAACTGTCTGTCCTATCCTGTCAGTTTAATGAAGAGCTAGCTCCTTCTCTGGATAAAAATCTGTACTCAGTATTGAAATTAAATAACCTTAGTGTTCTGCACAAGATAAGCCCTCAAAAATAATTCTAGACGTTCTAAATATTTTGAAGTTTTCCATCAAAAATCCCTGGACTCTTGTTGCACTCTACATTAGAAATCCCAACACAAAGAGTCCTAAACAAAAAAGAAATGTATTAACTCACAAAACTGGAAGTACAGAGACAGAGTAATCTCTGGCTCCATTACATGGAGAGTGCCTGGGCTCTGCCCTCCTCTGTAAGGGCTTTGTTCTCAGGCTGGCTCCTCAAGGTGGCAAAATGGCACCCAGCAGCAATGTGGGTAATGTGCTTCTTTGTTCAGAGTTTGGAGAACACAAGGAACCTTTTATTTGACCATAAAGGCCTTTCTCTTCAGCCCCCTTGGACTAAACTAGATTATTTCTCCACTCCCAGAGCAATAACAATTGCTAGGGTAATGCCAAGTGCTGACAGCTTCATTCATCAACATTTATTGAGCACTTATTGAGTGTGAGGCATTTTCCTGAGCTCTGTGATTGCAAGTGCTTGAATCTTGCTTCTGGAAACATATTGAGAGGGGCAGAATAGGCATTCCCTAAGTGGCTTAGAGTAGTCAGAATCAACCCATCCCCTTCCCATTCCCAGCTGGGACTGGGATGTACTTTCTTTATTTGCATGGATTGAGTAAAGGGGGATAGCAGCACAATGTTGGGGTTCTGACAGGAAATGGAAGAGGCAGTAGACACTGGGCAACAAACAGTGCCTACTCTACTTTTTCTAAATAGATTTATTTCGTGAATCACAATAAGACCTAAACTGATTTTTCCCCAAATTTGCTATCCAGTTGCCATAGCTCTTTCTTAAATCAAAGCCAAACTCACCTCAACAGGTGGTTTCCCTTCACCATTCTGCAACCGTCACCTCCACCAGTCTAGTCCTTGAAACCCCTACACTCCCTCCTCCCATCCTCTCTGCCTTGTTCCTAAACAACCTCCTCAGGTCTCCTACTTCCTTCAAGGTTTAACCATGACAGCAGTCTCAAGATTCAGGGCCCCTTGCCCTCTATTTCCAAAGGGACCACTTACTGATCTTAATAATTATTTCATTGCAAAACTAATACCCATTCATTATAGGAAATTAGAAAAAAAAAACAGTTGCATGAATAAAGTAATCATCCACACCCAATAAATATTTTGGCCTATATCCTTCCATTCTTCTTTCTATGTATTTTTACATAATTGAGATCATGGTGCATATATAATTTTATATCTTGACTTCTCTTAATGTAATACTTATATTATATAACATTTCTCATATTTTTATGAAATCTTAATAAATACTTTATAGCTTAATGATAATCTGTCCTCAGATAGCCTGTAGTACCCTTTCTGTTGAACATTTATTTCCAGTTTGCTGCTATTATGATAAAGATAAACATTTTTATGCAAGAGACTTTTTCATCATCAAATTATCTCCTTGAAATAGACTCCCAGATATGTAATCATTAGATATAATTTTTTTTTAGCTTTTCCTACATATTGTGAAAACATTGCAAAAGAGTTTACACTATTGACATTCCCACTTGGAACTTATGAAAAGGGCTGTTTTACTGCATGGATTAGTTTCCTACTGCTGCTGTAACAAATTACCACAAACATGGGGGCTTAAAGCAGCACAGATTTATTCTCTTACGGTTCTGGAATCTAGAAGTCCAAAATCAGTTTCAATGGGATAACATCAAGGTGTCAGCAGAGCTGGTTCCTTCTGGAAGCTCTAGGAAAAAATTCATTTCCTTGCCTTTTCTTGCTTTTGAGGCCACTTACACTCCTTGCTTGTGACCCCCTTCCTTGAAACACTCCAATATCTTGTTTCCATCATCATATCTCCTACTAATCTTCTGCAGACAAATCTCTCTCTGCTTCCCTCTTAAAAGGACACTTATTAAATTTAAAGCTCACCGAACAATCAGGATAATCTCAAAATCCTTAATTTAATCACATCTGCACCATCCCTTTTGCCCAATAAGGTAATATTCAAAAGTTCTAGGAATTAGGGCATGGATATCTTTGAAGGCAATTTATTCAGGTGACCACACTACATTCTTGCCAACAGCAGGTATTCCCATTTTTCCTTTATTTTGGAATAATTTGATGGGTGAGACATTAAAATACCAATGACAAGTGAATTTGCATTCTATTATTTTATCCATTTAAATTTCTTCTTTTATGACTTGTGGGCTCACCCCTGTGTCTATTGAGATATTAATATTATGCTAACCAAATTTAAAATGATTTTTATATGCTAAGAACATCAACTTTTGGGACTTCCCTGGTGGTGCAGTGGTTAAGAATCTGTCTACCAATGCAGGCGACACAGGTTTGAGTCCTGGTCCAGGAAGACCCCACATGTCGCGGAGCAACTAAGACCGTGTGCCACAACTACGGAGCCTGTGCTCTGGATCCCGCAAGCCACAACTACTGAGCCCATGTGCCACAACTACTGAAGCCCACGTGGCTACAGCTCGTGCTCTGCAACAAGAGAAGCCACTGCAATGAGAATCTGGTGCACCACAATGAAGAGTAGCCTCCGCTCACCACAACTACAGAAAGCTCGCGCGCAGCAACAAAGATCCAATGCAGTCAAAAATAAATAAATAAATTTATTTTTTAAAAAAGAACATCAACTTTTAATTTGTTGTGTGTATTGCAAATATTTTTTCTCCTAGTTGATTGGTTGGTACTTTAATGTTTCTGTGTTTTCGGCAGCTATTTTTTCTTTTATATCTCTTTTGCAATTTATTTTTTAATATACATAGAATAAGATTTCTCTGTTGGGGGTAAAGTTCTATGAGTTTCAGCAAATGCATACAGTTAATAGAACTGTCCTGTCTTGATTGCGGTGATGTTTACACTTTTCCATAAATATTTTGATTTTTGTTTAATTACGGTAGCCCATCCTGGTCTACAGACAGAAAAATGTAATCTAATAAGATTTGTAACTTATGTGATTTCTTCTGACTCTTTTAACATTATTATTCCTCATCTAGGTATTATTTTGTGCTTTTATATTCTTTTTATATTATACTGGGTTTTTTAATCCGTTGAAATGTATTTGGGTGTACAGTAAGATGAGACTCTAAATTGATTTTTTTCCAAGTTGCTAAACTATTGTCCCTGCACCAATATTGAATAATCCATTTCTTTCACTCACAGGACTACTGTTTTGTGAGTCCTGCCTAGGGAGACATTTAAAGGTAAAATTTAAATGAATTTAAATTCATAACTAATTTTCGTGTCCTGAAAGTTAAAAAAATCTTTGCTACAGAAAAGAATCTTTATTATTAAGTTTTAACATGTCCTGGATTTCAATGCCAAAAATAAATTAGAAGTATCTGGTTTTTTGAAGTCATTTTTTTCCCCAGATCTATAGTGGAGCTAAGTGAAAAGTGACAAATTTAGCCAAAATCTAGTGCTTATCTGTGGGATTTCTGTGAACATTTTTAATTGGTGATGGATGGTGTTGTGTATGAATGCTTTTTTGTTAGACTAGTAATGATAAGTATTTTTATTATTATACCTAAGATTGATTATTACCATGTGCTGGCCACTGTTCTATTCACTTTATTTTTTTTTTCCTTGGAGTATAATTGCTTTACAATGCTGTGTTAGTTTCTGATGTACAATGAAGTAAATCAGCTATTTGTATACCTATATCCTCTCCCTCTTGGACCTCCCTCCCACCACCCCTATCCCACCCATCTAGGTTATCACACAGCAACGAGCTGAACCTCCTGTGCTTTATAGCATGTTCCCACTAGCTATCTATATTATGCATGGTAGTGTATATATGTCCACCCTAATGTCCCAATTTGTCCCACCCTCCGCTGCCACCACTGTATCCACATGTCCATTCTCTACGTCTACATATCTATTCCTGCCCTGCAAATAGGTTCATCTGTACCATTTTTCTAGATTACACATATATGCGTTAATATACCATATTTGCTTTTCTTTTCCTGACTTACTTCACTCTGTAAGACAGACTCTATGTCCATCCACATCTCTACAGATGACCCAATTTCGTTCCTTTTCATGGATGAGTAATATTCCATTGTATATATGTACCGTATCTTCTTTATCCATTCATCTGTCGATGGACATTTAGGTTGCTTCCATGTCCTGGCTATTGTAAATAGTGCTGCAATGAACATTGGGGTACATGTGTCCTTTTGAATTATGGTTTTCTCAGGGTATATGCCCAGTAGTGGGATTTCTGGGTCATGCGGTAGTTCTATTTTTCATTTTTTAAGAAACCTCCATACTGTTCTCCACAGTGACTGTATCAATTTACATTCCCACCAACAGTGCAAAAGTGTTCCATTTTCTCCACACCCTCTCCATCATTTATTGTTTGTAGATTTTTTGTTGATGGCCATTCTGACTGGGGTGAGGTGATACCTCATTGTAGTTTTGATTTGCATTTCTCTAATAATTAGTGATGTTGAGCATCTTTTCATGTGTTTGTTTCCCATTTGTATGTCTTCTTTGGAGAAATTTCTATATAGGTCTTTCCCCCCTTTTTTTTTTTTTTTGCGGTATGCGGGCCTCTCACTGTTGTGGCCTCTCCCGCTTCAGAGCACAGGCTCCGGACGCGCGGGCTCAGCAGCCATGGCTCACGAGCCTAGCCGCTCCGCGGCATGTGGGATCTTCCCGGACCGGGGCACGAACCCGTGTCCCCTGCATTGGCAGGCAGACTCGCAACCACTGCGCCACCAGGGAAGCCCTCCCCCCTTTTTTTAATTGGGTTGTTTGTTTTTGTGATATTGAGCGCCATGGGTTGCTTGCATATTTTGGGGGTTAATCCTTGGTCCGTTGCTTCATTTGCAAATATTTTCTCCCATTCTGAAGGTTATTTTTTCAGCTTGTTTATGGTTTCTTTGGCTACACAAAAGCTTTTAAGTTTAATTAGGTCCCATTTGTTTATTTTTGTTTTTATTCTCATTACTGTAGGAGGTGGGTCAAAAAAGATCTTACTGTGATTTATGTCAAAGAGTTTTTCCTATGTTTTCTTCTAAGAGTTTTAAAGTCTCTGGTCTTATATTTAGGTCTTTAATCCATTTTGAGTTTATTTTTGTGTAAGGTGTTAGGGAGTGCTCTAGTTTCATTCTTTTACTTGTAGCTGTCCAGTTTTCCCAGCACCACTTATTGAAGAGACTGTCTTTTCTCCATTGTATGTTATTGCCTCCTTTGTCATAAATGAGGTGACCAGAGTCATGTGGGTTTATCTCTGGGCTTTCTATCCTTTTCCATTGATCTATATTTCTGGTTTTGTGCCAGTACCATACTGTTTTGATTACTGTAGCTTTGTAGTATAGTCTGAAGTCAGGGAGTCTGATCCCTCCAGCTCCATTTTTCTTTCTCAAGATTGCTTTGCTATTCGGGGTCTTTTGTGTTTCCATACACATTGTAAAATTTTTTGTTTTAATTCTGGGAAGAATACCATTGGTCTTTTCATAGGGATTACATTGAATCTGTAGATTGCTTTGGGTAGTATAGTCATTTTCACAATATTGATTCTTCCAATCCAAGAACATCCTATATTTCTCCATCTGTTTATGTCATTTTTTATTTCTTTCATTAGTGTTTTATAGTTTTCTGAGTACAAGTCTTTTGCCTCCTTACGTAAGTTTATTCCTGGGTATTTTATTATTTTTGTTGCGATGGTAAATGGGAGTGTTTCCTTAATTTCTCTGATTTTTTGTTGTTAGTGTATAGGAATGCAAGATATTTCTGTGCATTAATTTTGTATCCTGCAATCTTACCAAATTCATTGATTAATTCTGATAGTTTTCTGGTGGCATCTTTAGGATTTTCTGTGTAGAGTATCATGTCATCTGTGAACAGTGATGGTTTTAATTCTTTTTTCCAATTTGAATTCCTTTTATTTCTTTTTCTTCTCTGATTGCCGTGGCTAGGACTTCCAAAACTATGTTGAATAAGAGTGGCAAGAGTGGAAATCCTTGCTTTGTTCCTGATCTTAGTGGAAATGCTTTCAGTTTTTCACCATTGAGAATGGTGTTTGCTGTGGGTTTGTCATATATGGCCTTTATTATGTTGAGGTAGTTTCCCTCTACGACCATTTTCTGGAGAGTTTTTATCATAAATGGGTGTTGAGTTTTGTCAAAAGCTTTTCTGCATCTATTGAGATGGTCATACAATTTTTATTCCTTAATTTGTTCATATGGTGTATCACATTGATTGATTTGCATATATTGAAAAATCCTTGCATCCCTGGGATAAATCCCACTTGATCATGGTATATGATCCTTTTAATGTGTTGTTGGATCCTGTTTGCTAGTATTTCGTTGAAGATTTCTGCATCTATGTTCATCAGTGATATCGATCTGTAATTTTCTTTTTTTGTGTGATATCTTTGTCTGGTTTTGGTATCAGGGTGATGGTGGCCTTGCAGAAAGCGCATGGGAGTGTTCCTTCCTCTGCAATTTTTTGGAAGAGTTTGAGAAGCGTGGGTGTTAGCTCTTCTCTAAATGTTTGATAGAATTCGTATGTGAAGCCAGCTGGTCCTGGACTTTTGTTTGTTGGAAGATTTTAAATCACGGTTTCAGTTTCATTACTTGTGATTGGTCTGCTTATATTTTCTATTTCTTCCTGGTTTAGTCTTGGAAGGTTGTACCTTTCTACGAATTTGTCCATTTCTTCCAGGTTGTGCATTCTATTGGCATATAGTTTTTTGTAGTAGTCTCTTATAATCCTTTGTATTTCTGTGGTGTCAGATGTAATTTCTCCTTTTTCATTTCTAATTTTATTGATTTCTCCCTGTTTTTCTTCATGAGTCTGGCTAATGGTTTATCAATTTTGTTTATCTTCTCAAAGAACAAACTTTTAATTTTATTGATCTTTGCTACTGCTTTCTTCATGTCTATTTTGTTTATTTCTGCTCTGATCTTTATGATTTCTTTCCTTCTACTGACTTTGGGTTTTCTTTGTTCTTCTTTCTCTAGCTGCTTTAGGTGTAAGGTTAGATGGTTTATTTTAGATTTTTCTTGTTTCTTGAGGTGAAATTGAATTGCTACAAACATCCCCTTAGAACAGCTTTTGCTGCATCACATAGGTTTTGTGTCATTGTTGTCATTTGTTTCTATGTATTTTTTAATTTCCTCTTTGATTTCTTCAGTACCCTCTTGGTTATTTAGTAGCACACTGTTTAGCCTCCATTTATTTGTGATTTTTTACAGTTCTTTTTCTGGTAATTGATTTCTAATCTCATAGTGTTGTGGTCAGAAACTATGTTTTATACAATTTCAATTTTAAAAATTTTCTGAGGTTGATTTGTGACTCAAGATGTAATCTATCCAGGAGAATAATCTCTTCAAATATTCTCTCAGGCCCTTTCTTTTTCAATTCTTCTTGGACCCCTATAATTCTTTGTGAACTTGAGAAGAAAGTATATTCTGCCACTTTTGGGTGGAATGTCCTATAAATATCAATTAAATCTATGTGATCTATTGTGTCATTTAAAGCTTGTGTTTCCTTATTTATTTTCTGTTTGGATGATATATTCATTGGTGTAAGTGGGGTGTTAAAGTCCCCTACTATTATTGTGTTATTGTTGATTTCCCCTTTCATGGTTGTTAGCATTTGCCTTATGTATTGAGGTGCTCCTACGTTGGATGCATAAACATTTAAATTGTTATCTTCTTCTTGGATTGATCCCTTGATCATTATGTAGTGTCCTTCCTTATGTCCTGTAACAGTCTTTATTTTAAAGTCTATTTTATCTGATACAAGTATTGTTACTCCAGTTTTCTTTTGATTTCCATTTGCATGGAATATCTTTTTCCATCCCCTCACTTTCAGTTTGTATGTGTCCTTAGGTCTGAAGTGGGTCTTTTGTAGACAGCATATATAAGGGTCTTGTTTTTGTATCCATTCAGCCACTCTGTGTCTTTTGGTTGGGACATTTAATCCATTTAAACTCAAGGTTATTATCGTTATATATGTTCCTATTACCATTTTCTTAATTGTTTGGGGTTTGTTTTTTTTGTTTTGTTTTTTGGTTTTTTTTCCTGGTTCAAGTCATTATAATCTGCTTATATAAACAATAACAGCACATAAGAAAAACAAACCTTATATGATAGGAACAATGGATAATTAATTACCAGATCATGGGTCATTTTCTTCTATTGTTTTTCCTGCCTAGAGAAGTTCCTTTAGCATTTGTGGTAAGGCTTGTTTGGTGGTACTGAATTCTCTTAGCTTTGGCTTCTCTGTAAAGCTTTTGATTTCTCTGTCAAATCTGAATTAGATCCTTGCTGGGTAGAGTAATCTTTCATCACTTCAAGTATATCCTGCCACTCTCCTGGCCTGCAGAATTTCTGCTGAAAAATCAGCTGATAACTTTATGGGGATTCCTTTGTATGTTATTTTTTGCTTTTCCCTTGCTGCTTTTAATATTTTTTCTTTGAATTTAATTTTTGTTAGTTTGATTAGTTTGTGTTTCTCCTAGGGTTTATCATGTATGGGACTCTCTGTACCTCCTGGACTTGGGTGGCTATTTCCTTTCTCATGGTAGGGAAGTTTTCCACTATATTCTCTTCAAATATTTTCTCAGGCCCTTTCTTTTTCTCTTCTTCTTCTGGGACCCTTATAATTCGAATGTTGGTGCATTTAGTATTGTCCTAGAAGTCTGTGAGATTGTCTGCAATTCTTTTCATTCTTTTTTCTTTATTCTGCTCCTTGGCAGTTATTTCCACCATTCTGTCTTCCAGCTCACTTATTCGTTCTTCTGTCTCAGTTATTCTGTTACTGATTCCTTCTACAGTATTTTTCATTTCAGTTATTGTGTTGTTCATCTCTGTTTCTTTGTTCTTTAGTCTTTGTAGATTTTTGTTAAACATTTCTTGTATTTTCTCAGTCCATGTCTCCATTGTATTTCTGAGATTCTGGATCATCTTTACTATCATTACGTTGAATACTTTTTCAGGTAGATTGCCTATTTCCTCTTCATTTATTTGGTCATATAGGTTTTTACTTTGCTCCTTCATCTGTAACATATTTTTTTGTCATCTCACTTTTTTTTTTGATGTGTGGTATTTTGTTCCTGTCTTACTGGTTGTTTGGCCTGAGGCTCCCAGCCCTGGAGTTTGTAGGCTGTTGTGTAGAGCTAGGTCTTGGTGGTGAGATGAGGATGTCTGGGACACCTCATTCCCATGAAGATTCCCTGAGGTCTGTGGTTCTCTGTTAGTTCAGTGGTTCAGACTCAGAGCTCCCACACCAGAAGTTCAGGCCTGATCCCTGGTTCATGAACCAAGATCCCACAAACTGCTCATCGTGGCAAAAAAAGAAAGAAGGAAGAAAAAAAGGAGCAGAACAATAGCAAAGAGTAAAAAACAAAATAAGATTGGAAAACTAACAGATACGTTAGAAAAAATATAGATGAAACAACTACAGGAACATAAAACAGAACCACAATAGCAAAAAAGAGGGGAGAAAAAAGCAGGAATGTCCTTGTAAGTGGGTGGTGGGGCTTACGCAGGAGTGGGGTTTAGGCAGGTTTGGGGCCTATGCTTAGGACACACATGGCCAGAAAAGGCCTTGGGGGGTTGGAATGGGGCTTAGGCTCAGTGCAGGAAGGGCCCAGGAGTGCCTCTGGCCTTGGAGGGCCAAGGACCAGGTCCAGGACCCCAGCAGGCTCCCTGGGCCTGAATGGCTGGGGGAGACACTAGATGCATTCCCCCCAATCTGCTGAATCTGGAAGGTCCCTCCCCATTGGTCTCTCTTCTTCCCCTCCATGCCCCCAAGACCCACACAGCCAGAGGGGTCTCTGAAAGACAGGGGACCAGGTCCAGAAGCCCAACAGGCTTTCCAGGGCCCAAGTGGAAGGGGGAAACACCCGTGGCACTTCCCCTGATCGACTGGTCCTGGAGGGTCATATCCCATCCGCCTCTCCTCCTCTGCTCCCCTCCTCCCTCCCTCCTACGGCACTGTGTATGCATGCTTGTGCATGGCTGCATGCATACATGTATGTGTGTGTACATGTTGTTTGTTTAGGCCCTTGCTCCTTAAAGTGTGTTTCCCAACCAAGAGCATCAGCCCACCTGAGCTTTTAGAAATTTAGGATCCTGGGCCCCACCCCAATTTACTGAATGGGAATGTGCATTTTTACAAAATCCCCAGGTGATCATATGTATGTTAAAGTCTGAGAAACACTGGCTTCAGCATGGCCTTATCACTTGGCTTGGCTAGGGTTCCCATTTTGATAAATTCTGTCTGCAAAGCAAGGCTTTTTAATCACAGTAGAGGAATAGAGACTCATCTAGGTAACTCCATTCAAGGGGACTGAGAAGCATCAAGTAGCTACAGGGACTGAGTAGCTACAGGGACTGAGTTGTTTGGTGCCCCCCTCAACATGAACAGATCCCTGGTCATCACTCTTGTTCTTCACAGTTAATGTGACTTGGCCATGACCTGGGTCTCTGCTTCTTTTTATCTTTATATTTTTCCCCTAATTATATTGGCTGGTTTTTTCCCATTACTTCCTGGTAAAATTCCATTAAAAGATTGTTTGATTGTCCTAATTATTCACCTCACTTTATTAAGCAGAGCTCCATGCATAAGAATTCTCATGGCCAGCCTGTGTATTATCTACCCTTGGGTCTACTGGGGACCTGCCACTGGGAGGGCCACCTCCCTTATCACCAAGGGTGATATAGTCTCCCTTAGAAGGGCCCCAGGGTATGGAATGCCTAAGTGTTGTCTTCTCATACTTAAAAAGATAGCACTATGATCCATCACAGTATGAGATCTGAGCTCTGTCCCCAGGGATGAACTGAATTTGTTGAAACATTCACAACCTCTCCAAAAAGTGTGTGTACCTATGAGTAAAAAGTCACTGAGTGCTCAGGAAACACAGTGAATATACTGTCCCATCCATAAATCAAAATCTCAGTCTTGTCCACAACCACCCATCATTTTCACACTTAAAACCAACCAAATATAAACTTTTCACCCTCTTCCTTTGCCCTGATATTTCTCTCATAGCCCTGCATGTTTGATTCTTAAGCCCAGTCCTTGGGCTCCCCTGTCTTCACTCCACATTCAGGTTAACATTTCAGCCACCCCAAGCTGCTTGTCCTTGTCCACTCAAGGACTCAAAAATAAGTTTTCAGTGGCAGAAGCTATTTCCACAGTCCAACTCTCCAAGGGTCATCTCAGGTCTGGTCTCTGCTCTTTCCATGTCAGCTTTCAGGAGTCATTTTGGCCAAATAGGACACAATGACTAGTAACCCTTTACTGAACATCTGCCAAGCTGAGGGAGAGACAGGAGGAGATCTAGTCCCTACCCTTAGAGGGCTCACCATCTGCTAAACAGATAAAACCAACTCACAGTAAAGAGAAAAGTAATTATAGACAAATGGGGTTTTACTTAAGGCAATTAGAGAGGAGTGAAGTCTAGCCAGAGTGTTTACCTTAACATTACAGTGTTCACAAGTAAACTGGCCAAGTCCAATCCATCAGCTTCCTCATTTGTTTTATACATTAATTCATTCATTTAGCAAACATGTGTTGAACACTCAGTGTCATATAATCCTCATGATACTGAAAGGCAGATACTATTATTTCTTTTTTACAGATGAGGAAACTGAAGATTAGAAAGGCAAAATGACTTGCCCAAGATCACATGACTCATAAGTGATAGGGCTGGGATTCAGACTCAGTGCTGCTGCCTTTTTCTCAAGCTCTCACTTCAGTCATTGTACCATTGGCTCCTTATCCAGGGTTGGGATTCAAAAATAGCAGGAAAGACAGACACTGAAAGGGAGTAGGATAATAAAACTTGCTGTTGGAAAAGTTGGAGATATTTTCTCCAGATGGGAGTAAGAGCTAAATGAGAGACCTGACTGGCTCCTACACAAGAATCTGGAAGGTGAAGGACATTGGAGCCACTTGTGGAAGTCTCAAAGACCAAGCAAAAATAGTGAAAACTTGCTTTGAGGTCACCAGCATAGGGAGGGGACACAGAAGTCCCTATAGGCCTGCTTGGGGTGGAAGGGGTGGTGTTGGAGGTAGGCAGAAGGGGCCACAGAGGCCCAAGATACACAGATGAGTGCTGGCAAGGGTGAGGGTGGGGCTGTGCCCTCCTCGTGTCATGCTGAGTCCAGCCCCTAAGACAAGAACATGGCTAGATTAAAAAGAGAAAAGTCTCTGAGCTATTCTGTAACAGACCTCAGCACAAGTGCCAGCAGGGTAAGTGACAGCCAAGACAAAGACAGAGAAGACAGAAGACCATGAAAAGACCCCACACGGACCCCAGAATCCTCATCTTCCTAAGTATTGGAAAGATACATCAGCCCCTTGCCCATACACCCTAATCCATCTTAAGAAGAAGCACAGGTGATTTTATCCTGAAGATCCCAGGTATTAGTTAAAGGGGACTGGTTAAAATATTGTGCTATAGTTAAGTTCTAAAATGGCGGGGAGGGGGCTGGAAGTCACCTCCCTTCTACCACTCCTAAGTGGATGGGGGTTCACACAAGAAAACAGCATTATTTACAAACAAACCACATTTTCCTTGATAAGAGTTGCTGTGGGAGTATTTTGTAAATCTGCACATGCACAAGTGTGCACACACAGTGAAGTTACATCTAATGCAGAGGTTAGGCACTAAAGTAAGATGAAATCACATCCATTGTTTTTAAATATCTTTTAAAAATCCTTTCAAAGGTTACCACACTGGAGACCAGCCAAGTCGAACTCTGGAATAGCAAGCTGGTTCTACAATAGAGCACCAGAATGAAAAATCCACATCTTTAAACCCCACACTCACCCTACAATGGCTGGACCCTGGGATAGGCATGAGGATCTGAAAGTCACTGAGGACCAGCAGAGCAACTACTTCCACTGTGACAGTGAACTTTGTTATGGGAGAAGAAGGAATTGACATCTCAGTGATGGGCCTGATGTCGTCATAGAAGATGAGCCCAGAAGTCCTGGAATTTAAATAGCAGCCCAAAGGCTAAGAAGAAAGCATCCTTTCAAGGAAGTTTCTGGAGTTTCTGCTCCTACAGACATTTGAAAATAAGTTCAACAGCCATCTGCCTTGACTGCTTTGACCAAGCCAGCTGCCTGATCAAGAAGGCATGAAACAAGAGGTCCAGGCTACACTCCTCTCAGCTTGAAATCGAGTCTCCCTAAAACCAAGTTCTTCTGCTGAGATTATGATCTCTATCCAAAATGATTATTCCCTTTCTTGTCCAACACCTGTTCTCCTCAAGACTGAGAGGAATCAAAGAAAAGGGGGGATTGAAACCAAGCAGGACTGTGTGGGGTTCCCAGGCACAAATCCCACTTCTCATTTGTAGGAAATAGAGTTCATTTAGCCTCCATGACCTTCTGTGAGTTCCAGAGGGCAGTTCAAACAGTTGCTAATCAGGGAAGAGAAGGGATGCAGAGATGGAGGAGTAGTCAAGAAATAATAGTGCAGGACTTCCCTGGTGGCACAGTGGTTAAGAATCCACCTGCCAATGCAGGGGACATGGGTTCGATCCGTGGTCCAGGAAGATCCCACTTGCCATGGAGGAACTAAGCTCGTGTGCCACAACTACTGAGCCTGCGCTCTAGAGCCCGTGAGCCACAACTACTGAAGCCCACATACCTAGAGCCTGTGCTCCATAACAAGAGCAGCCACTGCAATGAGAAGCCCGTATACCACAACGAAGAGTAGCCCCCACTCGCTGCAACTAGAGAAAGCCCGCATGCAGCAGCAAAGACCCAACGCAGCCAAAAATAAATAAATTTTTTTAAAAAGAAACAATAGTGCAGCCTTGAGGCAGGGTCCTGGTTCCTCCTCAAGAGATATACATAACAATATCTTTGAGCTCTTCTGCAGAACTAAAACTCTCACCATATGGAAGATGGTAACTACTTGATGAAGCATTCTTCATTCCATAATGAAGGTCACAGTCCGACAACCTCCAGAATCAGAGAAGCCCATCATGAAACCACCTTATGCCAGATGATCTGTGGATTTAAGGAATGCAGGCCCTGCAGGCACCCTGATCCTTATCAGCAGCCCCACCCCTTGACTATAAGACTCCTCACAAAACCCCCAGGTTGGGACACACAGTTTTGAGGGCATTAGCTGCTGTGGGCTCTTTGCCTGGCAAAGCAATAAAGCTACTCTTTTCCACTTCACCCAAACTCTGTCTCTGAGATTCAATTCAGTGCCAGTATACAGAGGTCAATTTTCAGTATCAAGCTCACAAGTCACAACTCACTTCCACCTCCCACAGCAGTGAGGTCAATGCAGCTGCAGCCCTGCAGCACTGATCCAAGCTGTTAACATCACATGCTCTTACTCCTCTGGAACTAAGGTTCAAGGAAAGGAAAGCTGAAACATTGCTGTCATCTTCCACTGACATGAAAACTATGGCTTCATCCCTTCATCCATGTTTTTCTCACACAAACACTGAAAATCTTGCTGCGGGAAGAGCAAAACGTTAAAGGCATCAAAAAACAGGAATCTGTTAGTGACTAATCAGATTCTTCAATCTCTCTGTAGGAATTCTGGAAGCAGGACAGGCTCCACTGGACTGGGTAAATCCCTGGGGCTGAGCATAATTCAGCCCAAAGAGAGATATTGGATTACCATTAGTCTGGGTAGGTCAGGGCTAAGGATTAATTTAAATACTGAAGAGACATGGCCTGTAGGTCAAGCAATGGGTCTTACCATCATCAACAGCATATAGTTTTGTTATCTCTGCAGATCAAGGCTCAAGGGAAGCCCTGGGAGCTCCACACTTCTTAAGGTTGAAATCCATTCATTCATTCATTCATTCTTTTGATGAATATTTATATAATATCCTCATTGTGTTTGGCCCCCAGGATTATAATATTAAACAAAAAAACAGTCCTTGATTTCAAGAAGTTTATATGCTGGTAGGGAGAGACAAACTATAAACCAATTTTTAAAGTGTATATATATATGTAATATATTAGATAGATGAACAAAGCAGAGTAAGGCACTAGAAAGTGCCAGTGGGGGTGCTATTTTACATGAATGGTCAAGGAAGGTCTCTCTGAGTAGGGATCCCAAGTAAGTGAAGAATGAGTCATGCTGAAATCTGAGGAAAAGCATTCCAGACAGAGGTAATAACAAGTGCAATGGCCCTGAGGTGTGAGCTTCTTTGTCAGGTTCAAAAAACAAGAGGGGAGTGTGGCTAGGTCAGAGTGAGTAAGGAGAAGAACAATAGAAGCTATGGTCAAAGTGGTGATAGAGGCCAACAATGCCCTTTCATGTCATGGGAAGGCTTTATATTTTACTCTGAATCAGATGAGTTGCCTCTAGAAGTTTTAAGCAAAGAGATACATTAGTCATAATGATATGACCAATAATTTTAGAAAGATAAATGTGACTTCTGTGTGGAAAACAAGGTTGGCCAGGACCTTGCCAGGAGACCTGCCAGGAGGCTATTGCACTAATCAATACAAGAGTTGGTAGTGACCTAAGCCAGGGTGGTGACAGTGGAAAGGGTGATAGGTGCTCATATTTTGAACCTATTATGAAAGTTGAGCCAATAATTTTTCCCACCATATTGGACTTGAAAGATAGGAAAAAAAGGGTGGAGGTGTTCAAAGATGAGTTCAAGGTCAAGCTAGACTTAACTTTTTAAAAAGGGGAAATTTTTATTTACTGCAATTTCCAAATAGCTGTGGAGAAGGTTGGCCAGCCTAGCAGGCTTTCTACCATGAAAGAAGCAAGCAGGACCAAGCTGAGCCTGGGGACAGCACACAATGAGAAGTGTTATGGATGGAGATGGAACTCAAGGAGGTGTGGCTTCAGCAACATGGGAGATGGCTGTGAGGTAAGTGATGTGATTACTCACACAGTTTTCCAAACCTTCCCTAAAATTGACAAATTTTCAAAATACCATGTGTGATCACAATTCTGTGGGTGTGGGCTTTGTGCCCAGTCTGTTTTGGGGAATATAAAGAGATTGTTAGGAAGTCTACAGAGTTGGAAAAGATTGGCAGAAAGTCTCCCAACTCTCAGAAGCCATAAAATCGGGGATTCCAGCCACATTTAGCCAGCTACTCCCATAGCAGGGCTCCTGTCTATAATATCAGAGTGCTAAGATATATTTATTTAAATGTTTTATCTGGGAATCTTAGCTCCTCACCAAACTGGTAGGTTTCTTGAAGACAGAGATGGGTTTACATTTTTTTAGATCCTCAGGGGCTCATACATGATCTAAACAAAGCCCTGCAGCACTGATCTTGGATTCCATATGTTCTTGGAAAGTTTAGCTCATACTCCAGTTCCTTCATTATCTTAGTTTGGAGTCTCCCAAAAACAGACCCTGAGACAGCAATTGACATGCAGGTGGTTTATTTTGGGGGTGATCTCAGGAAGCACCAAGACGAGAGTGGGAAAGTAAGACATATCAGAGAAGGCAGCCAGTATAGGGGGCATTAGTAACAGTGACCACAGTGAACAACTGGGAGCTCAGTTATGCTGAAGAACCCTTAGGGACAACGTAGAGCACATCTCAGTGTTGTCCCATATGATGGGGAGTAAGCTAGAATATCCACCAACTCCCATCGGTCATTAGGTCAGACCTATTACCAGGATTACTAAATCCCTGGCATTCCAGCCTGCCCTATACATGGCCAGATTCCAAAGACTAGAGAACACCTTCAGAGAGTCTCAAGTGCTTGTAATAGAAAGCCTTTGGTGAGGAAGTGCCAAGGGGGTAATTAGGATGGGGCATCAATAGCAACTGCTAAACTCATTTTCTTCCTTTTGTTTTTAAGTGATAAAATGCTGGCTCACAGAATAACTGAAAAGAATGGCTGCATCAGTATTCTCTCTCTCTCTCTCTCTCTCTCTCTCTCTCTCTCTCTCTCCCTGTCCTCTGCTTTCCTTACTGTCTTTACTCTGAGCAGCTCTTCATGTCTTCACAGGTCAATGGCAACACACTCCCTCTTGCAACTTCAGCCTTACATCATCTTCCATCATCCTCACACCCGGAAATCCCAGAAGAAAGAAATTTGCCTTCCAAAAACCTTCAACAAATAACTCAATGGACCAGCCTGAGTTATTTGCCCATGCCTGATATGGGCCATGGAGATGAAATAAGTGGATTTGAAAGTCCAGGATTGCATGCCCCAACCAGAGCCTTGGAAGTTGGACTTAACTCCACAATAACAACAATGACAAGGTAAGAAATCAAAGGTCTATAAAAGGGTAGACATTTGCTCATAATCATATTGTGCAATCAATAAGAGAATGACAGACTACCCAACAGAAAAATGGGCAAAATTTTGAACAAACACTTCACTGAATAGGTTATCTAAATGGTTAATAAACATATGAAAATGTGCCCAAACTTATTAGTCATAAGAGAAATGCAAATTAAAAACACAGTGAGATATCACTACACAACCAGCAGGAAGGCTAAGATGAAAAAGACAGTAAGTACCAACTATTGGCAAGAATGCAGAACAATTGGAAATTTCATACATTACTAGTAAGAGTGAGGTTGGTGAAAATATTTTGGAAAACTACTTTGTAGTATCTATAGATACTAAAAAGACACCTACACTGTGGCCCACCAAGCCCACTCCTTGTTATGTGAGCAATAGAAATGCAAACATATATCCATCAAGACATGCACAAGAATGTCATAGCAGTTTTAGTTATAATAGCCAAAGACTGGAAACAATTCACACATCCATAAAAAGCAGAATGTATAAATAAACCATGGTATGGTCATAAAGTAGAACACAATACACCAATGAAAAAGAATGACCTTTGTGCCATACACAATATGGATGATCTAACACATAATGTTGAGTAATGATGCCAGACATGAAAGAATAGGCACTGAATGATTCCACTTATATGAATTTCAAGAACAGACAAAATTAATCTCTGCTATTAGAAGTCAGGATAGTGGTTACCCTTGAGGAGATGGTGGCTGGGAAGACGGCACAGGGTAGGGAGCTTTTGAAGTATTAATCATACTCTGTTTCTCTAACTGGCTGCCAGTTTCATGAGTGAGTTCAGTTTGTGAAAATTCATCAAGGAGTACAATTTTGTCCACTTTTTGGAATGTATGATATAGTTCAATATTATTTTAAAATTTAATAAAAATTTTGAGTATCCATCAAAATTTTTAAATCCACCCTCTTATTGGAAGAGCTGGAAATAATAAAACAAAGGCCTTATCTCCCAATCAGAAGGTATTCCACAAAACAAGTTCCTAGGCACACCTTCAAGTTTCCCTTTTACCAGCCCCAACCAAAGCTAATTGCTCCTGCGTTCTAGTCTGTTGAAGAATGGAGTCCCAACATATCTTATCCTCATCAGAATGCAAAGGCTGCTTCCCAGCCTGGCCTGGATCACTCCTGTAGCAGCCATTCTATCCTCCCTATTCTGGGTGTGAGGTGGCTGCCAGGATTCCAGCCTCCCTTTTCACCAGCTATTTCTTTTCTGGAATTTCCTTGAGACAAATGTTCTTTGAGATTTTGGCTGATCCTTCTGAGCTCTTTCAAACTCCTGTTTAATTCATTCAATGGATAAAAGTGTTCCAGATTCAGGATGAACAGATGGATGCATGAGAAATGAAATTCACATAGTCATTAAGGCCCTTGGTCCTCATTGCCAAGGTCAGATTATAGGATCTCCCAGAATTCAGGCTATAGGAGACACACTACCCCACAGGAAATTTGGGAGTCATATGCCCTCACAGCTCCAGCTCAGGGACCCATTTTTCTTTCTGCTGGTCTCCTTGAGGTGATGGCATCTCTTTCTGGAACAATATTTGAACTTACTTAAGCTTAAAAGTTAGTCTACAGGGGTGGAAAAATCAGTCTATGACCAGAGTGAGGTGTCCTCTGAAACCAGGACTGAGGGTCAGTCTGAGATGCCTCCATGACCCCAAGGGATGGGTCATAACCACAAACCCAAGTTTCTTTTAGTGGGAAGCAGATAAAGTACTATGTCAGGATGAAGGTATGCAGATGCCCTGGCAAAATACGCCCGAGCAGCCACTCTGACTCAGAATGAAAAAAAAAAAAGAAACTGTGGGGTTTGGCTGATGGAAGTGTCACTTTTTCCCAATGTCCAAGCCACTTTGTAGTAAACTTTCAAATCAAGGTGCATTTGGGGCAATATTCAGTGCCTAACAAGCTTCAGGGCCACTCTAAATTCACTTCAATCTCTCTCCTCTCTAGCCAAAGAGTTTACACTGAGAAACCCTGCTCTCCAGGCCCACCTGACCCTTCCCTTGGCCTCAGACCTACCTCCAAGCCTCACCCCTCAGGTCCACCTGGCACTCAACACTCACTCAAGGTCTCCCAGCCCTTGTCACAGGCACAGTAAGCCCAACAATCTCAGGATGTTCTAATCTTTGGGGACCCTAAACCCACTGCTTCTCATGTCAAGGTCACCCATGTGGTTTGGTTTACCCCAGATGCACATCCTAAGATAAGGATTTGAGTACAAGTTTAATTTTGTGGGGGGGGAGCGATAGCAGTAAACATTCATTTGGGAGTTGAAAAGGGAAGAGAAGGTAGCCCCCCAAAAGGGTTTATTATCAAGCAAGTTACCACTGTGAACTACTGTAGCTTAACCCTGGTGAGGAATCCTGGGAGAGTATGTAGAACACCCTTCAGAGTGATCTCAACTAAGGATGAGGAAGCTCTCAATCGTTAGTAGTCTTCCTTCTCAGTAGCTCTCAGGCACTTGGTGGTTGCTCTGTACACAGGCCATACACACTCCCTAGCCAGAAAAGGAAGCCCACAGGCAGAGAATCACAAACATTCATTGTAAGCCACTTTTAGGGTGCAGAGATGAATGCTGCAGGAATGTGGGCAACACACCAACAGCATTTGCTACATTCTTCATAATATCGTCAGCACCCATCACCCCAGTGTCTACTGAGGACTGATCAAGGACTTGGCCCTATGCAGGGCTGTGCCATGAGGACAGAAAGGAGATTCAAGTGCCAGCTTTGGGCACACAAAGTTCACACAGGCAGCAAGAGCCAAGACTATCAGATAGCCAATGGCACCTCGCCTGACAAGTGACCATTATGAACGTGTATTATAGAGGACCAAGGATGGGAAGAAAACCCAGTGGGGGTACAACCAAAACTGGGCCTTGAGGAATGCGCAGGATCTGGACAGGCAACAGAAGAGTAGGATGGCAAGAACAGAAGAGGTGAGGGAGTGAACAAGGCCAAGGAGATGGTCAAAGAGGCTGGGAGTGAGGGCACAGCTAGTTGTGTGTAAGGCTGGCAAGGCAAGTCTAAAACAATTTAATCTATCAGCCAAATGTGCATTAGTTCCCACTGGACACATGGGGTGGAAAGGAGGGATGTCAGTTTGATTAAGTGTGCATTCTGTTATGGCATAATTATTTATTAATTAGGGGGTAAAGAATTATCAGTCAGTGCTGGAATGGCAGGGATTTGGGAAGTTGGATTGAATGAAGTAAGTGATAGTGGAACTGAGCAGGACCCTGTGGAACTCCTGGGCACAAAAGTCTTTCTGTGTCCCCTTCCTTGAGTTCCAAATGGCAGGTTCAGACAGTTGCTAATCAGGGAAGGGAGAGAATGCAGAGATAAGGGAGGAGCAGTCAAGAAACAATGGTGCAGCCTTGGGGGCAGGGTCCTGGTCCCCCCTCAAGGGATACACATAATATCTTTGAGTTCTTCTGCAGAACCCCACCAAATAGAAGATGTTAACTCCTTGATGAAGCACTCTTCATTCCAGAGAAGGTCACATTTTGCCCATCATCACCAGACTCCCCCTTTGCCTGGCAAAACAAAAAAGCTATTCTTTTCTACTTCACCCAAAACTCTGTCACCAAGATTTAGTTCAGTGTCAGGGGTACAGGGCCCAAATTCGACTTCAGCAGGGATCCATTGAAGCTTGTTCAGCAAGAGTGACATGATGAAAGAATTATTTTAATTGTGATAGTGTCCCTACCAGGAGGAGATAAAGTGTCTTCCAGTGCCTATTTATTCCCAGTAGATGATCTCCTTCCTTCCCCCAGTGAGAATACACAGCTGGTTCTCCTCAGCCCACCTCCACATCTCTACCATAGCAACAGTGGTTAAAACAACTCAAACCTATCCATAAATCACTGTGTTAAGGGAAGAACATCTTAAATAGAACTTGTCCTGGGCGCCAAACCAGAGTGTTTATCAAGGCAAAGCATAAATTGCCAGATAGAGATGTAACACCTGCCCTGTTTATGTCTGTCCTCATACTCCCATCCTGCCTCCAGGCACCTATCCCTGTTTCTGCAATCTGCTCAGTTCTCTCATGCTCTTTCAGCAGTCACACTCCTCTGCCCCACAGTCAGTCAACAACCACCACTCCCTCCCTGGGATCCACACGTGATGGTCTCGTGAAAGGTCTGGGAGCCAGGACATCAAGGCCTGACCTGCCACTGTGAGACAACTGAAGGAGACACTGAGTTGGTGGTTAAATATGCAGCTCCCTCGCCCCTTGGATGGGGATAACCCTGAGGTGTGTGCTCTACACTGCCTCTCACGGTTTCCCAGTGGGAGTGAGCCACAGCTGCCTACAGTGGTAAATGGACTAAAAACACATCCTGTATGGGCTGACTTCCCTTCCCTGCCTCACTTCCCATTCTCCAGCCAGTGTTTCCTGGGATCACCTCCCAAGTAAAGTACTTGCACTCCCATCTTCACCTGAGTGCCTGCTTCTTGGGGAATACAACCTAAGAATGGTCAGGTCGCCTATCCTCTCAGAGTCTCTAGTTCAGGATGTAATATCTCCTGTCCTCTCAAATGAGGGTGCATGAGACAAGATAAGGTTCATTCAACACATGAACACAGTAGAATAGTAGTATTAATTTGACAGTGATGAAAATTAAAAGCTCACTATGAGAGCATCATAACTATCATTTCTTGTGGCTCGGTACAAGTCAGGAATTTGTTCATCTCATTTGAGCTGGGTGACCATCCAGTGAGGTGGGATTTATTATCTTAATTCACAGATGAAAGTATTGAGGTTCAGAGAGTATGAGGAACTTGCACAAAGTCACAAAGAAAGTGATGGAGTCAAGATTTAAATCCTATTTGACCCCAAACTCTGTTCCCATACCTCTATGCAAAACTGTCTTTCCAATTAAAAAAAAAAAAGCATCATCTTTATATCAGATGTTGATTGTACACTGAACTTGGTGGGAATTACATTTTCCCACTTTCCTACCTTGGAAATTTCTATTTGCCTTCAACATTCAACTCAGGCTTTAGTTGATCATGGAAGCATTCTCTGCTCCCCTCCTCAACTCAAGGCTGGACTGAAATGCTCACGTCCCCACTGAACCGCACACATGTGTCCCAAACCCTGCAATGATTCTCCTTTCACTTTGCTACCCCACCCCTACTTCCCCGCCCTACTCTATATCCCTAAGCTGAGAGCAGAGCTTGCCTGAATACAGGACATAGGGTCTCTCCCTTAGAAAGGCTTCAGGAAGGTTCTAATTACACATGCCAAAAGCCTAGGACTTCTCAGGAAACTGCATAGAAAGGGTCATCATCATTATCATCATCATCATCTCAATAAACCAAGAACAGATTATCATGGGGACAAAATGTCTCCCTGCACATCTCAGTCAGGAGAAAGTATCATTTAGCCAACATGACCTTTAGCTTTTCTGGGCCTCTATCTCCTCATCTGGTCTCAAAGATCCCCACAGCCTTCCATCTCTGACAAACAGTGGTTCTAGGGATGTCCCAGTGCCTGCCAGGCATCTCAGGGAAGACAAGGGAGTATAGGGTCTCCTCTAGGGACTTATACTAAAATCAGGAAGGGAACGCTTACAGAGATGGCCCAAACAACAAAATGGACCAGGAGCTCAATTGATTCAGACTGAATCAATCAGACTGAAGGAAGCCAGAAAAAGGAGAGCCATTGCCTTATGACGAGATTCTTCTCAGATGAGAATTCTTGTGAACATGGTTTATTAGCAATGTACCCAGGAAAGAAGTGATAGGGATTAGGGAGGTGGGAATAGGAAGGGAAGAAGGCCAGGCAAGGGTGTGATAACAATCAAAATGCCAGGAGGGTAATTTTGGATCAATACTGCAGGAGGTCACATCCCAGAGTCATCCTGATTAGAGACAGGGGAACTGAGGTATTGACAGCCCCACATCTGTGAGTTGTTAATTAAGAGCTACTCCCAGGGTATAAATTCTCAAGTTCCTCTCTGTATACAGTCAGTTCCAGCACAAGGGAGCCTGGGAAATGTGGTTCTCTATGACCTAGAGCAGAGCAAGGAAAAGGACATGAAATGGGTCTGTGAGAAAACCCATGACAGGCATGCCTGGTGCCTTAGGATACTCAGTCTTAGAATCATATTGTTTGAGATGTGGCTCCCAATTTCTATCTCAAGTTTTTAAAAGATAACTCAAGATTACCCAATGAGTTCTCAGAATTTCCTAAATTTAGAACCTGATTGCATATGGTTATGATGTTCCAAACATAGATGCCACCCTCTGCAAGAGGACAACTGGCTCAGCCATGTGGTATGTGCCCTGGAAATTTCAGTTCTCTGAAGTCCACAAGGTCTGGCTTCTTGCCACTGGAAAGGAGACCAGGATGAGATGTTTCATGTGGAGATAATGCTAGGGAACATGGCTGGTTATTGAAGAAAAATCAAGTTAGGCTTCCTTTATGGTGGTAGAAAACTGGGTCTTGAAAAATCTTTTCTAAAAATTGTTAAAACCAAAGAAATATCTGGGTTTCCTCTGAGGTTTTTGGAACATCAATCCCCTAGGATGCAAAGCATCCTGATGTCTCCAGACTGACAAGGTACTGGGAGGAGAACTAGGGTGGAAGGTGGGCGGCTGGAGGAACCTGGGTAAACCCAGGACTGGTTGGAGTCCCTACAATGAGCAGGGATGAGAGGCCTTGTTCACCTGCCATGCTTGCTCTCCCTGGGAGGCCATGGCTGCCATGAATCATGAATCCTGGCAAAGAGTTAGCTGTGGAGGTGGCAGCAAGGCACAGGTGAGAAGCAGTAACTTCAAGCAAGAGTCTTCTGTTTCCCCCTGCAGGGTCCCCCAACCGATGCCTTCAAGCAAACTGTGACCCCTTTTGTTCATTTCCAAACTTTGCTCAACCCAAGGTCACCTTTAAGGCTTTTCCCTTCCTCTCATCACCTGAAGACTTTATTCTCAGGTTTTGGAGGTCCAAAAGCTACCAAACCTTCTGCCATATATCTTCATCAAATCGTGTTCCTTGAGAATTGGCCTCACCCAATTTTGTTCCTTGAGAATTAACACAGATTGCAAGCAGGTCTTCCCTTCCCTCCACCGTTAAAATACGGTGGTCCAGACCTTCAAGATGGCAGAGGAGTAAGACATAGAAATCACATTCCTACCCACAAATACATCAGAAATACATCTACATGTGGAAAATTCTTACAGAACTCCTATTGAACGCTGGCAGAAGACCTCAGACTTCCCAAAAGGCAAGAAACTCCCCACGTACCTGGGTAGGGCAAAAGAAAAAAGAAAAAACAGAAACAAAAGAATAGCGATGGGACCTGCACCCCTGGGAGGGAGCTGTGAAGGAAGAAAAGTTTCCACACACTAGGAAGCCTCTTCACTGGTGAAGATGGCGGATGGCGTGGGGGAAGCTTCGGAGGAGAGTGCAGCAACGGGGTGCAAAGGGCAAAGCGGAGAGATTCCTGCAGAGAGGATCGGAGCTGACCAGCACTCACCAACCCGAGAGGCTTGTCTGCTCACCCGCCAGGATGGGTGGGGACTGGGAGCTGAGGTACTGGCTTCGGAGGTCAGACCCCAGGGAGAGAACTGGGGTTAGCTAAGTGAACACAGACTGAAAGGGGTTAGTGCACAACAGCTAGCCAGGAGGGAGTCCGGGGAAAAGTCTGGAACTGCCTAAGAGGCAAGAGGCCATTGTTTCGGGGTGCGTTAGGAGAAAGGATTCAGAGCACTGCCTAAATGAGCTCCAGAGATGGGCACGACTGCAGCTATCAGCGCAGACACCAGAGACGGGCATGAAATGCTACGGCTGCTGTTTCAGCCACCAAGAAGCCTGTGTGCAAGCACAGGTCACTATCCACACCTCCCCTTCCGGGATCCTGTGCAGCCCGCCACTACCAGCGTCCCCTGATCCAGGGACAACTTCCCTGGGAGAACACATGGTGTGCCTCAGGCTTTTGCAACGTCACACCAGCTTCTGCCACTGAAGGCTCACCCCGCACTCTGAACCCCTCCCTCTCCCCAGCCTGAGTGAGCCAGAGCCCACTAATCAGCTGCTACTTTAACCCTGTCCTCTCTGAGTGAAGAAAAGACAACCTCAGGCGACCTACATACAGAGGTGGGGCCAAATCCAAAGCTGAACCCCAGAAGCTGTGTGAACAAAGAAGAGAAAGGGAAATCTCTCCAAGCAGCCTCAAGAGCAGTAGATTAAATCTCCACAATCAACTTGATGTACCCTGCATCTCTGGAATACCTGAATAGACACCGAATCATCCCAAAATTGAGGTGGTGGACTTGGGGAGCAACTATATTTTTTTTCCTTTTTCACTTTTTCTGAGTGTGTATGTGTATGCTTCTTTGTGTGATTTTGTCTGTATAGCTTTGCTTTGACCATTTCTCCGATGCTTCTCTATGTCATGTTATTTTCTTTTTTTACTATAGCTTTTATCACTTGTTATCATTTGTGGATTTGGTCTTGGTTTGTTCTGGTTTTTGGATTGGTAGCTCTTTTTCTTACTTTCTTTCTTTTTCTTTTTTTATTGCTTTTTAATTTTTTTAACGTTTAATAATTTTTTATTGTTTATTTTAATAAATTTATTTTATTTTTTTCTTTCTTTCTTTCTTTTTTTCTCCCTTTTCTTCTGAGCTGTGAGGCAGACAGGGTCTTCATGCTCCGACCGGGTGTCAGGCCTGTGCCTCTGAAGTAGGAGAGCCGAGTTCAATACATTCCGCCACCAGAGAACTCCTGGCTCCACATAATATCAAGCAGCAAAAGCTCTCCCAAAGATCTCCTTCTCAAAGTTAAGACCCAGCTCCACTCAACGACCAGCAAGCTACAGTGCTGGACATATGTAGTGCTGGACTATGCCAAACAACTAGCAAGAAAGGAACACAACCACACCCATTAGAAGAGAGGCTGCCTAAAATCATAATGAGTTCACAGACACCACAAAACACACCACCGGATGTGGTCCTGCCCACCACAAAGACAAGATCCAGCCTCATCCACCAGAACACAGGCATTAATCCCCTCCACCAGGAAGCCTACACAACCCACTGAACCAACCTTAGCCACTGGGGGCAGACACTGAAAAAAAAAAGGGAACTATGAACCTGCAGGCTGTGAAAAGCAGACACCCAGAGTAAGTTAAGCAAAATGAGAAGACAGAGAAACACACAGCAGATGAAGGAGCAACATAAAAATCCACCAAACCAAATAAATTAAAAGGAAATAGGCAGTCTACCTGAAACAGATTTAGAGCACTGATAGTAAATATGATCCAAAATCTTGGAAATAAAATGGAGAAAATACACAAAACACTTAAAAAGACCTAGAAAAACTAAAGAGCAAACAAACAATGATGAACAACACAATAAACGAAATTAAAAATTCTCTACAAGGAATCAATAGCAGGTAACTGAGGCAGAGGAATGGGTAAGTGACCTGGAAGATAAAACAGTGGAAATAACTACTTCAGAGAAGAATAAAGAAAAAAGAATGAAAAGAATTGAGCACAGTCTCAGAGATTTCTGGGACAATATTAAATGCAACAACATTCGAATTATAGGGGTCCCAGAGGAAGAAGAGAAAAAGAAATGTACTGCGAAAAAATTTGAAGAGATTATAGTTGAAAACTTCCCTTATATGGGAAAGGAAATAGTCAACTCCAGGAAGCACAGAGAGTCCCATACAGGATAAATCCAAGGAGAAACATGCCAAGACACATATTAATCAAACTATCAAAAATCAAATACAAAGAAAAAATATTAAAAGCAGCAAGAGGAAAACACTAATAAAATACAAGGGAATCCCCATAAGGTTAACAGCTGATCTTTCAGCAGAAACTCTGCAAGCCAGAAGGGACTGGCAGGATATATTTAAGGTGATGAAAGGGAAAAACCTACAACCAATATTATTCTACCCAGGAAGGATCTCATTCAGATTCGATGGAGAAATTAAAACCTTTACAGACAAGCAAAAGCTAAGAGAATTCAGCACCACAAAACCAGCTTTACAACAAATGCTAAAGGAACTTCTCTAGGCAGGAAACACAAGAGAAGGAAAAGACCTACAATAACAAACACAAAACAATTAAGAAAATGGGAATAGGAACATACATATTGATAATTACCTTAAATGTAAATGGATTAAATGCTCCAACCAAAAGATATAGACTGGCTGAATGGATGCAAAAACTAGACCCATATATATGCTGTCTACAAGAGACTCACTTCAGACCTAGATCACATACAGACTAAAAGTGAGGGGATGGAAAAAGATATTCCATGCAAGTGGAAATCAAAAGAAAGCTGGAGTAGCAATTCTCATATCAGACAAAATAGACTTTAAAAAAGCACTATTACAAGAGACAAAGAAGGACACTACATAATGATGAAGGGATCAATCTAAGAAGAAGATATAACAATTGTAAATATTTATGCATCCAACATAGGAGCACCTTAACACATAAGGCAAATGCTAAAAGCCATAAAAGGGGAAATTGACAGTAACACAAACATAGTAGGGAACTTTAACACCCCACTTTCACCAATACACAGATCATCCAAAATGAAAACAAATAAGGAAACACAGCTTTAAATGATACATTAAACAAGATGGACTTAATTGATATTTATAAAGGCATTCCATCCAGAAACAATAGAATACACTTTCTTCTCAAGTGCTCATGGAACATTCTCCAGAACAGATCATATCTTGGGTCACAAATCAAGCCTTGGTAAATTTAAAGAAATTGAAATTGTATCAAGTATCTTTTCTGACCACAATGCTTTGAGACTAGATATCAATTACAGGAAAAAATCTGTAAAACATACAAACACATAGAGGCTAAACAATACACTACTTGATAATGAAGAGATCACTGAAGAAATTGAAGAGGAAATTTAAAAAATACCTAGAAACAAATGACAATGAAAACACGATGACCCAAAACCTATGGGATGCAGCAAAAGCAGTTCTAAGAGGGAGGTTTATAGCAATACAATCCTACCTCAAGAAATAAGAAACATCTCAAATAAACAACCTAACATTACCCTTAAAGCAATTAGTGAAAGAAGAACAAAAAAACCCCCAAAGTTAGCAGAAGGAAAGAAATCATAAAGAGCAGATCAGAATTAAATGAAAAAGAAATGAAGGAAACGATAGCAAAGACAATAAAACTAAAACTTGTTCTTTGAGAAGATAAACAAAATTTATAAGCCATTAGCCAGACTCATCAAGAAAAAAAGGGAAAAGACTCAAATCAATAGAATTAGAAATGAAAAAGAAGTGACAACTGACACTGCAGAAATACAAAGGATCATGTGTGATAACTACAAGCAACTATATGCCAATAAAATGGACAACCTGGAAGAAATGGACAAATTCTTAGAAAAGCACAACCTTCTGAGACTGAACCAGGAAGAAATAGAAAATATAAACAGACCAATCACAAGCACTGAAATTGAAACTGTGATTAAAAATCTTCAAACAAACAAAAGCCCAGGACCAGATGGCTTCACAGGTGAAATCCATCAAACATTTAGAGAAGAGGTAACACCTATCCTCCTCAAACTCTTCCAAAAAATGACAGAGGAACACTTTCAAAGTCATTCTACGAGGTCACCACCACCCTGATACCAAAACCAGAAAAAGATATCCTAAAGAAAGAAAACTACAGACCAATATCACTGATGAACATAGATGTAAAAATCTGTAATAAAGTACTAGCAAACAGAATCCAAGAGCACATTAAAAGGATCATACACCATGATCAGTGGGGTTTACCCTAGGAATGCAAGGATTCTTCAATACATGCAAATCAATCAATGTGATACACCATATTAACAAATTGAAGGATAAAAACCATATGATCATCTCAATAAATGCAGAAAAAGCTTTTGACAAAACTCAACACCCATTTATGATAAAAACCCTCTAGAAAGTAGACATAGAGAGAACTTACCTCAACATAACATAGGCCATATATGACAAACCCACAGCCAACATCATTCTCAGTGGTGTAAAACTGAAACCATTTCCACTAAGATCAAGAACAAGACAAGGTTGCCCACTCTCACCACTATTATTCAACACAGTTTTGGAAGTTTTAGCCACAGCAATCATAGAAGAAAAAGAAATAAAAGGAATCCAAATCAGAAAAGAAGAAGTAAAGCTGTCACTGTTTGCAGATGACATGATACTATACATAGAGAATCCGGAAAACTACTAGAGCTAATCAATGAATTTGGTAAAGTAGCAGGATACAAAGTTAATTCACAGAAATTTCCTGAATTCCTATACACTAATGATGAAAAATCTGAAAGAGAAATGAAGGAAACACTCCCATTTATCACTGCCACAAGAAGAATAAAATACCAAGGAATAAACCTACCTAAAGAGACAAAAGAACTATATGCAGAAAACTATAAGACACTGATGAAAGAAATTAAAGATGCTACAAACAGATGGAGAGATGTACCATGTTCTTGGATTGGAAGACTCAACATTGTGAAAATGACTATACTACCTAAAGCAACCTACAGATTCAATGCAATCCCTATCAAACTACCAATGCATATTTCACAGAATTAGAACAAAAAAGTTCACAATTTGTATGGAAACACAAAAGATCCCGAATAGCCAAAGCAATCTTGAGAAAGAAAAACAGAGCTGGAGGAATCAGATTCCCTGACTGCAGACTATACTACAAAACTACAGTAATCAGGACAGTATGGTACTGGCACAAAAACAGAAATCTAGATCAATGGAGCAGGATAGAAAGCCCAGAGGTAAAGTCACACACATATGTTCACCTTATTTTTGATAAAGGAGGCAAGAATATACAATGGAGAAAAGACAGCCTCTTCAATAAGTGGTGCTGGGAATACTGGACAGCTACATGTAAAAGAATGAAATTAGAACAGTCCCTAACATCATAAACAAAAATAAACTCAAAATGGATTAAAGACCTAAATGTAAGACTAGACACTATCAAACTCTAGAGGAAAACATAGGCAGACATACTATGACATAGGCCGACATGCTATGACATACATCACAGCAGATCCTTTTTGATCCACTCCTAGAGAAATGGGAATAAAAACAAAAATAAACAAATGGGACCTAACGAAACTTAAAAGCTTTCACACAGCAAAGAGAACCATAAACAAGATGAAAAGAGAACCCTCAGAATGTGAGAAAATATTTGGAAATGAAGCAACAGGCAAAGGATTAATCTCCAAAATTTATAAGTAGCTCATGCAGCTCAATATCCAGAAAACAAAAACCCAATCCAAAAATGGGCAGAAGACCTACATAGACATTTTTCCCAAGAAGGTATACAGATTGCCAACAAACACATGAAAGAATGCTGAACATCACTAATCATTAGAGAAATGCAAATCAAAACTACAATGAGGTATCACCTCACACCAGTCATAATGGCCATCATCAAAAAATATACGAACAATAAATGCTGGAGAGGGTGTGGAGAAAAGGGAACACTCTTGCACTGTTTGTGGGAATGTAAATTGATACAGCCACTATGGAGAACAGTATGGAGGTTCCTTAAAAAACTAAAAATAGACCTACCATACGACCCAGCAATCCCACTACTGGGCATATACCCTGAGAAAACCATAATTCAAAAAGAGTCATGTACCAAAATGTTCATTGCAGCTCTATTTACAATAGCCAGGACATGGAAGCAACCTAAGTGTCCAACAACAGATGAATGGATAAAGAAGGTGTGGCACATATATAAAATGGAATATTACTCAGCCATAAAAAGAAACGAAATTGAGATATTTGTAGTGAGGTGGATGGACCTAGAGTCTGTCACACAGAGTGAAGTAAGTCAGAAAGAGAAAAACAAATACTGTATGCTAACACATATGTATGGAATCTAAGAAGAAAAATAATGTCATGAAGAACCTAGGGGTAGGACGGGAATAAAGACACAGACCTACTAGAGCAAGGACTTGAGGATATGGGGAGGGGATAGGGTAAGCTGTGACAAAGTGAGAGAGTGGCATGGACATATATACACAACCAAACGTAAAATAGATAGCTAGTGGGAAGCAACCGCATAGCACAGGGAGATCAGCTCAGTGCTTTGTGACCACCTAGAGAGTGGCATGCACTTATGTATACTACCAAATGTAAAATACATAGCTAGTGGGAAGCAGCTGCAAAGCACAGGGAGATCAGCTCAGTGCTTTGTGACCACCTAGAGGGGTGGGATAGGGAGAGTGGGAGGGAGGCACAAGAGGGAGAAGATATGGGGATATATGTATATGTATAGTGGATTCACTATATGTATAGTGGATTCACTTTGTTATAAAGCAGAAATTAACACACCATTGTAAAGCAATTATACTCCAATAAAGATGTTTTTTAAAAAAATACAGTGGTCCAGGAGACAGTGAGCTGTTAAACTCTTATGCTGGGGTGTTTTGGAGTAATAGTGTCTTAATATGTTCCTTCTCCTCTTGTATCTGGTGATGCAAGACTTGGATCTTCCTTGGAGATGCCAAGGAAATGATGTGTTAATCGTAAGTCTTCAAGCTTGTGACAGGCCAATGGAGCTTCACCAAAGCCCCTCTGGGTAACCAGTTTCCAAGATCAGTGATTCTAGAACTAGAAGCGTGTAGGAAGTACAGCCCCCATTTTAATCTTCCACAAGCTCTCTGGACACAATATATATGCACCCTGGGACCCCGGCCCATGAGGCTGTGGATGCAGAATCAGAGACTCTGCAACAGGGAAAGGCAGAATGGGGATCTGATGTCCAACATCTATGTCAGCTGATTAGTAATTAGTGTGAAAATTCCCTTTCCTCAATTCTTAGTGACTTTTTATTCAGATTAAAATCATTTTCTTAGATCAGTCTCCCAAGGCAAAAGAAATTAAAGCAAAAATAAACAAGTAAGACATAATCAAACTTATAAGCTTTTGCACAACAAAGGAAACCATCAACAAAATGAAAGACAACCTACTGAATGGGAGAAAATATTTGCAAACAATGTGACAAACAAGAGGTTAATATCCAAAATGTACAAACAGCTCGTACAACTCAATATCGAAAAAACAAACCCAATCAGAAAATGGGCAGAATTAAATAGGCATTTTTCCAAAGAAGATGTACAGATGGCCAATAGGCACATGAAAATGTGCTCAACACCACTAATTAGAGAAATGCAAATCAAAACTACACCTCACATTGGTCAGAATGGCTATCACCAAAAAGTCTACAAATAATAAATTCTGGAGATACTGTGGAGAAAAGGGAAGCCTCCTACACTGTTGGTGGGAATGTAAATTGGTGCAGCCACTATGAAGTCTCCTTAAAAAACTAAAAATAGAACTACCATATGATCCAGCAATCCCATTCCTCAGTATATATCCAGAAAAGATGAAAACTCTAATTCAAAAAGATACATGCACACAAACGTTCATAGCAGCACTATTTATAATAGCAAAGACATGGAAACAACCCAAATGCCCATCAAAAGACAACTGGATAAAGAAGATATACACATTGGAATATTACTCAGCTGCAAAAAAGGAATGATATATTGCCATTTGCAGCAATATGGATGGACCTAGAGATTATATACTTGGTGAAGTAAGTCAGAGAGAAAGACAAATACTATATGATACCACTTATATGTGGAATCTAAAAAATAATACCAATGAATCTATATACAAAAGAGAAACAGACTCACAGACATAGAAAAATAATTCACAGTTACCAAACAGGAGAGAGAAGGGGGAGGGACAAATTAGGAGTATGGTATTAACAGATACAAAATACTATACATAAAATAGATAAGCAACAAGGATTTACTGTATAGCACAGGGAATTGTACTCAATATCTTGTAATAACCTATAATGGAATGTAGTCAGGAAAAAAATGGAATTGCTATGCTGTGCACCTGAAACTAACACAATATTGTAAATCAAATATACTTCAATTTTCTTTTTTTTTTAAAAAAAAAGCTTTATCTTGGCAACACACGCACACAAATCACGTCAAGGCCAGTTTCAAAAATCACTCTTTATGATTCCAGAGCAGCCCAGTCCCTCTAAGTGAATAGCCAGAAAATATTATTATATTTATGTTCTGCTCACAAGCCAAGTGAATGTTTGGGTTCTGAATGCTTCTTCATTCAAGAAGAAAAAAGGCACAGATAAGCTATATCTTGAATCATAAGCCATGACTGTGAGAGGACACCTGATATCAGGAAATGAGACTCCTTGGACTGGTTTGGGATGGCTGATATCACTGCCCAATATATTATATCAGAGGTACCAAAGTGGGGCCTTCCTCAGCCCCATCACCTCTATCCTTTTGTTGGAGTCTCCGTGTGCATCATTATCACCTTGGTGAGTTTCATCATTTTCATCCCTTTCATAATGACTAACATCAACACCAATGACATCAGTCATCTCCCTCATTCCACTCAACATTGAAGTTCAGCTCAGTATCTCCTCCTCTGGGCAAATCTCCCAGCCCATCTTTTCAGCTTCAGTTTGTTGCTCTCTCCTCAGTGCCCTAAAATTGCATGCTCCTGTGAGGTTTATTTGTGGGTCTGTCTCTCCCACCAGGCTGTGAGCTTCTCAAGCACTGAACTGATTTTCAATCTTTGTCTCCCTAGCACTTAGCAATTGAAGCTAGTAGGTTGTCAATGTTCACATACAGAAGTAAAGACTGAGGAGATATTTCAACAGCATGGAGCTTAGTTCTGTCTCAACCCCCACTTACCCTGTCTACACAGCTCTACGTGAGCCCACCCCTTTCTCCCTACACCCCTCACTACAGCTGTGGTCCTCGTACACACGATTTTGCTCATGTTCTCACTTCTGTACCTTCCCACCCCCAGCAAGAGGCCAGTTCAAGGTATAGCCTATCTGGACTATCAGGTGAGAAAGGGCAGCTGTAGGAGGCATTTGAGAATAACCACCAACAAGGATTGATAGCAGACTGGATGTAGAAAATGGAGATGAGTGAGGAGCCAGGTGATCAGAGGCTGCTGCTGACACTGACAGACAGGACAGTCAAAAAGAGACCTGAGGACAGGATGGGGGAGTTCAGTTGAGGACAAGTTGACTTAGGTCAGCAGGGTTAAGGGGGAAATTTCCAACAGGTCAGTGGAACGACAAGACCCAAAATTCCTGAAGCCACTAGAAGCTTAAAGAGACAAAAGGATTCTCCCCTTACAGCCCTGAGAAAAATTGAGGCCCTGCTGACACCTTGATTTCTTATTTTCAGCCTCCAAAACTTTGAGAAAATAAATTTCTGTTGTTTAAAAAAAAAAAACCCAAGAGAAGTAGTATGCCCAGAGCTGGGCATGTAGAATTTGGAGTCACCTACACTGAGATGAAAAGTGAGGGCATAAAATATTAACCATTTGAAGGTTCCAAGGACAAGAGAGTAGGCAAAGGAGAGCAACAGGCCCGAGACTGGGTTTTGGAAACACTATCGTATACTGGGGGCGGGGCATGGAAATGAGGACCTGAGGAATAAGTCAACACAGTGCCTGCCACATTAGAGTCTGAAGCAAAATGAAAAATCAGTAATACTCATCCTGTATTTATTCAGAATGCTTATATTTTACTCATCATGGGTTTTGTATTAATTGCCATTTTTTTAAATATTTCATTAAAATGTTACTTATATTGAGAGACAGTATAAAATATAACAGTCCAGCAATGTCCTTCTCAAGAAAAGGAAACCTAAGGCAACTGAGCCCTGTGGCCAGAGCCCTTATGTTGTGTCCCACCAGCCTGGATGCAAACCCTGGCTCTGACATCTATTAGGTGCATGATGTCAAACTAGTCACTTCACTCCCCTAAAATTGGTGTCCTCACATGAAAAATAACACCTTCCTGGCAAAGTTGTCACAGTGCCTTCCCTAAAAATTTGTTCCCAAGGATTTCAGATGGTGAGGAGGAAAATGAAAAGGCTGGACAAATAGGAGATGACAGTAGGAATGAGGAGCCAGGAGAGAGGGGAGAAATGGTACAACCAGGAAACCAGGCTCCTTCCTCTCCACATCTAATGGATGGACAGACCCACACAGAATTGGGATGCTCCATCCACTGTTCACATCTTATATATTGCTTTAAACTCTATTTTTTAATATCTGTGACTTCCTTCCATTTGTATGGGGGATGAAGAATCAAAACCTTTCCTCCCACCAGGTGGGAAAGGCCCAGTGCTCATAGTGGACTGGACCCTGTCTGCTATCTGACCCAGTCCACTCTCCTGCCTCTGTTTTCTGGAAGCATTTTCACAGTCTCCGATTAGTGCCCTCATGGTGACAATGTACAGCCAATCTAGCATGGCTCCAGGAGGACTGGAGAGAGGCCAAGTGAGGGAGGGGGGATCTGCCATTATTTCCTTCCCTACCTTCTGTTTTCAGAGGCTTGTAACTCCCCAGCATGTTTTTCCCTGGTGGAAAACGTCCATGTTTGGTGTCTGCTCAAAGGAGAATCTCTATGGAAAATTTGGGAAAGATCCCCTCTGGCTGGGAATGTGAAAAAAGCCTGTGCCTTCCCATTTGGAAAAAAAAGGAAAGAACAAACTTGAAGCACGGTTATTTTTGTCTCCGTTTCAGAAGGAGCTGACTTGGATAGTGCTACTTGGCCTGCATCCTCATCACTTTGTTGGGAAAGGCATATGGAAAGGTGATGCAGACTCCAAAATGCTTATGTCTCTTCTCAAGAATTTTTTTTTCACTTTTAGTAGATACAGCATACAAATAATAAAGTGCACAAATCTTAAGAATCTTATGTATACAGCTTGATGAATTTTTACGTAGGTATATAACCATGTAACTACTGCCTGGTTCAATATGTAAAACATTTCCAGTACATCAGAAGGCTCCTTGTGCCCTTCCCAGTCAAGACTCACCCCTGAAAGCTAACCAATTAGTTTTGCCTGTTCTTAAATTCCATATAAATGGAATCATACAGTATGTATGCTTGACATCATCTTGTTTCATTCACTCAACATAATGTCTATGAGGTTCATTCATGTGATGACGTATTGTATTAGTTCGTTAGGGCTGCCAAAGTATCACAGACTGGGTGGTTTAAAGAATAGAAATTTAGGGCTTCCCTGGTGGAACAGTGGTTAAGAATCCACCTGCCAATGCAGGGGACACGGGTTCAAGCCGTGTCCGGGAAGATCCCACATGTCGTGGAACAACAAAGCCCATGCGCCACAACTACTGAAGCCCACGCACCTAGAGCCCATGCTCCGCAACAAGAGAAGCCATGGCAATGAGAAGCCCGTGCACCGCAATGAAGAGTAGCCCCCACTCGCCACAACTAGAGAAATCCCGCACACAGCAACAAAGACACAATGCAGCCAAAAATAAATAAAATAAAATAAAATAAAAAAGAATCGAAATTTATTTTCTCACAGTTCTGAAGGCTGGAAGTCTTAGATTGAAATGTCAGCAGGGTTGGTTTCTTCTAAGGCCTCTCTCCTTGACTTGTGGATGACTGTCTTCTCCCTTTCTTCACATGGTCTTCCCTCTGTGGTTGTCAGTGTCCTGACTTCCTCTTCTTATAAGAACACCAGTTATATTGGATTAGGGATCACCCAAATGAACTCATTTCAACTTAATTGCCTCTTTAAAGACTTTATCTCCAAATACATTCACATGAAGTACCGGGGGTTAGGATATCAACATATGAATTTGGGGAAGGGTACACAATTCAGACCATAATACTGGTTTATTCTTTTTTTTATTGTCAAATTTTATTCCACTGTGTGATTCCACCACAGTTTATGTATTCATTCTTTTATCAATTGACATCTGAATTATTTCCATTTGGGACTATTACAAACATCACTGCTATCAATATCTCTAGCACATGTCTTTCAGTGAACATATGTACTCATTTCCAGTACCTAGGAGTGGAATTGCTGTGTCCTAAGGTATGTGTACGTATAGCTTTAGTGGACACCACCAGTTTTCCAATGTACAATTTCCCAGTGCACGAGGTAGTTGTGCACTCCCAAGAGCTATGTATAAGAGGCCTAGTCACTCTGAACCTTTGTCAGTACTAGTATTATCACTCCCTTGTATTTTAGCCTCTCAAAGAATCTTAAGCGTGGTTCCCAAGCAAGTCCATCTGCAAAACCTATGCTCCTGGGAATTGTAGAGAGTATTTGCCATAAAAATCTGTGGATGACTCCAATTTTCTTTGTGCCAAGAACTCTGATCTTCTGCCCCCACATGCCCTCCTGCTCAGAAAATCCCTTTCTTGGGACTTTTAGTGGGAAGGCTCTCAAGTTGGACTGGCAGAGCATGAGGAACAGGCGGAAGCCTAAGACCAGTTAGTAACTGACTGAGGGAGGGGACGTATGAAAGGAAAGGAAGCAAAGACCAAGATACAGTTAAAAGAGTAGGTTCTGGCCACCTGGGGAATGAAAACTATGTTTGTATCTATCAGAGAGCTTAGAAGAGCCCCTGAAAGACTGCCTGATATTTCCTCACTAACAGTTCTGGCCAGCCATTTTTTGAGAAGGAAATCTTCAGAGTTTCTAATATTTGAACCCCTCTAGGAGGCTTCTCAGGCGTACCCCTCAAAGCAGGGTTATCACCCCGAAGGTTATGGATTCAGGATGGATGCACCACTCCCCAACTTCTTCCTCCACCCTGCCTGCCCTAGTGCTGGAAATTCCCACAGGAAGTCACTCCCCTGGGTTGCAACCTTGTCTTTCCCAATGTCTTTAAATTTCTAAAAACTGTCTTGATCTGAAGGGAATGGGAAGATAACCATGACTTATCCAGGTACCCAAATATGTCTGGCTCCTCAGAACCAGCAGCACAGGGGCCTAATTGGAAAAAAAAATCAAATGTTTATCTTATTCTTTAGACCAATAGCAAATTCTAAGTGTAAAAAAGAAACTATAAAATCATTAGAAGGAAAAAATGGTAAATGTATTTATAATCCTGGAGTGCAAAGTCCTTTCTAAACAAGATAAAAACCCAGATGCCATAAAGGAAATGATTGATACATACAACTACATAAAAATTAAAATTTCTTGAGAGATGAAAAATACCACAAAAGTCAAAAAATCCACAGCAAACTGGGGGTAAAATTTGCAACACACTTGTCAAAGAGCTGATTTTTCTGAATTAACCAAAAAAAAAAAAAAGTTGTACCAATCAGAAATGTCCTAACAACCTCATAGAAAACAATGGAGGAAAGAGTGAAAACAGGAGGCTACAAAAGAAGAAATGCAGATGTCCAATATACATAAGAAAAAGTACTCTGCCTTAATCATAAATAAGTAAATGCAAATTAAAACATTAAGATACCTTTCTAAAACTAATTGTTTTGTCAGGAATACAAACATTTAACAGGGGCCATTTGATGAGATTTTGGGGAAACAGGCATATATGTGCACTATTAGTGGGTGTGTAAACTGACAATTTGGCAACACCACCAAATGTTACAACTAGTATAGCATTTGATCCAGCAATTCCACTCTTAGCAAATTAACTTCTGGATATACTGACAAAAGTGGCTAATACATATGTTCAAGATGTTTGGGCTTCCCTGGTGGTGCAGTGGTTGAGAGTCCGCCTGCCGATGCAGGGGACACGGGTTTGTGCCCCGGTCTGGGAAGATCCCACATGCCGCAGAGCGGCTGGGCCCGTGAGCCATGGCCACTGGGCCTGTGCATCCGGAGCCTGTGCTCCACAACGGGAGAGGCCACAACAGTGAGAGGCCCGCATACCGCAAAAAAAAAAAAAAAAAAGATGTTCATCACAGCTCTGCTTTATAGAAGCAAAAAACAAACTGAAAGCAATCTAAATTTCAACCAATAGGGATAAAGGGCAGTAAATTGTAGTATATCGATTGTAATGCAATATTATACCTGTAAAAGAAGAGAACTAGGCAGAACTGGGTGTAATGATATAAATAAATCTCCAAGATATATTAAATGGTGAATGTAATTCACTGAATGATGAGTGAGCCTTAGTATCAATTTAAAGAACCTGAGAGCATTACAGGAATGTTTTTAGCTACCAATTCTCAGAAATCTGAGTAACGGTGGCTTAAACAATAAAAACATTTCATTATTTCACATAACAAAGTCTAGGCTTGGTAATAAAGTCATCAAGGGCCTATATATATAGCAGAAGCTGCTCCATCCCCAGGTTGTTTGATGTCTTATTGTCACTGTTACAAGATGACTGCCTCAGCTCTAGGCACCTTATGCACATTAAAGACAAGAAGAAGGTAAAACATTCAATGCCAGTGTATGCTCATTGGCCAGAACTATGTCACATGGCCCCCCTCCACCATCCAGTTGCAAGGATTTCTGGGAAAGTATATTTTAAAAAGGGACATATTAACATGATTGGCTTAACCAACCACGATTTGTCTTCAGAAGCTGGGCACATTGCCACCCTAAACAAACTCCTCAACAGGGATTATCTGGGTGATAATCCATATTTTATTAGAACAACAATCAGTTATTTTAAGCTGAATTGTAAACATGTTTAAAATAAATGGTTAAATAAACCTTCAAACAGGCTAGAGGTATGGCCATCTGATTGTCTTCACTGAAAGCCTAGGATAGATAATAACCCATATGTTAGTGACCCCAGGTGGGGGAAATTTAGAGGAACGGTCATGAGAAGATGGAACAGCAGTTCTCAGAAGGGCACAGGGTCTGCTTTAAGCTCCCAGACTATTCTCAAAGGGCTAGCAACAGGACCCAGAAACTGCCAATAGCCCGATCTTTTTTGAGGACATAAGTTGCACGCATGTCTCTTTCTTCATGGGGCTGGGGACTCCCCTCAGGACCCAGGTAAGTTGCTTTGTCCAAGATGCTGACTGACAGGTGAGTTCTACCTAGCCCAAGATACTGATTAGCACCCCTGCTGGAAAAAGGAGTGATCTCACAAAATGCCATGAATCAGAGCAGGATCTGAGTTCTTGCAAAGCTGTTACACTTTCTAGCAAGTCTCTTCACCGTAACAGTATTCAGTTCCCTCATTTGTTAAATGAGGCAGATGGATCCATAATCTCAAAGGCCCCTTCCTGGTCTGCAAGGCAACAAACATTCTCCATCCACCACAGCCTCTGTGAAATTCACTCTAGGGGTCCAACACACCTGGATTCAAATCCCAGCTCCCCCCTTACAAGGTCTGTGACCTTGGGAAAGTTATTTACCCCCTTCGAATTCATTTCCTTATTTAAATAACAGAAAAAGTAATTCTTCACAGGAGAGGAGGCTCACCAGGTTTCCACTCCAGCCAAACCTACTCTTTCTGGGGTCCCAAACCAAGTGGGCATTCCTCTGTCCTTATCTTGCCTCTTTGCAACATCTGACAGTATCTCTTACATCCTCCTCAACATCCTTAAAGTTCTTCCCTCTTCTTCGACCCCAGCCTCTCCTGGTTTTCTGCTCCTTCCCCAGCCACTGCTTCTCATTCTTTCTTATGTGATTTTCTTCATCAAATGTCAGTGTTTTTAAGCACATAAAAAGATGCTCAACTTCACTCACAATAAAGGAAATGAAAATTAAAATGAGATCATTTTTCACCCATCAGGTTAGCAAAACATGAAGAGTTTGGCAAAAGTCTGTGGGCAATGATGTAGGGAAACAGGCACTTTTGTGCATTGTAGAAGTGTAATTGGTAAGCCCCTTTGGAGGGCAATTTGGCACAATCAGAATTTTTAATGTATAAGAGGATTTAACCCAGCAATTCCATTTATAAGAATTGGTACTAGAGAAAAAATCTACTAGACACGTTCCCAAAGCCCATTCTCTCCTTCTTTACAACAGAACCTAACTTTGTTGATAGAGCAACAATCCAAACTAAAGGACATTTCCCAGGTCCCTTAAGATAGGGATGGTTGCTTGACACAGATCTGGCCCATGAGATATAACCAAAAATTTTTGGAAGGCTTCCAGGAAATCTCCTTAAAAGAATAACAGACTCAGCTGACGATGTACCTTTCTCCCCTCTGTTGTCTTCCTTCCTGCCTGCCTCCTGTCTGGAATGTGTATGTGATGGCTGGATTTGGAGCATCCATCTTGTAACATGGAGAAGGACATGGAGACTTTGCTGTGATATTATTGAGACACTAAACCAATGCCAGCATTTGCCTACCCAGATTTTTCATGATATGAGAAAAAAAAAATATATATATATATATTTTTTTTTTTGCGGTATGCAGGCCTCTCACTGCCGTGGCCTCTCCCGCCGTGGAGCACAGGCCCAGTGGCCACAGCTCACGGGCCCAGCGGCTCCACGGCACACGGGATCTTCCCAGACTGGGGCATGAACCTGTGTCCCCTGCATCGACAGGCGGACTTTCAACCACTGTGCCACCAGGGAAGTCCGAGAAAAATAAATTTTTGTATTGTTTAAATCTCTATAGTTTGAGTTTTCTCTTACATTCAGCCAAATTTAATACCCAAATTATGTTTGTATAAACAAGGATATTTTTTCAGTATTGTTTATATAGCAAAAGCCTGGAAACGTACTGAATTCCCACTTGTAAGGAACCGGTTAATTAAATTATGGTATATGCATATGATAGAATATTATAAAATTGTATAAAAGAATGAGGTAGATTTTTAGCACTAATAAGAAGTTATTTCCAAGATATTTAGATAACTTTTAAAAGAATGATATAGAAAGGTAAGCACAGTGTGCTAACGTTTATATAAAATTGCTTTACAGGCTTAGAACTTTTGCAGAATACAGAAGAAACTGGTATGCCTCTGGAAATGGGGCCTGGGTTGCTAGAGATCAGGAGTGAGGGGGACTTGCCATTCGCTGCATACCCTTTTGTATTGCTTGGATATTTACCACCTGCATATTTTATCTTTCAAAAAAGTTTGTTAATTAGAATTAAATTGTACTGCTTTATCAAAAAGAGAGAGAAAGAGCAAGAAAGAGAGCAATAAGAAGGAAAGTCAATGATTTCCATTACTCATTCTTTTCCCTTCATTCTTTTCATTAGATGACCCTGTCCCATGGCCTCAACTACTACATGATGGACCCAAATCTGAATATTCAGTCGTGAGCCCTCTGATGAATCCACACTTACCCATCTGACCACTCTCTGGACATCACCATGTGGAAGTCCTATGGACACCCAAAATTCAATGTGTCCAAACATGCAGTCCTGCTCCTCCACCTGTGTTCTCTGTAAAATATGCCAGCCTTCAGCCAGCAATGTCTATTCAGTGGCTCTGCCATCTGTGAAAGGAAAAATCGCTCTCAGTCTTGCTTTCTACCCTCTGTCTCAAACCTCACCCCTCTCCCATCTGGTTTCCTTGGTCTTCCTAGAGATCCTTCACTAGTCAGAACCTTCCAAGAGTGTAGCCAGATGCCCAAAACCCCATTAGTGGCCACTTCCTTGCCCCTTGGTAGCATACACCACTCTCATCATTTCTTTTTTTTTTTTTACATCTTTATTGGAGTATAATTGCTTTACAATGGTGTGTTAGTTTCTGCTTTATAACTAAGTGAATCAGTTATACATATACATATGTTCCCATCTCTCATCATTTATTTTTCACTCTCTTCCCTCCTCGACTGAAATTCCCATGGGAAGAGGAACCACTTCTGTGTCTTTCTCTGATAAATTCCTCATACTGATAGCAAAGTCTGATAGCAGGAGTCACAAACCAATTGCACAAGCTAAAAGCTGTGGCCATGAACTCACCCTCCACGTTCAATCATATTCCATTAATACAACTCCCCCACTAACCCCAGAACCATTCACTTCTCTCCATCTCCAAACCCACTGTCCTAATCCAGGCCTTGTCACTTCTCCCCCAAATCCATAGCCACAGTCCTCAACAGGTCTCCGTAAGTCCAACTTGGGCCCTCTGATGCTAATGTCAGAATGGAATATGTAAAATGGTAATCTTGTCATGTCACTCACCAAATAAGTAATAATAATTAATAAACAAGGATTGTAAAGGCTCACTGTTGTATTCAGACCTTATTACAGCCGCTGGGCCTCCAAAAGGCCCTCCCACCCCTGCCTCTGAACCCATCTCAAAACTTTGACCTCAGTTACATGGAACCATTTATGCTTTCCTCAAAAGTGTCACTGCTTCAGACCTCTGTGCCTGCACACAAGTTCCTTCCTCTGCATGGAACACAGTGACCATTTCCCACCACCACCCTTTAATTTTCCTTTTAATTAAATTGTTCAAACTTAGCTCAAAGATTACCTCCTTCAAGAAGCCATCCATGACTACCCAGTCTGACAGAGGGGCCTCTCCCATTAGTGTCTTCACCTCGGAACTCTCAGAATGAGCTCTCAAAGGGATGGGCCATGTTTCATTTGACTTATATTCCTGCTGCCTAGAAAAGTACTTAATATATGGAAGGCTCTCAGTAAATATTTGTTGAATGACCAAATAAATGCATGAATGAACAGATGAGTGAGTTCTTGCTGAAATAAAATGAGGTGTGTGTGAAGTACCTTCTACCATGCCAGGTATATAACTGTCCAACAAATTTACTTTCATTCTGTCCTGCCACTCTCCTGTGACTCCATTTCCCCAGTTTTCTTCTAGCCTGTGGGTACAAGTAGGGTCCCTTTGACAAGAAGGGTGCATATGCTGCTCTTGTTTGGCCTTCCCTGCTCCCCCTAGCAGGCCCCTTCCTCCTGAACCTACTGTGGGGCTCCCTTATAGCCCTTGGCCCTCCCCAACCCCTTGGTTCCAGGCAGCCCCTTTCCCTCTTTCCTTTCCCAGACTTGGGGACCCACCCAGACTTCTCTGAGTACATTTCTGCCTCCTGGGCCTGGCCTTGGCTCTGGAGTCCTGATTGCACAGCTGGGAGCTGGATCCCTACAGCCACGAGGAGACCAGAATGGACAAGGTTTGTTCTCATTGCTGCTTCCCTCTAAATCTGAACCATGGCCAAGAAGGTAGGGGGGCGAAATGCAGAAGAAAGAGAGACGAGAAACCATAGGAACAGGACACCCTTTTCAGTTGCATTTCCCATTCTGTCAGGGGCTTAGTCCAAAAGAGGCTTTAATTGGTCAAACTATGTGTTTTTCACTGAAAGAAAATGTCATAAATGACATAAAATCACATTTGGCATAGCGAGGCGGGGGGAGGAGGACCTCGCCTTTGTCAGGCCCTTCAAAAGGGAATTGGGGTGGGATAAGCAGGGCTCAGAATCCCCATGACTCCCAGGGGGACAAGGACACATCCCAGGGGCACCATGGAGTCTGCATCTTGTGTCAGGCCACAGTGGTCAATACTGTCTTCCCTCGCTTCCCAGATGGGTGCCCAGTGCTGACCTCACATGGCAGCTGTACCCTAAGCGTGTGGGGCCTGCAGCCCAGGAGCACTGGAGCCTTGAGCAGGGGAGGCCAGGAGGAACTTCCAACCCCTAAGAAGAAGAGGCACCCAGAGGCCTGTGCGAGTTGCAGACAGGAGCAGCAACCTCTCTATTACCCACATCTGCTCCCTTCCCCCATCTCACTCCACACTCAACAGCATCCCATTTACATAGTCCTGTGAAGTCCTTCCAAACAGGGAAGAGGCTCCCTGTCTACTAGGAGATAAGAGCTAGAGACAAGATGTCGAAGTGACAAAAAAGTAGTCAATTCAGTGTGTGTCACAAACTCGGGACCAACCACCCTCTGGTAAATTTCAGAATCTCCCAGATAAACTCACCCCCTCACCCAACCCTGCCCCTACTGAGGCTTGGAATTCCACCATGAGAGCTCCATCCCACCAACTTGAGATCTGAAAAACCTGTGGGAAGGGCATATCAGTTTCCTAGAAGGTTTTGGTTAGGGGAGTAGGGAGTGATCATGAGGACACTGTACATCCCCTGTGTGTGTATGATGACAGGGATAGCAGGAGGGGGAGAAGGAATGCAGGAAGATGGGTGGATAAAAGGTGGAGGAAGGAAAGCCCTAATGTAGAAAGAAGTTGGGGTCCACACCCCCCATCAACCCAGCTTCCCAGAAGTCACAGAAGCCTAGGATCTGGATGGACCAGAGCAATCAAGAAAGCCTTCCTGGAAGAGGCAGGATTTGAGAGCTCCTGCAATGAAAGGGACAGCATAGGCCAAGGTGAGTGGGAGTACTGTTCCAAGAAGGCTCTTTTAAAAACAAATGCATTTCTCCTGAGAAGACAGAGACGTGGAGAGGTGTCCTCTGGCAAGCAGTTTGTTACTTCCATGAGCAAAGAGAGCTGGCTCCCAGGAAGGAGGAAGTGGGGCAGGGGTGGACCAGGGAAGGGAGAGACCAGCAAGATGAAGCCAGGGCGAGTGACCTGGGACCAAAGGAGCAGAAATGTGCCCAGAGGCCAATGTGAGCTGTTAAAAAGGTTGGCATGACAGAGCAAGGAGCCCAGAAGGGATCCTGAAGACCATGTGTGCCCACGTGGCACCAGCCCTGGGATATAAACAGGCAAAGTGTCCTGAAGGTTTGTTAATGTGCCCTGGTGTCTTCAGTCCCTGGCAAGTCCTAGAACTCACTTAGATCTCATCAGGGTTTCAATCTCAGACTGGCATTCAATGCCCCTATGCTTACTTCCCTCTTCAGAACCTGATTCCCTGAACCCTATCTGGGCCTACCCAAGCATATGTTCAAAAGAGTCTCTGTCCCAGCCTCTTGCCATGTAGGTCCCACCAAGCACCTTCTGCCTCTCTCTCTCTCTCTCTCTCTCTCTCTCTCTCTCTCTCTCTCTCTCTCCCTATCTCTCTCGTAATGTGAAAAGAACCTTGTCATGTCAAAAGGAGGGTCTCTGGAGTGTGGACTTCTGGAGTTTGGAGGTCTCTTGTTACCAAGAAAGTGAAGTCCTGGGTACTGGTAATTCCAATTAGAAGGTGGGGCATCCATGTGGCTGACAGGGTCTTGGTGCTCCAGCCGGGTGTCAGGCTTGTGTCTCTGAGGTGGGAGAGCCGAGTTCAGGACATTGGTCGACCAGAGACCTCCAGGCTCCATGTAACATCAAGCAGTGAAAGCTATCCCACAGATCTCCATCTCAACGCTAAGACCCAGCTCCACTCAACGACCAGCAAGCTACAGTGCTGGACACCCTATGCCAAATAACCAGCAAGACAGAAACACAACCCCACCCATTAGCAGAGAGGCTGCCTAAAATCATAATAAGGTCACAGACATCCCAAAACACACCACCGGATGTGGTCCTGCCCACCAGAAAGACAAGATCCAGCCTCATCCACCAGAACACAGGCACTAGTCCCTTCCACCAGGAAGCCTACACAACCCACTGAACCAACCTTAGCCACTGGGGGCAGAGAGCAAAAACAACGAGAACTACGAACCTGCAGTCTGCAAAAAGGAGACCCCAAACACAGTAAGTTAAGCAAAATGAGAAGACAGAGAAACACACAGCAGATGAAGGAGCAATATAAAAACCCACCAGACCAAACAAATGAAGAGGAAATAGGCAGTCTACCTGAAAAAGAATTCAGAGTAATGAATAGTAAAGATGATCTAAAATCTTGAAATACAATGGAGGAAAAACAAGAAACGTTTAACAAGGACACAGAAGAATTAAAGGGCAAACAAACAATGATGAACAACACAATAAATGAAATTTAAAATTCTCTAGAAGAAATCAGTAGCAGAATAACTGAGGCAGAAAATAGATAAGTGACCTGGAAGATAAAATAGTGGAAATAACTACTGCAGAGCAGAATAAAGAAAAAAGAATGAAAAGAACTGAGGACAGTCTCAGAGACCTCTGGGACAACATTAAATGTACCAACATTCAAATTATAGGGGTCCCAGAAGAAGACAAGAAAAAGAAAAGGACTGCAAAAATATTCGAAGAGATTATAGTTGAAAACTTCCCTATTATGGAAAAGGAAGGAGTAAATCAAGTCCAGGAAGCACAGAGAATCTCATAAAAGATAAATCCAAGGAGAAACACGCCAAGACACATATTAATAAAACTATCAAATACAAAGAAAAAATATTAAAAGCAACAAGGGATAAAAAACCAAATAATATACAAGGGAATCCCCCTAAGGTTAACAGCTGATCTTGCAGCAGAAATTCTGCAAGCCAGAGGGACTGGCAGGACATATTTAAAGTGATGAAAGTGAAAAACCTACAACCAAGATTATTCTACGTAGCAAGGATCTCATTCAGATTTCATGGAGAAATTAAAACCTTTACAGACAAGCAAAAGCTAAGACAATTCACCACCACCAAACTAGCTTTACAATGAATGCTAAAGGAACTTCTCTAGGCAGGAAACATAAGAGAAGGAAAGACCTACAATAACAAACCCAAAACAATTAAGAAAATGGTAAGAGGAACATACGTATTGATAATTACCTTAAATGTTAATGGATTAAATGCTCCAAACAAAAGACATAGACTGGCTGATGGATATAAAAACAACACCCATATATAGTGTGGCTGCAAGAAATCCACTTCAGACCTAGGGACACATACAGACTGAAAGTGAGGGGATGGAAAAACATATTCCATGCAAATGGAAATCAAAAGAAAGCTGGAGTAGCAATTCTTATATCAGAAAAAATAAACTTTAAAATAAAGACTATTACAAGAGACAAAGAAGGACACTACATAATGATGAAGGGATCAATCTAAGAAGAAGATATAACAATTGTAAATATTTATGCACTCAACATAGGAACACCTCAATACATAAGGCAAATGTTAACAGCCATAAAAGGGGAAATTGACAGTAACACAATCATAGTAGGAGATTTTAACACCCCATTTTCACCAATGCACAGATCATCCAAAATGAAAATAAATAAGGAAACACAAGCTTTAAATGATACATTAAACAAGATGGACTTAATTGATACTTATAGGACATTCAATCCAAAAACAAGAGAATACACTTTCTTCTCAAGTGCTCATGGAACATTCTCCAGAATAGATCATATCTTGAGTCACAAATCAAGCCTTGGTAAATTTAAGAATGTTGAAATCATATGAAGTACCTTTTCCAACCACAACGTTATGAGACTAGATATCAATTATAGGAAAACAATCTGTAAAAATACAAACACATAGAGGCTAAACAATACACTACCTGAGAACCAAAAGATCACTGAAGAAATCAAAGAGGAAATAAAAAAATACCTAGAAACAAATGACAATGAAAACACGATGACCCAAAACCTATGGGATGCAGCAAAAGCAGTTCTAAGAGGGAGGTATATAGCAATACAATCCTACCACAAGAAACAAGAAACATCTTAAATAAACAACCTATCCTTACACCTGAAGCAACTAAAGAAAGAAAAACCAAAAAAAACCCGAAGTTAGCAGAAGGAAAGAAATCATAAAGATCAGATCGAAATAAATGAAAAAGAAATGAAGGAAACAATAACAAAGATCAACAAAACTAAAAGCTGGTTCTTTAAGAAGATTAAAAAAATGATAAACCATTAGCCAGACTCATCAAGAAAAAAAGGGAGAAGACTCAAATCAATAGATTTAGAAATGAAAAAGGAGAAGTAACAAATGACATGGCAGAAATACAAAGGAGCATGTGAGATTACTACAAGGAACTTTATGCCAATAAAATGGACAACCTGGAAGAAATGGACAAATTCTTAGAAAAGCACAACCTGCAGAGACTGAACCAGGAAGAAATAGAAAATATAAACAGACCAATCCCAAGCACTGAAATTGAGACTGTGATTTAAAATCTTCAAAAAAACAAAAGCCCAGGACCAGATGGCTTCAAAGATGAATTCTATCAAACATTTAGAGAAGAGCTAACACCTATCCTTCTCAAACTCTTCAAAATACAGCAGAGGGAGGAACACTCCCAAACTCATTCTACAAGGCCACCATCATCCTGATACCAAAACCAGACAAAGATGTCACAAAGAAAGAAAACTACAGGCCAATATCACTGATGAACATAGATGCAAAAATCCTCAACAAAATACTAGCAAACAGAATCCAACAGCACATTAAAAGGATCATACACCATGTTCAAGTGGGGTTTATCCCAGGAATGCAAGGATTCTTCAATATATACAAATCAGTCAATGTGATACACCATATTAACAAATTGAAGATAAAAATCATATGATCATCTCAATAGATGCAGAAAAATCTTTTGACACAATTCAACACCCATTTATGATAAAAAACCCTTGAGAAAGTAGGCATAGAGGGAACTTACCTCAACATAACAAAGGCCACATATGACAAACCCACAGCCAACATCATTCTCAGTGGTGTAAAACTGAAACCATTTCCACTAAGATCAAGAACAAGACAAAGTTGCCCACTCTCACCACTATTATTCAACATAGTTTTGGAAGTTTTAGCCACAGCAATCAGAGAAGAAAAAGAAATAAAAGGAAACCAAATCAGAAAAGAAGAAGTAAAGCTGTCACTGTTTGCAGATGACATGATATTATACATAGAGAATCCGGAAAACTACTAGAACTAATCAATGAATTTAGTAAAGTAGCAGGATACAAAATTAATTCACAGAAATTTCCTGAATTCCTATACACTAATGATGAAAAATCTGAAAGAGAAATGAAGGAAACACTCCCATTTACCACTGCAACAAAAAGAATAAAATACCTAGGAATAAACCTACCAAAGGAGATAAAAGACCTGTATGCAGAAAACTATAAGACACTGACAAAAGAAATTAAAGATGTTACAAACAGATGGAGAGTTGTACCATGTTCTTGGATTTGAAGAATCAACATTGTGAAAATGACTCTACTACCCAAAGCAATCTACAGATTCAATGCAACCCCTATCAAACTACCAATGTCATTTTTCATGGAACTAGAACAAAAAAAATTCAGAATTTGTATGGAAACACAAAAGATACCGAATAGCCAAAGCAATCTTGAGAAAGAAAAATGGAGCAGGAGGAATCAGACTCCCTGACTGCAGACTGTACTACAAAACTACAGTAATCAAGACATTATGGTACTGGCACAGAAACAGAAATATAGATCAATAGAACAGGAGAGAAAGCCCAGAAATAAACCTACGCACATATGGTCACCTTATCTTTGATAAAGGAGGCAAGAATATACATTGGAGAAAAGACAGCCTCTTCAATAAATGGTGCTGGGAAAACTGGACAGCTACATGTAAAAGAATGAAATTAGGACACTCCCTAACACCACACACAAAAATAAAATCAAAATGGATTAAAGACCTAAATGTAAGGCCAGATACTATCAAGCTCTTAGAGGAAAACATAGGCAGAACACTCTATAACATAAATCCCAGAAAAATCCTTTTTGACCCACCTCCCAGAGAAATGGAAAAAAAAATAAACAAATGGGACCTAATTAAACTTAAAAGCTTTTGCACAGCAAAGGAAACCATAAACAAGACGAAAAGAGAACCCTCAGAATGGGAGAAAATATTTGCAAATGAAGCACCTGACAAAGGATTAATCTCTAATATATGCGAGCAGTTCATGAAGCTCAATATCCAAAAAACAAACAACCCAATCCAAAAATGGGCAGAAGGGCTTCCCCAGTGGTGCAGTGGTTGAGAGTCCGCCTGCCAATGCAGGGGACACGGGTTCGTGCCCCAGTCCGGGAAGATCCCACATGCCGCGGAGTGGCTGGGCCCGTGAGCCATGGCCGCTGAGCCTGCACGTCCGGAGCCTGTGCTCCGCAACGGAAGAGGCCACAACAGTGAGAGGCCCGTGTACCACAAAAAAAAAAAAACAAACAAAAATGGGCAGAAGACCTAAACAGACATTTCATCAAGGAAGATATACAGATTGCCAACAAACAGATGAAAGAATGCTGAACATCACTAATCATTAGAGTAATGCAAATCAAAACTCAATGGGGTTATCACCTCACAGCAGTCAGAATGGCCACCATCAAAACATCTGCAAACAATAAATGTTGGAGAGGGTGTGGAGAAAAGGCAACCCTCTTGCACTGTTTGTGGGAATGCTAATTGATACAGCCACTAGGGAGAACAGTATGGAGGTTTCTTAAAAAACTAAAAATGGAACTACCATACAACCCAGCAATCCCACTACTGGGCATATGCCCCGAGAAAGCCATAATTCAAAAAGAGTTATGTACCACAATATTCGTTGCAGCTCTATTTACAATAGACAGGACATGGAAGCAACCTAAGTTTCCATCGACAGATGAATGGATAAAGAAGATGTGGCACATATATACAATGGAATATTACTCAGCCATAAAAGGAAACAAAACTGAGTTATTTGTAGTGGGGTGGATGGACATAGAGTCTGTTACACAGAGTGAAGTAAGTCAGAAAGAGAAAAACAAATACCGTATGCTAACACATATATATAGAATCCAAAAAAAAGAGAAAAAAAGGTTATGAAAAACCTAGGGGCAGGATAGGAATAAAGACGCAGACATTGAGAATGGACATGAAGACATGGGGAGGGGGAAGGGTCAGCTGGGATGAAGTAAGAGAGTGGCATGGACTTATATATAATACCAAATGTAAAATAGATAGCTAGTGGGAAGCAGCCGCATAGCACAGGGAGATCAGCTCGGTGCTTTGTGACCACCTAGAGGGGTTGGATAGGGAGGGTGGGAGGGAGACGCAAGAGGAAGGAGATATGTAGACATATATATATGTATAGCTGATTCAATTTGTTATAAAGCAGAAACTAACACACCATTGTAAAGTAATTCTACTCCAATAAAGATGTTAAAAAAAAGAGAGAGAAAGAGAGCCTTGGATGAGGAGTCCAGGTCTGGTCAGGGCCAGAGACAAGCCAGCACCCATTTCTGGGCTTCTGTGCCCTCCATGAGGAAAATGGGAGCCATACCACCATCTCTGCCTATGTCACAGGGCACTTTAGGATAGAACAAGGTAAATACATGGGAAAGCTCTTTGGAAACTTTCAAATGTTGTGAAGGTTTATTATGATTATTATTCATGTCTGATTTTGCCGCCTCTGTGGAGCCCCAGCTCAAGTTCCTGCCTATGCAATGCCAAAACAACCAGTCAAATCCATCAAAAAGTCACTCAGTTTAGTGGAAAAAAATGCAGGCAGCTCTGTTGCATGCTATCAAAAAAATAAAGCCACCAGACGATCACTGGTGTTTTTGAGAATGTGCAGTGGGTTGTTTTAGGCACTATTTTTGAGTTTTTCTAGGGCTTTCACCTCCTGTGAACCAAAAAAAAAAAAAAAAAGGACAATGGATAAAATCAAGGCCCTCAATTGTTTCCCAGAGATGAGTACAGCTTCAAGATTTCAGGCTTAGGGAAAGGAAGGGAGACAGAAATTCATGCAGGGAAGGGTCTGTGTGTCACTCTTGACCTCCTCACTCATGACAGTTCTTAGGCCAGTGGATTGTATTCTGTTGGCAAGATCACCTTCTCCAGCTGAGAAGGGACTTTGGAAGATCCCATAAAGGTTAGGGAGAAAGAAGGAGATATCTAGACAGTTAGCCAAACCAGCAAAGGCTGAAGGAACCCTGGCCCTGACCCAAGGGGTTGGCACCCAGGAGATGGAAACTGGGTTAGAAAGGGTTGACATCTAGGGGAAGAGAAGATTCTGAGATAAGATGTTTTTAAAGCATAATTGTCCCAAGAGGGTTGCCTCAGAGTGGCAAGTAATTCAAGCCAGTTGGTTTTGCTCCACACGAGCAGTTCTAAGTGTTTTGCTGGGGGAAAAGATGGAATCTACTTTTTAAGAAGAGGCTTGGCTGTCATCCATAAGTTTTATTTATGCAGGCCTCCCCAGCACAGCATTCTCCTCAGGAGGCATCTGCCTCTAAAAGGACGTTTCTGGATGAAAATGGGGATATATATGGGTGAAAAAAAAATAAGTCATATCTTGAATTTAATTCTATCAGTTAACAAGTCCTGCCTCCCTCACCTCACTGATGGGGTAACTGTTCTTCACAGTCATCCAGAGTTGCCCATGGGAAATAAGCCTCAAATGCCACAGTGGTAACTGGTTTGATAACTCACCTTTACTGGTTTCCTTCCCATCTGTCTCACTTCTCCACTCAACCAGTGTTCTCTGGGATCACCTCCCAAATAAACTACTTGTACTCAAATCCTTGTCTCAGGGTCTACTTCTTGGGGAACTAAATTCTACATGTATTTTTATCATCCTTTTAAGTTTAATTTCATATTTTTATCCTATTTAATCCTCCAGCAGCCTGAGGAAGTAGAATTATTCTCATTTTTCAGATGATGGAATCAAGACCCTGAAAGTTGGTAACGAGCTGAAGCTCACATAACAAGTAACTGACAATTTACTGGGTTGTGTTTAACGTCCAATTTGCTGACTCTTGGTCTGATACACTCTCCACCACACCCCACTGCCTCTGGTCATTCCCATCTCTAAATATATTCTGCACAATAATGTAGCTCTAGAGTTCACTGATGGCAGTGTCCTTGCAGAAGGGGGCTATGGAATAATGCATTTTCTAGGACTTTGCATATTTAAGCTATAAAAAATACATTCCTGTTACCTTTACATATGAACAACAACTTAGTGGAGCCAAGAATTATTGGGTCACAATCCTGGGACTCTGTTCCTAAGTAATTCCCAAAGTAGTGGGAATTATCTATGGATATTAACAGAGGCATAATATTTGTTAAAGGAAAATATTGAATAAACAAAGATAAACCATTTATTTTTTACTAAATTATGGGACTTTGTAAACTTAAAAAGGAACTATGTAGTTTCTAGCATTTCCCAAGCATGTATCTTTCTTCCAGGACAGTGATAGACTTAACGTCCTCTTAAGAAATGATACTGCAGCATTTACCCCACTTTCTTTATCAGGGAGAAATCTGAGTCCAGACTGAATTTCTTTTCTCAATATATCTGAAATATGAAATCTTCACCAGAATGCATTAAAATATCAGGCTCTTTGTTACTCTTTTTTATTGACACACAGTTCAGTTCTTTTGATTTTTATCGTTTCTCATCTCAGGGAGTACTATTTATGCCTTTAATTATTGCTTCCATTTCATTTTTGTAATGGGCTCCATGCTATCTCTTCAGAGTTGTCATCCTCTCTCTCATCAGTTTCATCTCTTTGACCTGTTGCATGGCATTCTAGGAGATTTTCCTAAATTGCCCTCTCCATCCCTAATTTTATTTTCTACAATGTCATTTAGGTTCTTGACTATTTTCAATGCATACTTAATGGTGTTATTGAACTTTTGTCTTGCTTGAATAGATAATGCACAAACAGGAAGCAAAACTGAGAAAGGAAAAATGCAAACAGTGAAAAGTAGGTCTTCCTTCCAACCCTGTCCCTGAGGCATTTCTCTCCGCAGAGGTAAACATTGTTCCCAGTTTCTTAATCCTTCTAGAGATTATCTATATACAAGTGTATATACAAACACACACACATACCTATCTATATATTTCTTTATGTTTTTAGTGGTAAATCCCTATACTGTTTGGGATGATAATATGTATGACAAATAAGTATATTTTCTAACTTTCTCCAGCCTCATGGTGTCAGTTATTACAGCAAAAAACAGATAGCCCAACTCAAAGTAGAATCTAAGGACATGAACTGTTTCCCACAACAGAATGGCAGCTTCAGGGCTTCTTGACTCACCAGCCCACACAAGTCATCAAGAACCCAGATTCCTTCCATCTTTTTGTTCCACCAGGTCCACCAAATTATCTTGTTAATGCGAGTCTTTGTGGACCCAAGATGACTGCAGGACTTCCAAGCATTGTACCAGAAATAATAATTTCTATCGAAAAAGTGGCTATCTTTTCCTGTGTCTTTTATAAAGAATTATAAAATAATTTCCAGAAGACATCCTTTTGCTTTCCATTAGACAGAATTTCATTTCAGGCCTATACCTCAGCTAAACATTAGGTACAAAAACAGGATTTTTTGATGGCTTTAACCAATTAGGACCCACTCCCTAGGGCTAGGGAAGGGACAAATACAAAGCTTGAAGATAGAGAGCTAAACAACCACAAGGCTCTTTTAGAAAGGAGGAATCGGGTGGGGGAAAGTACAGTGAGGAATGGATGTTGGGTAGGCAGTAAACCATGTCTCAATGCCACACATCCTTAATCATATCAGTTACCATTAGTCCTCCCAAAACTCCCAAATCCTCAGCTAATAACTCCCTGTGACTACCTTTCGTGATGTAAACCACCACCTTTCCCTGCCCTCCTAAACACTTCTACTGTGTCCTCCCACTCTGTGAGAAGCACTCCCGCACTACAAGAGAGGAATTCTCAGGACATTCCACTCACCTCTTGCTTTAGTCTAGCTGCCCCTATGACACTCCTTCCCTGAGACCCTCTCTAGTGGTTATCTGTTTCATCTTTCACATCCCCAAAATCTCAGGCTTGGATAATTGCTATGGACTAAATGTTTGTGTCCCTCACCTCCAAATTCCTATGTCAAAGTTTTAACCCCCAATGTGATAGTATGAGGAGGTGGGGCCTTTGGAGGTAATTAGGTCATGAGGAAAGAGCTCTCATGAATTGGATTAGTGCCCTTATAAGAAGACATAAAACAGCTCGCTTTCTTTCTCTGCTCGCCACCATGTGAGGATATGAGAAGATGGCCAACTGTAAACCAGGAAGTGGACCCTCACCAAACACCAGATCTGTTGACATCTTGATCTTAGACTTATCCAGAACTATAAGAAATAAATGTTTGTTGTAACCAGTCTTTAGTAATTTGTTATAGTAGCGCAAAACAACTGACAGTAGTCCTATTGCTTCCTAACCCAGGTCTCCCCACTGGCTTATTGAAACTCCAGACACTTTGAGGTTCATGTCATATGGTTTTGTCACCTTTTCCTGTTTCTCACTGCTGCCATCCCTCAACCTCCTAGTCACTCTTCCCATTTGCTAACAATCATAGCACCTAATGACAGTCTTCTTCTCATTTCCAGTTCTTGTGATTTCAACATCTACAACTATGACCCCACTCAAAACCCTGGTCTTAACTGTGACACTTCCTTCTCTACTCGTCTTCCATCAACTATTCCTAACTCACACTCTAGACTTTTGTATCACACAAATAATCTCTAATAACTACTTGTTTTTTAAAAGCTCTCTCATTTGACAATACCTAGGAAAATTCACATATGTATGTACTCTTCGATGCAGTAATCTCACTTCTAGGAATCTATCCCAATGCTGAACTATCAAAAATATAAAAATGTGTGTGAGTAAAGCTGTTCATGGCAGCAGCATTCTTTGTACAGTGAAAGACTAGAAACGATCTAAATATCAAAACATACGGAAGTGGTTAAATTAGTTACGGTTCATGTATGCAATGGACTACAATGCCACTATAAAAAGCAACAAGGAACTCTCTACATACAGTTAAAAAGTGATCTCCCAAATATTTTAAGTTCAAAAAGAATCAAGGAGTAAGACAATGTGTATAGTTTGCTATCTATTTATAAGAAAAGAAAGAGAGAGTGAGGGAGGGAGGGAGGGAGAGAGAGAGAGAGAATGTGTCTAAAAGTTAGGTGTCTTAGTCAGTTTGGGTTGCTGTAACAAAAATACCATAGAGGGACTTCCCTGGTGGTCCAGTGGTTAAGACTTCACCTTCCAATGGAGGGTGTGCAGGTTCTTTTCCTGGTCGAGGAGCTAAGATCCCACATGCCTCGGGGCCAAAAAAGCAAAACATAAAAGAGAAGCAATATTGTAACAAATTCAATAAAGACTTTAAAAGTGGTCCACATAAAAAAAAAATGTTAAAAAATCATAGAATGGGTGGCTTAAGCAACAAACATGTATTTCTCATAATTTTGGGTGCTGGAAAGTCTAAGATCAAAGCACTGGCAGAGCCAGTGTCTGGTGAGAGTGCACTTCCTGATTTGTAGACAGCTGCATTCTTGCTATATTCTCACATGACTGAATGAGTAAGAGGAAGCAAGCTCCTTCATGTCTCTTCTTATAACAGCACTAATCCAAATTGCCTCCTAAAGGCTCTACCACCAAATACCACCACATTGGGTATTAGGGTTTTTCAACATATGAATTTTGGGGCAACCAAACAAGAAGGTAAGCCAAAAACTAATTGTTTAATAGTTAATAATAAGGAAAAAGGGAGAACTTAGCAGGTGAAATGGAATTTTGGAATCATGTAAATGTTTCATTTTTCTAATAAATAAGTTAATTCAAAAAGAAAAAAAGCATCTCTACAAGTAAAAAAGTAAACTGAAGCAAATGAACTGACTGTATACAAAGTTGGTGGAATAACCATACAGAGGCAAATTATTTCAACTGACTTAGAAACATAGTATTTTGATGATGCATCCCTAGTGAGTCATATTCTAAAGACAAAATGAACCACAAAGAAATCTTAAACTATATGCAGTAGTCTTTTTGGTAGAAATAAAGTTGGTGTCTTGGTTTTCTATTGCTGCTGTAACAAATAACCACAGATTTAGTTATTTAAAACAACACAAATATATAATCTTATACTTCTGGAGGTCAGAAGTCTGAAATGAGTCTCACTGGATTAAAATCAAGGTGTCAGCAGGTTTGTGTTCACTTCTGAAGGCTCTAGGAGAGAATCTGTTTTCTTGTCTTCTCCAGCTTCCAGAGGCTGCCCATATTCCTTGGCTTTGTGGGTCCTTCCATCTTCAAAGCCAGCAATGTCCAGTCTAATTTTTCTGCCATCTCTCTGGTTCCAACTCTTCTGCCTTCTTCATCCCCATTTAAAGACCCTTGTGACTATTTTGGCTCACTTGGATAATCCAGGATACTCTTCCTGTTTTAAGTTCAGTTGATTAACAACGTTAATTCTCCTCTGCAGACTTTTCTCTCGCCATATGATAAAACATATTTACGGGTTCTAGGGATTTGAAGTGGACATCTTTGCAGGGCCATCTTCCCACTGGCCCCCAAATATTCACAACTATCCCACATGAAAAATGCATTCGCTCCATCCCAAGGTCCCCAAAGTCTCAATTCATTATAGCATGAAGTCCAAAATCTCATCTAAATATCATTAGTTCAAAAATCTCAAATCTCATCATCTAAGGCAGGTGTAGGTAAGGCTCTGGCTATCATCCACGTTAGACAAAATTCCTCTCCATCTGTGAGCCTATGAAACTCCAGAAATAAGTTATCTCCCCCCCACCAAGGACAATGGTGGTAAAACCAATTATAGATATTTGGTTCGAAGAAGAATAAAGTGGAAGGAAAAAAGGAGTAACAGATCCCAAGCAATTTCAATATCCAGCTAAGCAAATTCCATTTGGTTCTATGGTCTGGGAATAACCCTCTCTAGCTCAAGCCTCCACCCTTGGAGTCATGCTCTCTCTCTTTTATGAAAGGTCTTGGGTCTGCAGCTGAATAGTTTTATCAGCTTGTTTCTTTCCTATAGAATTTTAGGGGTCCAGAAGCTTTCTTTCATTTTCTCCTTTCTCTGTACCATTTGAGCCAAGTTGGCAGTGTTTCTGCTGGCATAAGTTCTCAAAAGCCTTGTGGATTTCCTGCACATATCTCAGGGATTCACTCCACTAGACGAGAGGTTCCCCTACAGAAATTTCCTGAATGATCCCATCTCTATTCCTGGCTTTGGCTGAGACTGGTGAGGGATCCATGAGTCACGCACCTACAAAGAGCTCTCTGTATGATCAGAAATTCTGAACTTTGATATTTTCAAGGTACTAACAAAAGTTGTCCATCCATAGCCTTAGATTTCTCTCTAGAGTGTGCTTTCCTGACATTGAATCTCCTAATTTAGCTTCTTTTGCAATCTGGATAAGCTGAAAACTTCCCAGATCATCAATTTCTGGTTCCTTCTCTTTTAACAGTTCTTTCTTCAACCTATGTCTTTCCTTCACATTTTGCTATAAGAAGCAAGAAGAAATAAGACCACACATTTAACACCTTGTTTAGAAAGCTCAGCTAAATATCTAAATTCATCATTTGCAAGTTTTGCTTTCCATGTAACTGCAGAACACAATTCAGTAAGCTTTCAGCTAATCACCTTTCCACCAGTTTCCAATAACATGTTTCTCATTTCCATCTGAGCCCTCACCAACAGTACTTTTAATATCTGTGTTTCTATCCACATGGATATTATTCTATCTGTTCATGGAGACATTGCTCTGGGAAAGATCCTCAGTGTTCTCCTTACTTGCTGCAAGTAATAAATCCTTCCTTCTCAAACAAAAACAAACAAAAAACATTCTGTTCATAATGATTTATGTACCCTCTAAGACAACTGAGGCTTTCTCTACCATGCCTCTCACTTCCTTCTGAGTTATCACTAACAAAGCTATTAACATCCATATTTCTATTAACAATCTATTCAATGATCTAGGTTTTTTCCTAGATTCATTCTCCTAAAAATTCTTCCAGCCTCCAGCCACTGCCCACTTTCAAAACCTCTTGCACATTTTTAGGTATTTGTTTCAGCAGCACCTTGTTTCAGGCACAAAATAATTGTATTTTCTTCCTATTGCTGCTATAACAAATTACCACAAATTCAGTAGCTTAAAACAATGCAAATTTATTATCTTACAATTTTGGAGGTCAGGTGTCCAGAATGGACCTCACTGGATTAAAATCAATGTGTTGGTAGGGCTGCACCCCTTTCTGGAGATTCTAGGGAGAATCTGTTTTCTTGCATTTTCCAGCTTCTAGATGCTGCCCCACATTGCTTGACTCGTGGCCCTCTTCCATCTTCAAAGCCAGCAATGGCCAGTCTAATCTTTCTCATGATGCTGTCTCTCTGGTTGTGACCCTTCTGTCTTCCTCCTCATCATTTAAGGGCCCTCATGATTGCATTAGACCCACCTGGATAACCCAGGGTGTTCTTCATGTTTTAAGGTCAGCTGATTAGTAAATTTAATTCTGAAGCCTTAATTTCTTTCTGAAAACCTTATTTCCCCTTGCCTTAAAATATTTAAAAATTTATGGATTCTAGGGACTAGGTCATAGACATATTTTGGGGGGGGGCATTATTCCACCTACTATAGTTGGTACTGTTATTTTGAAATATACTCACAGATACATGTAAACACACATACATGTATGTATTAGGATAAAGCAAATTAGTAATTATGTTAAGGTTATAAGGAATCAAACTGATTTTCAGCATATGATAAAAGAGGTACAAATATAAAATCAAATAAAGTTAAGTAAAACCCCTGTGATTTTAAATTGAATTGGAAATGCTATATTAAACTTATGATTAATTACTCTTTCTAAAATATAGATATGTATTTTCAAACTCTGTCTACTGGAAAGGCAGTATGATGGTCTTAAGGCTTGTACACAAATGTCTGCAAATTCCTTGACATTCCTTTCATCAAGATGTAGAGTTTATGTCCTCTCCCTTTGAACCTGGGTAGGGGATGTGACTGCCTCTATAAATAGAATACAATGGAAGTAATGCTTCACTACTTCCAAGGCTAAGTTAGAAAATACCATATTGTTTCTGCTCATTTCTCTTGCAACACTTGCTCTGGGAGTCTTCATTACCATATAAGAAGTCCAGATATGCTGAGGCTGCCAGATGTAAAGAGCACAGAAAGGGTGGTGAAGAGAGAGATGCCCAAGGAATTTCAGACATTTCTACCCCTAGAAGTTATTCTAGTCCAGACGTTGGACATCTAAGTGAATAAGTAGTTAGGACCCCAGACACAGGAACTAGCTGAAACCACATGAGAGATCCCTACCCCTCCAGGTGGAAACTACCAGAGTCCAGGTCAATTGCCAGAACCCTTATTGAAAAAAATGAATTCTTGTTACTATTTTAAACTTCATCCTTGGGGTAATATGTTACACAGCAATAGATAATCAGAACAAGTGGTTAGCACTTATATTGTGATCCCTAAAATTAAAGCAAACCAGGACTCCTTGGAGAAACAGCTGAGCCCAGGTCTAGAGCAGGAAATGTACATGATGATCTTGGAATATATTGTTGTGACTGAAAGATCCATAGTAATAAGCTGGCATAGGAGCTAACTTAAAGGATCTTCACAGCTTTAGAAGAGAATCTTCATATTGCCCAAGAGATAAAAATGACTGCAGTGAATTGAAACACACCAAAAACATAAAAATCCATGAGTACTTAAGAATTTTTTGAAGGACGAATAGAATTGATAGGACACCAACTCATTATTCTGAAAGTTGATAAAGAAAAAAAAATCAAGCTTCACATAAAGACAAATAAATAGATCAATGGAATAGAATATAGATCCAAGAAATAAACCCTCACATATGATCAAATGATCTTCAAGAAGAGTTCCAAGACCACTCAGTGGGAGAAGGACGGTCTCTTTAACAAATGGTGTTGGGGAAAAACTGAATAGCCATACACAAAAGAATGAAGTTGCACCCTTATTTAACACTATATACAAAAATTAACTCAAAATAGATTAAAGACCTAAACATAAGACCCAAAACTATAAAATTCCTGGAAGAAAACATAGGGGGATATCTTCCTGACATTGGATTTTGACAGTGATTTCTTGCATATGACACAAAAAGCACAGGCAACAAAAGCAAAAATAGACAAACAGGAATACATGAATCTTTAAAACTTTTGTGCATCAAAAGACACAACCAACAAAGTAAAAAGGCAGCCCATTGAACGGGAGAAAATATTTGCAAATCATATACCTGATTGGGGGTTAGTATCCAGAATATCTATGTAAAGAACTTCTGCAACTCAATAACAAAAAAGTAAATTATCTGATTAAAATATGATCAAAGGACCTAAACAGGCATTCTTCCAAAGAATATATACAAATGGCCAACAAGCATATGAAAAGATAATCAACATCACTAATCATCAGAGAAATGCAAATCAAAACCACAATGAGATATCACCTTATACCCATTAGGATGACTACTATTTAAAAAACCTAGAAAATAACAAATGTTGGTGAGGATGTGGTGAAATTAGAACCCTTGAGCACTGTTGGTGGGACTGTAAAATGCTGCAACCACTATGGAAAACAGTACAGAGGTTTTTCAAAAAATTAAAAATAAAACTACCATATAATCCAGCAATCCCACTTCTGGGCATATACTCAAAAGCAGGATCTTGAAGAGATATTTGCATACCCAAGTTCATAGCAGCACTATTTACAATAGCTAAGAATCAGAAGCAACACAAATATCCATCAACAGATGAGTGGATAAACAAAATGTAGTATATGCATACAATGGAATATTATTCACCTTCAAAAAAGAAGAAAATCCTGTCACATGCCACATTGATGAAACTTGAGGACATTATGTTAAGTGAAATAAGACAGTCATTGAAAGACAAATACTGTATGGTTCTACCTATATGAGGTATACAAAATAGTCAAATTCATAGAAACTGAAAGTAGTACGGTGGTTACCAGGGGTTGAGGGGAAGGGGGGAGGGGTGGTGATTGTTTAATGGATATAAAGTTTCAGATTTGCAAGTTTAAAAAGTTCTAGATCTCTGTTTCACAATAATGTGAATATAATTAATACCACTGAAATATACACTTAAAATGGTTAAAGTGGTAAATTTTGTTATGTGTCTTTTTGTCATAATAACAAATTTTTAAAAAATCAAATTTCTATCCTTCTTTTCTTGCATAATTATGTTCCAGAATAACCAAAAAATGATGACGGAAAGTTCTTCATAGATGAATCACAGCTAATAAATGCAGAAGGAATGACAAATGTAGAAAAATCACAGTTTCACAACCTCTAAAGAAATAATGAATCTAGGCAAAAAATGGCTACACAAACCATTGTGTGAAGTTTGTGAGGAAGCTTTATAACGGAGAGACTGGGCTGACAACACCTAAACTCACAGTTTAGTCTTAACATCCTAAATATATGACAGGATATTACAGAATTCCTAATGTGATGCAGTAGGAAATATACAACACAACCTATGAAATGTACTTGCTAAAGAAATAAAGACAAGAAAACAGAAACACAGGAAAACAAAACAAAATCTAAAAACACCCAGATGAATATGTTAAACAACATCATGAGAAGATGGCATGAGCAAAAATGGCAGAGTAAGGATCTCTGAAAATTGTCTCCTCCATAAAAGCAAAATTCATCAGAATTAGCTTTTTTACAACTCTGGTAATTAACCAGGGTTTATTGTTAACAGAGTTATTTATTCAAAGAAAAACAAGTGAATCTTATTAAGAACAGTGAGCTTTGTTGCATTTTAACTTGTCTTCATCTCATTCCCCACTCTCCAGCTCCACAGTAGTCTTAAGAAAATAACAACCCACAGTCTCAGTGAAAAGTAGCTGCCTGGCAGCCACCAAGAGCACCACAGAGTTGGAGCGCTTTCAAAACTACAATCCTTAAGAATTTCCATAATTTGACCAGTTTGATGATTCCTTGGAAGATCTGCAGACTTGCAAGGCTGTCTGTATTTGACCTGACTCAGTGCTTTCCAAATATGAAAAATGATTAAAGGCAAATGCTTAACTCCATGCTATCTATAGTGGTGGACAGCAGTTGGATCAAACATTAGACTAACCAAAAATTTTAAAGGAAAACATTAAGAGTGAGATATCCATAGGGACTTTGAAAATCTCTGACATACTCCTGGGAATCTAGAAGACCACTTGCATGCACAGGGCTGCGCACATGCTCAGAAAAGGCCTGAGAAGGCCCTCAATTCTCATCCCTGGCTGACTTTGAGGAGATACACAAGCAAGAGAAGGCAAAAGGAGGAAGGGGTATCAATTGCCTGGCTGAGTGTTAAGTTTGTGCCTCAATATGAACACAGATCCCCTTGGCCAAGAATGGGAGACTTATCTAAGGAAATCTCTGTTTATTCATTATCTGACAACTGAGCTACCAAGCAGACATTTCAGTGGCCACACATGACAAACAACACAGACTTTACAGAAGTAGTTCAGAAAAGTCATTAAACAAACAAAAAACAAAAACGCTTACAAAAAACAGCAACAATGGGCTTCCCTGGTGGCAGAGTGGTTAAGAATCTGCCTGCCAATGCAGGGGACACATGTTCAAGCCCTGGTCCAGGAAGATCCCACATGCCGTGGAGCAACTAAACCTGTGCACCACAACTACTGAGCCTGCCCATGAGCCACAGCTACTGAAGCCCTGTTACCCTAGAGCCCATGCTGCACAAGACAAGCCACTGCAATAAGCCCGCACACAACAACGAAGAGTAGCCCCCATTCACTGTAACTAGAGAAAGCCCGTGCACAGCAATGAAGACCCAACGCACCCCAAAATAAATAAATAAATAAATTTATTAAAAAAACAAACAAACAAACAGCAACAACAACAAACCCTGATGGGGAGGAGGGGGAAGAATCTGATTTCCAGACTTGCCATACTGTATTTTTTTACAGACTGTATTTTTAAATGTACAGATTTCAGCAAAAATTTAGGAGACATGCAAAAAATCTAGAAAGTATGACCCATATACAAAAAAAGGGCAATCAATAGAACCTATTCCTGAGAAACCCAGATGAGGAATTAACTAGACAGAGACTTTAAATCAGCTACCTTAAATAGAATGGAGCAATATTCATCCATAAAGAGGAATGAAGTACTGAAACATACTACAACATAGATGAATCTTGAAAATATTAAGCAAGGTGAAAGAAGCCAGTCCCAAAAGACATATACTATTCTGTTTGTATGAAATGTCCAGAATAGGCAAACCTATGGAGATAAAAAGTAGATTAGTGATTGCCTAGGACTGGAGAGGGTAAGTGTGAAGGCATGGGGAGTGACTGCTCATGGGTAAGGATTTTATTTTGGTGGAGGAGGGAGAGTAAGTAATGAAAATGTTCTAAAAATGACTTTGGTGGTAGTTGTTCACATCTATGAATCTAATAAAAACCACTGAATTGTACTCTTTAAATGGGTGAATTGTATGGTATATGACTACATCAATAAAGCTGTAATTTTAAAAAATAATAAAACTAGACCTAAGCAAGAAGTGCAGCCAAGGTGTGACCATACAAGGGAAAATCATTTCTTTGCCAAATGCTGCTTACCCAGCTTCTTCACACTCAAAGGAACTCTTGAAAAAAATTGTACTTACATACCATGTCTACTTTAACTTGCCACAATAACCACTTGTGCCCATTCAATTCAGCCTTGATGATTTAGATGCTGATGCACTGAGAGAGAGTCACTTGCTGGCTTAAACTGCTGCATGGAATTAAAGTGGAAACCAGCTACTATTCATTTATTCATTACTTCAGTAAGTATTTGCTGGGGTTTTTATTTTCTCCTCTTTTTTGCTATTGTGGTTCTGTTTTACATTCTGGTTATTGTTTTGTCTATATTTTTATTTTTTTAATTTTTTCTAATATATCTGTTAGTTTTCTAATATATTTTAATTTTGTTCTTTGTTATTTTTCTTCTCATTTTTTCTGCCACCCCATGTGGCTTGTGGGATATAGGTACATGAACAAGGGGTGGGCGCTGAGCTCCTACAGTGGGATCTCTAAGTCCTAATCACTGGACTAACAGAGAACGTCAGACCACAGGGAATGTTCATTGGAATGAGTTCTCCTAGAAGTCCTCATCTTGGCACCAAGAACTAGCTCTACCCAACAGCCTACAAACTCCAGTGCTGGAAGCCTCAGGCCAAACAACCAGTAAGAAAGGAATAAAATTCCACACATCAAAAAAAAAAAGTGAGACAACAAAAAAATATGTTACAGATTAAGGAGCAAAGTACAAACCTACATGACCAAATAAATGAACAGGAAACTGGCAACCTACCTGAAAAAGAATTCAAAGTAATGATAGAAAAGATGATCCAGAATCTCAGAAATACAATGGAGGCATGGACTGAGAAAATACAAGAAATGTTTAACAAAGACCTAGAAGAACTAAAGAACAAACAAACAGATGAACAACACAATAACTGAAATGAAAAGTACCGTAGAAGGAAGCAATAACAGAATAACTGAGGCAGAAAAACAAAGAAGTGAGCTGGAAGACAGAATGGTAGAAATAACTGCTAAGGACCAGAATAAAGAAAAAAGAATGAAAAGAATTAAAGACAATCTCAGCGACTTCTGGGACAACACTAAACACACTAACATTCAAATTATATGGGTCCCAGAAGAAGAAGAGAAAAAGAAAGGGTCTGAGAAAATATTTGAAGAGAGCATAGTGGAAAACTTCCCTAACATGGGAAAGGAAATAACCACCCAAGTCCAGGAAGCACAGAGAGTCCCATACAGGTTAAACCCTAGAAGAAGCACACCAAGACACATATTAATCAAACTAACAAAAATTAAATTCAAAGAAAAAATATTAAAAGCAGCAAGGGAAAAGCAAAAAATAACATACAAAGGAATCCCCATAAGGTTATCAGCTGATTTTTCAGCAGAAACTCTGCAGGCCAGAAGGAAGTGGTAGGATATACTTGAAGTGATGAAAGATTACTCTACCCAGCAAGGATCTCATTCAGATTTGACAGAGAAATCAAAAGCTTTACAGAGAAGCCAAAGCTAAGAGAATTCAGTACCACCACACCAGCCTTACCACAAATGCTAAAAGAACTTCTCTAGGCAGGAGAAACAATAGAAGAAAGAGAGCCACAAAAACAAACCCAAAACAATTAAGAAAATAGTAATAGGACCATACATAACAATAATAACCTTGAATGTAAATGGATTAAATGCCCCAACCAAATGACACAGACTGGCTGAATAGATACAAAAACAAGACCCTTATATATGCTGTCTACAAGAGACCGACTTCAGACCCAGGGACATATACAGACTGAAAGTGAAGGGATGGAAAATGATATTCCATGCAAATGGAAATCAAAAGAAAACTGGAGTAACAATACTCATATCAGATAAAATAGACTTTAAAATAAAGACTGTTACAAGACATAAGGAAGGACACTACATAATGATCAAGCAATCAATCCAAGAAGAAGATATAACAATTATAAATATTTACACACCCAACACAGGAGCACCTCAATACATAAGGCAAATGCTAACAACCATAAAAGGGGAAATCAACAGTAACACAATAATAATAGGGAATTTAACACCCCACTTACACCAATGGACAGATCATCCAAAAAGAAAATAAATGAGGAAACACAAGTATTAAATGACACAATAGACAAGATAGATTTAATTGATATTTATAGGACATTCCTCCTGAAAGTGGAAGAATACACTTTCTTCTCAAGTGCATATGGAATTATAGGGGTCCCAGAAGAAGAAGAGAAAAAGAAAGGGTTTGAGAAAATATTTGAAGAGGTTATTCTCCAGGATACATCACATCTTGAGTCACAAGTCAAACCTCAGAAAATTTGAGAGAATTGGAATGGTATCAGGCATCTTTTCTAACCACAGTGCTATGATATTAGAAATCAAGTACATGTTAAAAAAAACTGTAAAAATCAAAAATACATGGAGGCTAAACAGTGCACTACTAAATAACCAAGAGATCATTGAAGAAATCAAAGGAGAACTTAAAAAATACATAGAAATAAATGACTTTGTAAACATGATGACCTGGCACTTCCCTGGTGGAACAGTGGTTAAGAATACACCTGCCAATCCAGGGGGACACAGGTTCGAGCCCTGGTCCAGGAAGATCCCACATGTCCCAGAGCAACTAAGCCCATGGTCACCTGTGCTCTAGAGTCCACGAGCCACAACTACTGAGGCTGTGTGCCACAACTACTGAAGCCCACACATATAGAGCCTGTGTTCTGTAACAGGAGAAGCCACTGCAATGAGAAGCTCATGCACCACAACGAAGAGAGCCCTCACTTGCCACAACTAGAGAAAGCCCATGCACAAAAATGAAGACCCAACACAACCAAAACTAAATATATTAATTATTTTTTTTTAAAGTAAAAGAAAATATGACAACCTCAAACCTATGTGATGCAGCAAAAGCAGGTATAAGAGGCAAGTTTATAGTAATTCAATCTCACCTCAAGAAACAAGAAAAATCTCAAATAAAAAATCTAACCTTACACCTAAAGCAACTAGATAAGGAATGAAGGAAACCTAGGGTCAGGAGAAGGAAAGAAATCATAAAGATCAGAGCAGAAATAAATGAAATAGAAATGAAGAAAATAGCAAAGATCAATAAACTAAAAGTTGGTTCTTTGAGAGATAAAAAAATGGATAAACTGTTAGCCACACTCACCAAAAAAAAAAAAAAAAAAGGGAGAGGACACAAACAAATAAAATTAGAAATGAAAAAGGAGAAATCAGAACTGACACCACAGAAATACAAAGGATTATAAGAGAATACTATAAACAGTTATATGCCAATAAAGTGGACAACCACAAAGAAATGGACAAATTCTTGGAAAAGTACAATTTTCCAAGACTGAACCAAGAAGAATTAGAAAGTATAAACAAACCTATCACAACTAATAAAATTGAAACTGTAATTAAAAATCTTCCAACAAACAAAAGTCCAGGACCAGATGGCTTAACAGGCGAATTCTATCAAACATTTAGACAAGAGCTAACACCTACTGTTCCAAAAATTGCAGAGGAAGGAACACTCCCAAGCTTATCCTATGAGGCCACCATCACCCTAATACCAAAACCAGACAAAGATGCAACAAAAAAAGAAAATTACAGACCAATCTCACTGATGAATATAGATGCAAAAATCCTGAACAAAATCCTAGCAGACAGAATCCAACAGCACATTAAAAGGAACATACACCATGACCAAGTGACAGTTATCCCAAGGATGCAAGGATTCTTCAATATATGCAAAACAGTCAATGTGATACACCATATTAACAAATTAAAGAATAAAAACTGGGCTTCCCTGGTGGCGCAGTGTTTGAGAGTCCACCTGCCAATGCAGGGGACGCGGGCTCATGCCCCAGTCTGGGAAGATCCCACATGCCACGGAGCAGCTGGGCCCGTGAGCCATGGCCACTGAGCCTGTGCATCCGGAGCCTGTGCTCTGCAACGGGAGAGGCCACAACAGTGAGAGGCCCGCATACTGCAAAAAAAAAAAAAAAAAAAAAAAAAGAATAAAAACCGTATGATCATCTCAACAGATGCAGAAAAAGCTTTTGACAAAATTCAACACCCATTTACAATAAAAGCTCTCTAGAAAGTGGGAATAGAGGGAACCTACCCCAACATAATAAAGGCCATATGTGACAAACCCACAGCAAACATCATTCTCAATGGTGAAAAACTAAAAGCAGTTCCACTAAGATCAGTAACAAGACAAGGATGTCTACTCTCGCCACTCATATTCAACATAGTTTTGGAAGTCCTAGCCATGGCAATCAGAGAAGAAAAAGAAATAAAAGGAATACAGATTGGAAAAGAAGAAGTAAAACTGTCTACTGTTTGCAGATGACATGATACTATATATAGAGAATCCTAAAGATGCCACCAGAAAACTACTAGAGCTAATCAATGAATTTGGTAAAGTTGCAGGATACAAAATTAATGCACAGAAATCTCTTGCATTCCTATACACTAACAACAAAAGATCAGAAAGAGAAATTAAGGAAACAGTCCCATTGACCATTGCAACAAAAAGAATAAAATATCAAGGAATAAAACTACCTAAGGAGACAAAAGACTTGTACTCAGAAAACTATAAGACACTGATGAAAGAAATCAAAGATGACAGAAACAGATGGAGAGATACACCATGTTCTTGAATTGGAAGAATCACTATTGTGAAAATGACTATACTACCCAAAGCAATCTACAGATTCAATGCAATAACTATCAAATTACCAGTGGCATTTTTTACAGAACTAGAACAAAAATTCTTAAAATATGTATGGAGACACAAAAAGCCCCAAATAGCAAAAGCACTCTGAGGGAAAAAAACAGAGCTGGAGGAATCAGACTCGCTGACTTCAGACTATACTATAAAGCTACAGTAATCAAGACAGTATGATACTGGCACAAAAGCAGAAATACAGGTCAAAGGAACAGGATAGAAAGCCCAGAGATAAACCTACACACCAATGGTCAACTAATCTCTGACAAAGGAGGCAAGGATATACAATGGAGAAAAGACAGTCTCTTCAATAAGTGGTGCTGGGAAAACTGAACAGTACATGTAAAAGAATGAAATTAGAACAGTCCCTGACACCATACAAAACAATAAACTCAAAATGGATTAGAGACCTAAATGTAAGACCAGACACTATAAAACTCTTAGAGGAAAAGATAGGAAGAACACTCTTTGACATAAATCACAGTGAGATCTTTTTTGATCCACCTCCTAGAGTAATGGAAATGAAAACAAAAATAAACAAATGGGACCTAATTAAACTTAAAAGCTTTTTCAAAGCAAAGGAAACTACAAACAAGATGAAAAGACAACCCTGAGAATGGGAGAAAATATTTGTACATGAATCAATGGACAAAGGATTAATCTCAAAAATTTCCAAGCAGCTCATGCAGCTCAATATTTAAAATAAAAAAAAAAAAACCAATCAAAAGATAGGCAGAAGTCCTAAATAGACATTTCTCCAAAGAAGACATAAAGATGGCCAAGACGCACATGAAAAGCTGCTCAACATCACTAATTATTAGAGAAACGTAAATCAAAACTACAATGAGGTATCACCTTACACCAGTTAGAATGGGCATCATCAGAAAATCTACACACAACAAATGCTGGAGAGGGTGTGGAGAAAAGGGAACCCTCTTGCATTGTTGGTGGGAATGTAAATTGATACAGCCACTATGGAGAACAGTACGGAGGTTCCTTAAAGAACTAAAAATAGAACTATCATATGACCCAGCAATTCCACTACTGGGCATATACCCAGAGAAAACCATAATTCAAAAAGACACATGCACCCCAATGTTCATTGTAGCACTATTTACAATAGCCAGGTCATGGAAGCAACCTAAATGCCCATCGACAGATGAATGGATAAAGAAGATGTGGTACATATATACAATGGAATATTACCCAGCCATAAAAAGGAATGAAACTGAGTCATTTGTAGAGGCATGGATGGACCTACAGACCATCATACAGAGTGAAGTAAGTCAGAAGTGCAAAGCAAATATCATATGTTAATGCATATATGTGGAATCTAGAAAAGTGGTACAGATGAACTGGTTTGCAAGGCAGAAACAAAGACAAGACGTAGAGAACAAACGTATGGACATGAAGAGGGGAAAGCCAGGGATAGGGTGGTGGTGGGATGAATTGGGAGATTGGGATTGACATATATACATTAATATGTATAAAATAGATAACTAATAAGAAGCTGCTGTATAAATAAATAAATTTTTTAAAAAAATAAACCACTACTTAACACCATACACAAATAAACTCCAAATAGATTAAAGACCTAAATGTAAGACCAGACACTATAAAAACTTTTAGAGGAAAACATAGGAAAAACACTCTTTGACATAAACCACTGCAAGATTTTTTTTGACCCACCTCCTAGAATAATGAAAATAAAAACAAAAATGAAAAATGGGACCTAATGAAACTTAAAAGCTTTTGCACAACAAAGGAAATCATAAGCAAGATGAAAAGGCAACCCTCAGAATGGGAGGAAATATTTGCAAATGAAGCAACAGACAAAGGATTAATCTCCAAAATATATAAACAGCCCATGGAGCTCAATATCATAAAAACAAACAACACAATTAAAAAATAGGCAGAAGACCTAAATAGACATTTCACCAGAGAAGGCATATAGATGGCCAAGAGGCACATGAAAAGATGCTCAACATCACTAATTATTAGAGAAATGCAAATCAAAACTACATTGAGGTAGCACCTCACACTGGTCAGAATGGCCATCATCAAAAAATCTACAAACAATAAATGCTGGAGAGGGTGTGGAGAAAATGGAACCCTTTTGCACTGTTGGTGGGAATGTAAATTGATACAGCCACTATGGAGAACCTTAAAAAACTAAAAATAAAACTACCATATGACCCAGCAATCCCACTACTAGGCATATACCCTGAGAAAACCATAATTCAAAAGGACACTTATACCCCAATGATGATTACAGCACTATTTACCATAGCCAGGACATGGAAACAACCTAAATGTCCATCAACAGATGAATGGATGAAGAAGATGTGACACGCATATACAATGTAACATTACTCAGACATAAAAAGAAATGAAATTGAGTTATTTGTAGTGAGGTGGGTGCACCTAGAGTCTGTCATACAGAGTGAAGTAAGTCAGAAAGAGAAAAATAAATAACATATGCATATATATATATATATATATATATATATATAAACAAAAAATAATAAAAGGTTCTGATGAACCTAGGCACAGGACAGGAATAAAGATGCAGACCTTCAGAATGTACTTGAGGACATGGGGAGGGGGAAGGGTAAGTTGGGACGAAGTGAGAGAGTAGCATTGACATATATACACTACCAAATGTAAAATAGATAATGGGTAGCAGCTGCATAGCACAGGGAAATCAGCTTGGTGCTTTGTGACCACCGAGAGGGGTGGGATAAGGAGGGTGGGACGGAGACACAAGAAGGAGGGGATATTGGGATATATGTATACATATAGATGATTCACTTTGTTATACAGCAGAAACTAACACAACATTGTAAAGCAATTATACTCCAATAAAGATGTTAAAAAAAAAAAGGTGTGGTACATATATACAATGGAATATTACTCAGCCATAAAAAGGAATGAAATTGGGTCATTTGTAGAGATGTGGTTGGACCTAGAGTCTGTTACACAGAGTGAAGTAAGCCAGAAAGAGAAAAATGAATATCATATATTAACGCATATACGTGGAATCTAGAAAAATGGTACAGATGAACCTATTTCCAGGGCAGGAATAGGGAAGCAGATGTAGAGAAAGACATGTGAACACAGGGAGAAAGTGGGACGAATTGGGAGATTAGGTTTGACATAAATACACTACCATGTGTAAAATAGATAGCTAGTGGGAACCTGATGACTAGCACAGGGAGTGCAGCTCAGTGCTCTGTGACAACCTAGATGAGTGGGATTGGGGGAGTGGGAGGGAGGTCCAATGGGGAGGGGATATAGGTATACATATAGCTGATTCAGTTAATTGTATAGAAGAAACTAATACAACATTGGAAAGCAATTATACTCCAATAAAAAAATAAAAAGCATTTGCTGGACACTTGTAAATCTCTTGCAAGCAGGAAGCATGTGGAATGGTCAAGCTCATAATCAGAAGAGTTGCTTCTACCTTAGATGGTCAGTGGGTCAGTCATGATGAGTGACCCAAGCCCAGAGTGGAAACCCAAGGGTGAACAGAACCCCCATGCTCCTGCCCGCAGGGAGCCTCGAGTCTAGTGGGAGAGGCAGCCATGAACCATATCATCAGTTCAGGTGAGGACTGAAGGAAAGATGGCTGTCCTGCAGGAGCCCCTAACTAAGGGGCCTCACCAGGACTGGCAGCTGAGAAGGGCCAGTTGCTCACCAAGAGTCTCCAGTGGGATGAGAGTGGGTTAACATTGGGTTTCTTGATCTGGGCAATGGTTACACAGGTAGGTTTACTTTGTGAAAATTCAGCAAGCTATTTACCTATGATTTGTTCATTTTTCTCTATATATGTTATACTTTAAAAGTTTACTCAAAAACATTCCATTGTGTAGAAATTTGAAGTTAAATACAGATGCACAGATTTCTACATCCCTGTGTGCCCCCAGCTTCCTCTCTAGCAGCAACTCATGCCCTCAATCCTCATACTCTATGCTCTAAGCTCACCAGCCTTCATTTGGTGCCAAGAATGCCAAGATTTTCCTGGTCTGAGACTTTTCTACTCACTTTTCTTATGTCTGAGGTGCATTTGTCTGCTCTTCACAAACCTGGTATTTCTGAAAATCCAATCTCAGTTGAAATGCCACACTCTCACCTAAGTTGCCCAGTGCCCTCCATGATCCGGCACAGTGCCTTGTGTGTGTTCCTTGCACTAGATTCATTGCACTTTTGTTTTTATCATCTGTCTCCCATGATAGACTATAAGACCTGTGAAAGTCAGAGCTGTGTCTTGCTCAACATTTTATCACCAGTGACCAGTAAAGTGCCAAATATATAGTGCCTGATACACTTGTAATTCATATTTGAATGAATGAATCAAGAAATGGAAGGCAATGCTCAACCCAAAAGAGTGGAGCAATATGTGGCCTTTCTGGCACTGTGGTAAGGAGTGAGTGAGGTTTCAAAGATGACATAAATGTATGGAGAAGTATACTATATTCTTGGATTGGAAGAATCAATATTGTGAAAATGACAATACTACCCAAAGCAATCTACAGATTCAATGCAATCCCTATCAAACTACCAATGGCATTCTTCACAAAATTAGAACAAAAAATGTTACTATTCATATGGAAACACAAAAGACTCCAAATAGTCAAAGCAATCTTGAGAAAGAAAAATGGAGTTGGAGGAATCAGGCTCCCTGACTTCAAACTATACTACAAAGTTACAGTAATCAAGACAATATGGTACTGGCACAAAAACAGAAATATAGATCAATGGTACAGGATAGAATGCCCAGAGCTAAACCCATGCACATATGGTCACCTAATTTATGACAAAGGAGGCAAGAATATACAATGGAGGAAAAACAGCCTCTTTAATAAGTGGTGCTGGGAAAACTGGACAGCTACATGTAAAAGAATGAAATTAGAACACTACCTAACACCATACACAAAAATAAACTCCAAATGGATTAAAGACCTAAATGTAAGACCAGACACTATAAAACTCTTAAAGGAAAACATAGGAAAAACAATTTTTGACATAAAACACAGCAAGATATTTTTTGACCCACCTCCTACAGTAATGAAAATAAAAACAAAAATGAACGAATAGGACCTAATTAAACTTAAAAGATTTTGCACAGCAAAGGAAACCATAAACAAGACAAAAAGACAACACTTACAATGGGAGAAAATATTTGCAAATGAAACAACTGACAAAGGATTAATCGCCAAAATATACAAACAGCTCATGGAACTCAATATCAAAAACACAAACAATCCAATTAAAAAATGGGCGGGAAACCTAAATAGACATTTCACCAAGGAAGATATACAGATGGCCAAGAGGCACATGAAAAGATGCTCAACACCAAATGCATTATCTATAGATAATAATACATGAACCCCTTGCGCCTTGCTGCTCATGGCTTGTCAGATTCATGCCAACCTGGTAAATCAGCACTGGGCTTGAACTCCACACCCTTTGTATTGAATTCTCAGCTGTTTGTTACCAGTTTACCACCCAGGTTTTGTTACTGGTTCCCATTTGTTTGCATCGTTGGTGGAATTAGGACATTCCTTTTCATCTTTTTGGTTCTCTTTTATGCTTCTATTTTGAGTGATGTTGTTAAAGTTGTTTTTTGTCACAAGAAGGAGAAGCACAAGGAAAAACACAGACATAGGCCCCCTTTAGGCTTGTTGATCAAGCCAGCCTCATACCCCTCATAGGTGACTTTGTGGTTCTCATTTATACTGGCTGTAGGTCACCAATAAAACTGGGTAACATTCTTCTTTCACCCCAACACTTTTCCCAGACAGAGCATTCTCCCTGGCTTTCTGTAGGGAGTAAATTGTCAGCTCTGCATTTGGAGACAGCCAACTGTCAAGCTGAGGGTCCGAGACACAAGATGCCCAAACATCACATTTCTATCCACCATTGCCAGCTCTCATGGGGTCATCAAAGTCCTCTCCTCCTCCAGGAAAAACTACTGTTTTTTGTATGTATTCTCATTAGAATCCTAATTCTCTCTCTAAATGGATAAACTTCACCAGGGATCATTTGGACCTGCAATTGCCACTCTAGGAAATATGTGACTTGAACAAAATTGTTCATTTTAGAGGTGCTTTAGAAAACAAAACGAATAAGATACTTTGATCAGTATTCAGAGGCTTCCAAAGGAAATTCTGATTTTAAAACTGCTTCACTAAAAGATTCTTTGGCCTATAATGAGCAATAGGCCAAACTTAGGCAACAACAAACTAGACTCATTTTTATAATAAATCTCCCCCCTCCTTTTCCTCCAGTTAATTCTTTAGATCTAATCCTACCTCTTCCACCTTCTCCTCCCAAATGTTCAGCCTTCACACCTCCACTGATGCTTCCCTGCTCATCCCCTGTCTAGGCCTTACACTTTCCTAACAAATCCAAAGATCTTTAAATATCAGTTACCTCTAAAGATATAGATAGCCCTTCCATAAGGTAGCTATGCAGACAGCTGTAGAATTTAAACCTTGGACCAGAGCTGAATTAATGACTATAATTAAGGATTGTCCTAAACCCAGACAAGACCAGCAACTAGTCACAGAAGAATTTAGAATTCTTTTGGGCACATATGACCCAGGGTTTCCTGACCTATATCAATTTTTTACATGTTGGTCAGAACCTCAGGTACTGAATCATGGATGACAAAAGCTGATTAGACTGACTTGGATTCCTCTTTCTACTATAAACTTGAAGGTCAAAAACAGGTCCAAAAAGCAGGGTAAAGTCTCCTAAAAGCCATAGCTAAAACATTTCTATAAAAATCTATTGGCCCATAATTCAATTATGCAAAAGTATAAAAGCTGGGCTATGGTTCCCTGTTGTTTGCTCAAACACTAACCTAGGTGTTGCAGTGAAGGTATGTTGTAGATGAGATTAACATCTACAATCAGTTTACTTAAAATAAAGGATACTACCCTCAATAATGTGGGTGGGCTTCATCCAATCAATTGATGGTATTAGGAGCATAAACTGAGGTTTCCCAGAGAAAAGAAATTCTGCCTAAATAATGTAAAATAGGGGAGAGCAGCCAAGATGGCAGAATAGAAAGACCCTGAGCTCAGGTCTTTTCATGAGCACACCAAAATCACAATTATCTACAAACCAATCACAGATTAAAAGGACTGGAACCTACCAGAAAAGCTCTTCTATGACTAAAGATATAGAGAAGGAAGCACAATGAGACAGGTAGGAGGGGCAAATTCATGATATAATTAAGTTCCATACCCTCAGTGGGTGATGCACAAACTGGAGAATAATTATATTGCAGAGGTTCTCACACAAGAGTGAGAGTTCTGAGCCCTACATCAGGCTCCCCAGTCTGGGGGTCCTGCACTGAGAAAACAAGGCCAGCAGGGCTTAGTTTTGGGAGCCCCACAGGACTGGGGAAAATAGAGACTTCACTCTTAAAGGGCACACACAAAATCTCATGCACACTGGGACTCAGGGCTAAAGAAGTAATTTGATAGGAGTCAGGGTCAGACACACTTGCTGGTCTTGGAGAGTCTCCTTAAATGTAAATGGAGTGAATGCCCCAACCAAAAGACACAGAGTGGCTGAATACATACAAAAACAAGACCTGTATATATACTGCCTATAAGAGACTCACTTCAGCTCTAGAGACACATACACACTGAAAGTAAAGAGATGGAAAAAGATATTCCATGTAAATGGAAACCAAAAGAAAGCTGGAGCAGCTATACTTACATAAGCTAAATAGACTTTAAAATAAAAACTGTTACAAGAGACAAAGAACCCTAAAGATGCTACCAGAAAACTACTAGAGCTAATCAATGAATTTGGTAAAGTAGCAGGATACAAAATTAATGCACAGAAATCTCTTGCATTCCTATACACTAATGATAAAAAATCTGAAAATGAAATTAAGAAAACACTCCCATTTACCACTGCAACAAAAAGAATAAAATATTTAGGAAGAAACCTACCTAAGGAGACAAAAGCCCTGTATGCAGAAAATTATAAGACACTGATGAAAGAAATTAAAGTTGATATAAATAGATGGAGAGATATATCATGTTCTTGGGTTGGAAGAATCAACATTATGAAAATGACTCTACTACCCAAAGCATTCTACAGATTCAATGCAATCCCTATCAAACTACCACTGGCATTTTTCACAGAACTAGAACAAAAAATTTCACAATTTGTATGGAAACACAAAAGACCCTGAATAGACAAATCAATATTGAGAAAGAAAAACGGAGCTGGAGAAATCAGGCTCCCTGACTTCAGTCTATACTACAAAGCTATAGTAATCAAGACAATATGGTACTGGCAAAGAAACAGAAAGATAGATCAATGGAACAGGATAGAAAGCCCAGAGATAAAGCCACACACATATGGTCACCTTATCTTTGATAAAGGAGGCAAGAATATACAATGGAGAAAAGACAGCCTCTTCAATAAGTGGTGCTGGGAAAACTGGAGAGCTACATGTAAAACAGTGAAATTAGAACACTCCCTAACACCATACACAAAAATAAAATCAAAATGGATTAAAGACCTAAATTTAAGGCCAGACACCATCAAACTCTTAGAGGAAAACATAGGCAGAACACTCTTTGACATAAATCACAGCAAGATCCTTTTTGACCCACCTCCTAGAGAAATGGAAATAAAAACAAAAATAAACAAATGGGACCTAATGAAACTTAACAGCTTTTGCACAGCAAAGGAAACCATAAACAAGATGAAAAGAGAAAACTCAGAATGGGAGAAAATATTTGCAAATGAAGCAACTGACAAAGGATTAATCTCCAAAATTTACAAGCAGCCCATGCAGCTCAGTAACAAAAAAACAAACAACCCAATCCAAAAATGGGCGGAAGACCTACATAGACATTTCTCCAAAGAAGACATACAGATTGCCAACAAACACATGAAAGAATGCTCAACATAATTAATCATTAGAGAACTGCAAATCAAAACTACAATGGAATATCATCTCACACCAGTCAGAATGGCCATCATCAAAAAATCTAGAAACAATAAATGCTGGAGAGGGTGTGGAGAAAAGGGAACCCTCTTGCACTGTTGGTGGGAATGTAAATGATACAGCCACTATGGAGAATAGTATGGAGTTTCCTTAAAAAACTAAAAATAGACCTACCATATGACCCAGCAATCCCACTACTGGGCATATACCCTGAGAAAACCATAATTCAAAAAGAGTCATGTACCAAAATGTTCATTGCAGCTCTATTTACAATAGCCAGGAGATGGAAGCAACCTAAGTGTCCAACAACAGATGAATGGATAAAGAAGGTGTGGCACATATATAAAATGGAATATTACTCAGCCATAAAAAGAAACGAAATTGAGATATTCAATTTCGTAGTGAGGTGGATGGACCTAGAGTCTGTCACACAGAGTGAAGTAAGTCAGAAAGAGAAAAACAAATACTGTATGCTAACACATATGTATGGAATCTAAGAAGAAAAATAGTGTCATGAAGAACCTAGGGGTAGGATGGGAATAAAGAAACAGACCTACTAGAGCAAGGACTTGAGGATATGGGGAGGGGATAGGGTAAGCTGTGACAAAGTGAGAGAGTGGCATGGACATATATACACAACCAAACGCAAAATAGATAGCTAGTGGGAAGCAGCCGCATAGCACAAGGAGATCAGCTCAGTGCTTTGTGACCACCTAGAGGGGTGGGATAGGGAGGGTGGGAGGGAGGGAGATGCAAGAGGGAAGAGATATGGGAACATATGTATATGTATAACTGATTCACTTTGTTATAAAGCAGACACTAACACACCATTGTAAAGCAATTATACTCCAATAAAGATGTTAAAAAAAAAACTAAAAATAGAACTACCATGCGACCAAGCAATCCCACTACTGAGCATATACCCTGAGAATACCATAATTCAAAAAGAGTCATGTACCAAAATATTCATTGCAGCTCTATTTACAATAGCCAGGACATGGAAGCAACCTAAGTGTCCATCAACAGATGAATGGATAAAGAAGGTGTGGCACATACATACAATGGAATATTACTGAGCCATAAAAAGGAACAAAACTGAGTTATTTGTAGTGAGGTGGCTGGACCTAGAGTCTGTCATACAGAGTGAAGTAAGTCAGAAGGAGAAAAACAAATACCATATTCTAACACATATGTATGGAATCTAAAAAAAAAATGGTCATGAAGAACCTAGAGGCAAGATGGGAATAAAGATGCAGACCTACTAGAGAATGGACTTGAGGATATGGTGAGGGGGAAGGGTAAGCTGGGAAAAAATGAGAGAGTGGCATGGACATATATACACTACCAAACGTAAAATAGATAGCTAGTGGGAAGCAGCCACATAGCACAGGGAGATCAGCTCAGTGCTTTATGACCAGATAGAGGGGTGGGATAGGGAGGGTGGGAGGGAGGGAGATGCAAGAGGGAAGAGATATGGGGACATACATATATGTATAACTGATTCACTTTGTTATAAAGCAGAAACTAACACACCATTGTAAAGCAATTATACTACAATAGAGATGTTTTTAAAAAAAGACGAAGAAGGACACTACATACTGATCAAGGGATCAGATGAAGAAGTTATAACATTGTAAATATATATACATCTGACATAGGACCCATAAATATATAAGACAAGTATTAACAGACATAAAAGGAGAGATTGACAGTAACACAATAACAGTAGGGGACTTTAACACCACACTTACACCAATGGACAGATCATCCAGACAGAAAATCAATAAGAAAACACAGGCCTTAATACATTAGACCAAATGGACTTAATTGATATCTATATAGAGCATTCCATATGAATGCAGCAGAATACACATTCTTTTCAAGTGCGCATGGAACAGTCTCCAGGATAGATCACATGCAAGGTCACAAAACAATCTTCAGTATATTTAGGAAATTAAAATCATATCAAGCATCTTTTCCAACCACAACACTATGAGACTAGAAATCAACTACAAGAAAAAAACTGTGAAAAACACAAACACATGGAGGCCAAACCATATGGATGGCCAAAACAACCAATGGATCACTGAAGAAATTAAAGAGGAAATCAAAAATTACCAAGAGAAAAATGAAAACAAAAACACCTATGGGATGCAACAAAAGCAGTTCCAAGAGGGAAGTTTATATCAATACAATCTTACCTCAAGAAACCAAAAAAATATCTCAAATAAACACCCTTACCTTACACCTAAAGAAACTTGAGAAAAACAAAACCCAAAGTTAGTAGAAGGAAAGGAATAATAAAGATCAGAGCAGAAATAAATGACATAGAGACTTTAAAAAAACGATAGAAAAGATCAATGAAACTAAAAGCTGGTTTTTAAAAAGATAAACAAAATTGATAAACCTTTAGCCAGACTCATCAAGAAAAAAAGGGAGAGGGATCAAATCAATAAAACTAGAAATGAAAAAGGATAAGTTACAAATAACACTACAGAAATACAAAGGATCATGAGAGACTACTACAAACAACTATATACCAATAAAATAGACAACCTAGAAGAAATGGACAAATTCTTACAAAGGTAAAATCTCTCAAGACTGAACCAGAGAAAAAATAGAAAATATGATCAGACTGATTACCAGGAATGAAATTGAATCAGTAATTTTAAAACTCCTAACAAATGGCTTCACAGGTGAAGTCTACCAAATATTTAGAGAAGAGTTAACACCTATCTTTCTGAAACCATTCCAAAAAAATTGCAGAGGAAGGAATACTTCTGAGCTCACTCTATAAGACCAACATCACCCTGATACCAAAAGCAGACAAAAAAAGAAAATTAGAGGCTAATATCAGTGATGAACATAGATGCAAAAACCCTCAGCAAAATAGTAACAAACCAAATCCAACAATACAGTAAAGGGATTATACACCATGATCAAGTGGGATTTAATCCAGGGATGCAAGAATTTTCAATATCTACAAACCAATCAATGTGACACACCACATTAACAAACTGAAGAGTAAAAACCATATAGATGATCACCTCATTAGATGCAGGAAAAGCTTTTGATAAAATTCAACATCCAATTATGATAAAAACTCTCCGGAAAGCAGGTAAAGAGGAAACATACCTCAACATAATAAAGGCCGTATATATGACAAACCCACAGGTAACATCATATGCAATGATGAAAAGTTGAAAGCATTTCCTCTAAAATCAGGAACAAGGCAAGGATGTCCACTCTTGCCACATTTATTCAACATAGTTTTGGAAGTCCTAGCCACAGCAATCAGAAAAGTAAAAGAAATAAAAGCAATCCAAATTGGAAAGGAAGAAGTAAAACTATCACTGTTTGCAGATGACATGGTACTATACATAGAAAATCCTAAAGACCCCACCAGAAAACTACTGGAACTCATCAGTAAATTCAGTAAAGTTACAGGATATAAAATTAATACACAGGGGCTTCCCTGGTGGTGCAGTGGTTGAGAGTCCACCTGCTGATGCAAAAGACATGGGTTCATGTCCCGGTCCGGGAAGATCCCACATGCCGCAGAGCGGCAGGGCCCATGAGCCATGGCCACTGAGCCTGCGTGTCCGGAGCCTGTGCTCCACAATGGGAGAGGCCACAACAGTGAGAGGTCCACATACCACACACACACAAAAAAATTAATACACAGAAATCTGTTGTATTTCTATACACTAACAACATAGTATCATAAAGAGAAATTAAGGAAACAAGCCCATTTACCATCACATCAAAAAGAATAAAATACCTAGGAATAAGTCTGCCTAAGGAGGCAAAAGACCTGTACTCCAAAAACTATAAGATGCTGACAAAAGAAATTGAAGACGACAAAACAGATGGAAAGATATACCATTTTCTTGGATTGGAAGAATCAATATTGTTAAAATGACCATAGTACCTAAGGTAATCTACAGTTTCATTGCAATCCCTATCAAAATGTCAATGGCATTTTTCACAGAACTAGAACAAATAATTTTAAAATTTGTACAACAACATAAAAGACCCCTCCCAATAGCTAAGCAATTATTCAGAAAGAAGAATGGAACTGGAGGAATCATGAGCCCTGACTTTAGACTATACTACAAAGCTACAGTAGTCAAAACAGTATGGTACTGGCACAAAAACAGACACATAGATCAATGGAAAAGAATAGAGAGCTCAGAAATAAACCCACACACCTAGGGCCAATTAATCTATGACAAAGGAAGCAAGAATACACAACAGAGAAGAGACAATCTCTTCAATAAGTGGTGCTGGGAAAACTGGACAGCTACATGTAAAAGAATGAAATTAGAACATTCTCCAACACCATATACAAAAATAAACTCAAAATGTATTAAAGTCCTAAATGTAAGACAGGATAGTATAAAACTTCTAGAGGATAACATAGGCAGAACACTCTTTGACATAAATCGCAGCAATATTTTTATGGATCCATCTCCCAAAGTTAAGGAAATAAAAGCCAAAGTACACAAATGGGACCTAATTAAACTTAAAAGTTTTTCCACCACAAAGGAAACCATCAACAAAACGAAAAGACAACATACTGAATGGGAGAAAGTATTTGCAAATGATATGACTGATAAGGAATTAATATTCAACATATATAAACAGCTCATACAACTCAACATTGAAAAATAAACTCCATTAATAAATGGGCAGAAGAACTGAATACACATTTCTCCAAAGAGGAAATGCAGATGACCAACAGGCACATGAAAAGATGCTCAACATCACTAATCATCAGTGAAAATCAAAACTACAATGAGATATCATCTCACACCTGTCAGAATGGCTTTCATCAAAAAGAACACAAATAACAAATGCTGGTGAGGATGTTGGAGAAAAGGCAATCCTCATATACTGTTGGTGGGAACGTAAATTTGTGCAGTCACTGTGGAAAACAGGATGGAGGTTTCTTAAAAAGCTAAAAATAGAAATACCATATGCCCCAGCAATTCCACTCCTGGGTACCTATCCAAAAAGAAACCAAAAATGCTAGTTCAAAAAGATACATGGATCCCAATGTTCACAGTAGCATTATTTACAATTGCCAAGATATGGAAACAATCTAAGTCCATCAACAGATGAATGCCTAAAAAAGATGTGAGATTTTATATATATATATAATCTCACATACACACACACACACACACACACACACACACACACACACACACATATACACAATGGAATACCATTCAGCCATAAAAAAGAATGAAATTTTGCCATTTGCAGCAGCATGGATGGACTTGGAGGGCATTAGGCTAACGGAAAAAAGTCAGACAGAGAAAGACAAATACTGTATGATATCAATGGTGTCTGGAATCTAAAAAATACAGTGAACTAGTAAATATAACCAAAAAAAAAGAAGCAGACTCACAGATATGGAGAACAAACTAGAGGTTACAAGTGGGGAGGGGCAGGGAGGGGCATTATAGGGGTGGGGAGTGGGAGGCACAAATTATTAGTTGTAAGATAGGTTTAAGGATGTACGATATGTATAATTTTTTAAATTAAAAATAAACAAACAAATAAATAAAACACCTTCCCCTCAGAACAAATAAAAAAATAAAAAGCACCTTCCCCTCAAAAAAAAAGTCTACCTGAGTCTCCAGCCTGCTGGCCTGCCCTACAGATTTCAGACTCAAGACTGAAACTTAAACCCTTAATTTCCAGCCTGCCCTAAATACAGATTTTGGACTTGCCAACACACCACAATTGAGCGAGCCAATTCCTTGAAATAAAAATAAAGCTTAAATAAAGACTTCTAAATTTATTTATTTACAGATATGTATACCTCTCTCCTATTGGTTCTGTTTCTCTGGAAAACCTGACTGTTACAGCCCTGCAGATCAAAGAGCTAGATGGCCCACTTCGCAACTGACCACCTTTGTTAATAACGACATGTGTCAATATTGTAAACAGAATGCACACTGGTAAAACATCATCCCATTTTACAAACAAACAAACAAAAAAACCCCAAGACAACTAAAAGTCTGTCAATTTAGGTCAATGAAGGTGCTACAAGAAAGGAAAATGCACCCAATATATTGTCTTACCCCTAAACATCCAAGGTATATTAACTATAAATATAGATGGTCACCCTCATCCTTGTTGACGCCTCTCAGAAGCATTCCTCCTAGGAGAAAGGTATTCATGCCTGCCCTAACAGACCAGGCTCCCTATAATGTGTGAAAACCCTCCCCAGTCTATTGCAAAAGGCTGGAACTCTGGGACCGAGACATATACTCTAACCATCAGTGACACTCGAAGGTGCACAGTCCTTCATGCTTTTGTGCATTTATTCATTTCTTCATTTGTTGATTCATACTTTCACTATCTCCAGCTACCACAGGTAAACAATGAAATTACAAAACACTAATCAACAGAGGAATAAATCAAAGATACTGGGGACCCAGAGGAGGAGGTAAATGGGATTTTTGCCAACAATCTTCATGTGGGTCAGAGTTATTATCACTATTTTACACTTATGGGGAAACGAAGGATCAGAGAGATTAAGTGACTAACCCATAGAGGACAGAGGAAGGGAGAACTGGTAGAAGCCCAAGAGATAAGGCATGGAGAACACTAAAGTGGGGAGAGCCAGCCTCACTTCCTAATTTTTTTCCTGGGACACTTGGGATTTTTTGCTTCTTCCATTCTTCCTTTCCTCCAAGGAATCATTGTCAAGGGAAATCCTCCTTTCTTCACAGTCTTCTCCAGAGACTGAATCTTGCCCCAGGAAAAAGGAAATAGAAAATGGCTCTGTGCCATCTTATTTGTGAGCTGGAAGCTTGATATCCTAGCAGGAGTTGCCTCAGCCTCCCTAATTGGGATTGGAGTCATGCAACCCTCTCAAGTTGATTACATGTCACTTCCTCAGAGCTGACTGGCCTATTTTGATTCTGTTTTAGGAAATCTCCCTCATTAGCATTTGCTGCTCCATTTGGGGGTCAGGTTAGCCAAGTTTACACCTAGAATTTTCTCATATTTCTTTTCATTACCACAGAATATCCCTATGGAACTTGTTCCGCACTCCTCACAGTTCCACATCGCACAATGGGTAATCAGATCTCAGGGGCTGGAGGAGATGGTAACCTTATATGTCACCTCTACTAGGAGGTACAAAGAATTTGTAAAGTAATGAGAAACACTGGTTCTTGGAGTTAGAAGACCTAGATTGTAAGGGTGGGATTTGGGGCTGTAATAAAGGAAGGGAAGAGATTCCCCTTGCCACTGGGTGGACTCTACTAGAGAGGGGTTGCTTATTCTCCAGGGAGGTTAAAGCAATGCTAGCTGAGTTCCCACTGCCCACCTTAATTCTCCCTTTGCATTCCCAGAGCTGAGTGAATTGGAATTATCATTGTCACCAGCACATTTCCAAATGGCATTCTCAACTCTAATGTTTTTTTAGTAAGCCATACTGGAAATGTGTACATTGGGCTTGGTCTAGAAGGAATAGCCACATGAAGAGTGTCAGCGGCCTGGGTAGAATATTAGCCAGGGGTTCAGATCAGCCAACCTACCTGCTCTTTTCACAATCCACCCATTGGGAATTGCCTCATTAATGCTCCAATGGAGTCTTCCTGGGACTCTTGCTTTCCTACAGCATAATGTCCTGCAGGCTGAATGGTCATCAAGTCTATTCCCTATTCTTGAGCACTTGGCTGACCCACATTTCTCCCTTGCATCTAAGTGGGGGCATGAGCTTAGACACGAGCGCTGTGCTTGACTCCTAAAATGTCTACATAATTCTCCACAAAAGGAATCCCTTTTTTCTTTGGGCAGGTGGATGTAGACAATCTAGAAGAGGTCTCCAGGGCCCTGGAGAATTCCAGGGCTCTAGAAAATAGTGGCATCACACATTGTGGCTTTGTCCAATATCCTGCTTCCCAGCTTATTTACTCTCCTGAAGAAAATAAAAAGAAACAAAAGAATATCTCTTCGGGGCAGAAGAAAACACAGCTGCAAAGCAAACAGCCACACCAAGGGTCCCCAGAGCAGTAGGCTGCTTGCCAGGCTTCAACAAGGAATATCATTCCACTGGTGCCCATCCCCATCCTCTACCATTTCTACTATCATGGGAAATATAGTCACTAACTTCCAACTCCATTAATTTAGGCAAGTATTAGCATAAATAATCAAATAACGGGCTTCTCGTTCCCTGTAGCTTCTGTTGACATAGGAATGAGGCTGCAAAGATGAACTACCAAGTACATATCTCCTTTCTGCTTATCTTTTCAATAATATCTTTTCCCCACATACTCAACAATATCTTTTCCCCACATACTCCGTAACCCACAACCACTGAGAGGTAGCCAGCAACAAACTGTACTGTCCTTATGGTGGAAGAGAGTAGCACTGAGCCCTCACCCCTTTACCCAGTACCCCTGTTGACCATAGTAGGCATCTAGGATGAATGGCACTATTAGGGGAATTGGAAGGCTTAAGTTTGGGGTCAGTCAGGTTGTGGGTCAGCTTGTAGCCAGAGCCATTGTAAGCTTAAAGGTCAGGCCAGAGGTAGAGATCCACTTGCAGCTGAAGAATAGAAAGGATGTCTATGTTCTTCATAGGAACTGATCCCAGGAAGTGGCAGCATTAGCCAAGTTTTCTAGTTGACATACATGAATTTACACCCTTTCAGCCTCCACTGCTATTCTGAGGCAGGGAAGAATTGGAAAACAGTTCCTTTGCATTTGGATTTTCTTTGAGAATTTAATTGAAAAGAGTCTCCAGGACCCAGATACCAAACCCAAAGAAAACTTTTTGTCCATAGGAAAGATCTCCTCTTAACTCTTCTGGGTAGCACTTTCTACAATTTGAATGTAAGCCCCAGGATGGCAGGGATTTTACTTTATACAACATCATATCCCCAGTGCCAGGAAAAGTTCTTAGCATATAGCTAGTGCTTAGTTAATTTGTGTTGAATGAATGAATAAAAGTTGTCCAGGCTTGGTGGGGTAGGAAGGAACTGTAGGTTGACTGGCTGGCCCCCACAAACAGGATATCTGTCAGGAATGCCTGCCTTCTCTCCCATTCAACACCCTGACTGAAAGAAACAACCACCCTGCACCATTTCCATGAGAGTCCAAATCTCCTCATACCTCTCATGATCTCTTGTAGGGTTCCTTTAAACCTCCTCTTTAAGGGCTAAAGTCCCAGTTTACCAGCCTAGGAGTTAACTTCTCAGTTGTGGGATAAACCTTTCCTTTTTCTTTACTCTCACTCTAAAGGGATCTCATAAAGGAGATGCTTAGTTTTCCTTCTTAAACTAGAAGCCATGCTGTTGGATCACAAAGAACCCAAGGGCCAGCCAGGTCTCCAGGGCTCACAGGTCCAGCAATTTGATCCCTTCCCAGATTTGAGCATAATAAACTGGTAGAGAAAGCTCACAATTTCACACCTCCTGCCTTTCCCTGTTTCTTCCCCTAGAGCTCTAGAACCTCCAAAGCCCTCTTGTAGACCAAGATCTGAGACGTGGTAGAGCTGCCCCATCTCCTTCCAGGCACACTATCCCACAATTTCTCCTCACCCTGCTGGCAAGTATACCTCCAGGCAGCCTTATGCTGGTTCTCTAGACCAGGATCAGGCACAGATCTCTATGTGACACCTGTCAGGTAGCCCCCTACCACCCCAGGCTCAGCTTAGATTTAACTTTGTCTCCTATTCCCAGTCATCCTTGAAAACTGACCCAGCCCAGAATCAGATGTACTCCACGAGGGTTATCCCTGTCTTACACTGTGAGATGGCAGCCAGTCACAGACACAGAGGCTGCCATCTGACACTCCCATGTGAGAAGCTCCTGGCCTCTCCTTCCGGAGCCCTCTGCCCCTCTCCTTCAGAGAGGAAGCCCAAACCCACAGTTCTGCTTTTGATCAGCTGCCAAATAATCCTCATAAGGCACCTTGCTTTCAACTCTCCACAGTAAGCCCCCAAAGACCCAAGTAAAAGATGGAAGATGGAATGGGAAGCTGAGGGCCTTGGAAGAGCTGTTTCTAAGCTATGACTCTAACAGCTTTGGCTTCCTAGGCTGGGGAGGGGATGGGGAGGGGGGGTTACCCATCTCTCCCATTTCTCCCATTTTTCTTCTTTTCTCCAAAGCACTTTCTCATCTAGGACTCTCATACATCCTGAGATGTCATTCACAGCTAGTGGGCACTGAGGCCATGAGTTCTTTGCCTCCTCCCAGATACCTCTGTAAACAGGTCCTCATCTCCCTGGCATGGCTCAAGACTTCCTCATCCTGCACTTACTTGGTGGCATTATTCTCCCTGCAATTCCCCCCTCCCCTGGCCACCCAGAGTGTCCAACATAGCTTGACACAATACAGCAGCCTGGTTAGTATTTTTATGTTGGCCAAAGGAATGGTCTCTTTTTGTTTCTCCCTACCCAGTCTTGTTAGTCAACAAGAGGCTCCTTAAACCCACCCCTCCACCTGTGGCCCGAGTTCATACCAGCTCCACATTCCCTCTGTCCTCTGTCCTACCTGTTCAAATCCTGCCCTGCATAGTTCCACTCAGCTAACAAATATAGGCACTGCTCTGGGGCCCTAACAGATATTAATTCATTCAGTCTTCACGCTGGTAGGTAGACACTACTCTTATCTTCATTTTACAGATGAGAAACTAAGACACAAAGAGGTCAAACAGCTAACATAGGGCGGAGCCTAGATTTGGAGCCAGACTGTCTGCCCCACCTCCTTTAACCATCCCGCCAAGTGGCCTTTCCCACCGTCCAGTACTTAAACCCTCCCTCCCTAGAACGAGGCCACTTATTTAGTGTAGCAATGGGAAGTTTTATTTCGACATCCGATATGGAGTAAAGTAACAGTGCAGAAGTTGGTGTATGCAGACCAGTGTGTCCTGGGCAGGGTCTGAAGGCTGTAACCATATAAGTAGTCTCTTGTTCCTTCGCCCATCATAGGCCCGCAAAGCTTCCGACACCCTCTGGAGCTCTCCACGCCACGGCACTGGACAGAGGTGTTTGAGACCCTCCTTTGTCCAGTCCCCTGACAGAAGGAAGGAGGTGCAGCAGCTCCATCCGCGGCATGGCGTGGTCCCGTCAGCAGGCTGCAGATCCCAGGCGCTTGCTGCTCTCTGGCGGCCGGAGCCGGGAGTCCGGGGACCCGGGAATCGCACCTTCTACACTCGGCGCGCCCAAGGGCACCAGCAGTGACCGAGACGCTGGGGAAAGGGCGGGAGGGAGACTTAACTGAGTGGTAAGAGAGAGGAGGCGGGGTAGGGGCGCGGGAGGTGGAAGGGAGCGGACCGCGAGGGGAGAGGGCGGGCGTGAGCACCAGCGGCGCGGCGGGGGTGGCTTCCGCGGGGTCGGAGCGCGAGCCAGCGCCACCGCCCTTTGGGACCCCGGAACGCCAGCTCGCCCAGAGCGCAGATTCCCTTCTTCCGGCAACTGTGGCGCTGGGTCCCTCGGTGCCAGCGTCCCCTCTTCATCCCCGGCGCTGCCCTTCCTCCGCTCCGTCCCGGCCCCGCGCCCAGTAGCTAGCTCCTCAGTGGTCGCCGCCCGCACCGCCCGGCCCCGAGCCGCCGCTTTGCCCGCTCGCCTGGGCACGCTGCGAGAGAGGCGCGCGTCGCCAGCTCGGGCTCTTCGGTCCCACTCCGCAGCCGCCCGCTCCGCTCGCGGGCAGCAGTGCTCCACGTCACAGGAACTGAGGCAGGACCCCGACAGGACCAGCGCGCGGGTCTGGAGCCGGAGCCCCCAGCCCTACCAGTCGCTCGTCCTGCGCCCAGCCGCGGCCCCCGACGGCTGCGCGTTGAGATGACTTTCCGCTATCTCCTGAACGTCAGTTTCGAGGGACCCTGCTCAGACAGCAGCGCCGGGAGCTCCAGCGCGGGCGGTGGCGGGGGTGGCGCGGGCGGCGCGGCCGCCTCCGAGGGCCGGGCGGTGGACGGCGTGCGGGTGACCGCAGGCGGTAGCAGCGGCGGCGGCGTGGTGGGCGCGGGCAACGGCGAGGACAACCGGAGCTCCGCTGGGGAGCCGGGGAGCACTGGCGCCGGCGGCGAGGTGAACGGCACGGCCGCCGTCGGGGGGCTGGTGGTGAGTGCGCAGGGCGTGGGCGTGGGCGTCTTCCTGGCTGCCTTCATCCTCACGGCCGTGGCGGGCAACCTGATGGTCATCCTCTCCGTGGCCTGCAACCGCCACCTGCAGACGGTCACAAACTATTTCATTGTGAACCTGGCCGTGGCCGACCTGCTGCTGAGCACCACAGTGCTCCCCTTCTCGGCCACCATGGAGGTTCTGGGCTTCTGGGCCTTCGGCCGGGCCTTCTGCGACGTGTGGGCCGCCGTGGATGTGCTGTGCTGCACGGCCTCCATCCTCAGCCTCTGCACAATCTCGGTGGACCGGTACGTGGGCGTGCGCCACTCGCTCAAGTACCCAGCAATCATGACCGAGCGCAAGGCGGCCGCCATCCTGGCGCTGCTCTGGGCCGTAGCCCTCGTGGTGTCTGTGGGGCCGCTGCTGGGCTGGAAGGAGCCGGTGCCCCCTGACGAGCGCTTCTGCGGCATCACGGAGGAGGCAGGATACGCTGTTTTCTCCTCCCTGTGCTCTTTCTACCTGCCTATGGCCGTCATTGTGGTCATGTACTGCCGCGTGTATGTGGTAGCGCGAAGCACCACGCGCAGCCTGGAGGCGGGAGTCAAGCGCGAGCGGGGCAAGGCCTCAGAGGTGGTGCTGCGCATCCACTGTCGCGGCGCAAGCACTGGCTCAGACGGAGCCCACGGTGGGATGCGCAGCGCCAAGGGCCACACCTTCCGCAGCTCACTGTCAGTGCGTCTGCTCAAGTTTTCCCGTGAGAAGAAGGCGGCCAAGACGCTGGCCATCGTCGTGGGCGTCTTCGTGCTGTGCTGGTTCCCCTTTTTCTTCGTTCTGCCACTGGGTGAGTGATCCCTCTCCCACCAGCCCCTTCTCTTCCTCCCTGAGCCTGTGACCGTCCCTTCCTGGCACCCAGACTTGTATGGCCCTTCCCAGTGGAGGGTGACTCTCCACCTGAACATGGAAGGTTTACTGCCTGGTCTCTTAGACACGTGCGCATGCTGCTTTGTGGGACACAAATAGGTTCTTCATGCTTGCAGGATTTGTTTTATGAGCTTCTAACTTTTCTGGCCTTCCCCCTTCTTCACTGCCATTACAAGCCCTGGGCTTGTTTTACACTCCCCACCCCTCTAAATACAAAAGGTCAGTGGAAATCTGTGCGGGCATCTGCTCCCATAGTATGTGGCAAGCAGTGTATGTGCTTGTCTACATATCTCCCTCCCTCCACCACCAGGGCCTACATTCATTCATGGGCAGCAATCCCTGGCCAGTCTACGTGAACATCAGCAGACACCGGAAGCCACCTGCTTTCTCTGTTTGGAAGCTGGGCCCCCCTGGGAGGCCCTCCCCAGCTGGTATCTGTGAATGCTGTGGGCTCTCATTTCTGAAATCTCCTCTTGGTGGGGGGGGGGGGGTCTGTGTGGGGGTGAGAAAGAAAGGGAAAGGGCATCTTATCAAATGGAAAGTTAATATTGTTCATCGTAGTTTCTTAAATTTACGGAGTCCTAGCACTTCTGGAGAACTTTGTTATTTCTTTCACAGGCTTTCCTGTAGTCCTGGGAGGTGGGCAGCTGTTCTCAGGACCTTCCTCCCATGCCTTGAGGCCCCTCCTGGAAGCCTTGGGGCTCGGTCAGCACAGGGAGAAGAAAGGGAACGGCATCTATGGGGTTGCTTTTGCCCTGAGTCACTTCACCCACAGGTGCAACCAGCCAGCCCAAGCCAGGACCTCCCATGTACCTGTAATCACCCACATTGAACAGATGATAACATTTCGCCATATTTGCCTCAGATCACTTCCTCTCTCTCTTTTCAGATAAACAGAACAGCCACAACTAAGTTCCCTCCTCCTGTCCCTTCCTCATTTTCTCCCTCTCTCTGCAGAGGTAAATCTGGTGTTTATCACTCCCACACACATGTTTATACCCTTACTACAAACACCTGAATCTATAATAATAAATAGCATTGTTTTGTGTGTCCTTTGGACTTATATAAATTGCACCAGCTGTGCACATCCATCTTCCGTTTGCCCTTTTCACCCAATGTTTTGTTGTTGAGATTTATCCGTTCTGGTTATTTTAGCAACAGTATAGTATTCTGTTTGAAAGTATGCCATGGTGTGTTGATGCAGTCTCCTGCTGAGTGTTCGGTTTTTCTAATTTTTCGCTGTTATAATCTACACTGCAAAAGGCTACTGTTTTTTGAGGTCGAGATCACGTCTCCCTCTTCCAAAAAGCATCCCTAAATCTCCATGGCCTCTGCCCTTGCTGGCAGACACTGCTCTTCCTCAACCCCTCATCTCTGCTGCTCCTCACACCTCGCGTGGGAACCCTGGGGCTATCTTGCCTCTCCCTTCCTGCCGGTCTGCACTGTGCCCAGCCTCCCATGGCATCTCACCAAGTCTAGAACAAAGCCCAGGGCCACAATGGAGCTGAATTTAGTGGAATCTGGTAATAATGAGCAAGCAGGACAGAGGCCAAGCAGGGAAAGAGAATATTCTGATCTGCCATGACGTGGCTTGGAGGGCAGGACAGCAGAGAGAACAGGAGGACAGAGCCTGTGGTACAAGCAGGAGTGGCCTGAGGGTTGTGCAGGAAGAAGGGGGGCCAGGAGCAACCCCCCCCCCCCAGGAGCTCTGGGGCCAGGCCTGGGAGGAGGGAGGCATCTTTGGAGGAACAGGGAACATTCTGAGCAGCAACTTTTGGGGTTGAATATGGAATCCAAGGGGCTGGCATATTTTGGTAGGAGGTGCCAGTATGTGCTTGGGGGAAGAGGATGTTGGGAACTTAGATAAGGGGACCAAGGATGGATATGGTTGCAGAAGCAGGAGTGTGGGGTACAGTCTCCCAGAAAGAGGATGGATGGGCAAAGAGAAGAGATGGGCTGGGGAAGGAGCCTTGGGGAGTACCCACTTTGAAAGAACCCAGAAGGAGGCAGAGAAGGGGGCAGCCAGGAGAAGGTGGTACCGCCCTCCTTGCAGGCCCTGGTTCCCACACCAGGTGTGAGGAACAGCAAACGTGGGAGTATTGAGAAAAAGCACTGTGTGCCAGCCAGGGCCACAGGCCATGGAAATGAAGGTGCCCAGTAGGGCCACAACCTGGGGTTGTTGAGCAGACCCAGGGTGCCCTTCACCCACATCTCCACACACAAAGCCAAGTGGAAGCAGGAGCCCCAGCCACAGCAGTGATATGGCCAGTGAGCAGCCCAAATAGCCCGGAGGATATCAAAAGCTTTAGGAAGTGGGCCCAGGGTCCCAGTGGTACACGCACAGGGGGCCATGAACAGCCATCTATCACCTGAAATGTTTTAGTCAAGCCAGAGCTGCAGCAGAGGGAGATATAGACAAGGTATGCTGACCTGTGGGGCCATTGGGGCTCAAGTTGCTGGGCAGGAAAGAATGGCACACAAGCACAGGGCACCTAAAATCCTGAGGGTCTCAGAGAGGGACTAGGGGTCATCCCCCACACCTCCGTTTCCCTGTCTGTGACTCGATCTAGGCAGTGACTACGTTGGTGAATATATATGTAAAGTCATCAGTCTATACTCTTAAAATGTACACACTTTATAAACTTGACTGTCAGTATCTTATGCCTTAATGAGAGAGAGAGAGGGAGAGAAGGCGGGAGGAGGCAGGAGGAGGTTGTGAGCCATCTGAGGAAATGGTGTCTAGGCTGGAAAGCACACTTTGGCAGCCAGGTGTGGAGGGCAGATTCAGCGTTTGCGTCTCAGAGTGCTGGCCAAGTACCGAAGGACCCATCTCCACAGGCTCCCTGAGGTGGTGCAGGGTCCACAGACTCAAGGAGAGAGGCAGGGGGTGCGCTGCAGCAAGTTCTCAGGAATGGCATTACTGTTCCCTGGCCCAAAAGCCTGAAGAAGAGGCTGGCATTACATCTCCTATCTGTGCCTTTGTGGCACCTGGCACATAGTAGATGCTTGGTCAGTGTGTGTATAGGAGGAAGAAGTGGCAGAACCCATGGCCTTTTCACATCCTTCCGTGCCGAGGATCTGGTTGACAAAGCACAGCCCTCTATCTTTACTATTATTATTATTATTATCCCTGTGGTAAGAACATAACATGAGATCTACCCTTTTAACAAATTTTTAAGCATGCAGTATTGTTAACTCTAGGCACAAGGTTGTACAGCAGATCTGTAGAATTTATTCATCTTGCTTAACTAAAACTTTATGCCTATTGATTAGCAACTTCCCATTTCCCCCTCCCCTCAGCCCCTGGCACCCACCATTCCACTCTTTCTTTGAATTTGACTATTTTAGCTACATTCATGGAAGTGGAGTCATGCAGTCCTTCTGTGACTGGCTTATTTCACTTAGTATAACAGCCTCTGTGTAAGCAGAGACCTCCCTTACTCGCAATGCATTGGGGGTGATCCCCATTTATGTGACCTAAAAAAGTTTTTAAACATAACAGCTAATATTTATTGAGTGATTATTATGAACAAGCAGTGAGCTAGGGGTTTTATTTTCCATTTTTAAAAATCATGGATAGTTTCAAACACATAAGTAGACAGAACGGTGTGATGGCCCCAGCTTCAACAATATCAACCCAAGGCTGATCTTCGTTCATTTCAAACCCCGCCCACTTTCCACCACTGCTTATTATTTTGAAGAAAATCCCAGACACCATATCAGTTCATCTGTAAATTCTTCAATGTATATTTCTAGAAGAACTTTTAAAAAATAACCACAATCCATTATAACACAAAAAATAGTTGTTTAATAGTACCAAATATCTTAGTGTTCAAATGTTGCTGATTGCCTCATAAAATTTTAGTTTATTTGTTTGAATCAGGGTCCAAAAAAAAGTACATACATTGCATGCACTTGATTTGTCTCCTCAGTTTCTTTGATTAATAAGATTCCCCTACCCCCACCTTTTCCCTTTCAGCTTGTTTGGTGAAGAAACCAGATTGTTTGTCCCAAAGGAGTTACCCACAATTTGGAGTTTGCATCCCTATTAGTGCCACTTAATGTGTCCCCTTGTTCCCTGTACTTCCTGTAAACTGGCTTGATCAGATTCAAGTTCAGTGTTTGGGACAAGATTTCTTTTCTTTTGTGATGTTAAGATTGATCAGGGGTTCAGATGCAGTCAGCCTGATTCATTCATTATAAAATGTCCCATCAGCTTTTCACCTGCTAGTTTTAGCAGCCATTGACCATGGCCTGGACCCATTATATCACTGGGACTGAAAGTGGTGATATCCAAATTCTGTCATTCCTTCTGCATTTGTAGACTAAAATTCTAAAAAGAATTCACCACTAGCTGTTTGGTCACTTGAAATAGAGTACATACAGCAAAATCAGGAGAGCTGCTCGATGCTCTCCTTTATCAAAAGAAGAGTTGGGCTTCCCTGGTGGCGCAGTGGTTGAGAGTCCGCCTGCCGATGCAGGGGACACGGGTTCGTGCCCCAGTCCGGGAGGATCCCACATGCCACGGAGCGGCTATGCCCGTGAGCCATGGCCGCTGAGCCTGCGCGTCCAGAGCCTGTTGCTCTGCAACGGGAGACGCCACAACAGTGAGAGGCCCGCGTACCGCAAAAAAAAAAAAAAAAAAAAAAGAAGAGTCAATTTCCTAGCAATCTTTCCAAAGGGGACCAATAGGTTTTTTAGTACCATGTTAAAAGTGATTTTTAAATCTGTCACACATTATAGACATCACTATTTTGGGGTTGGCCAATGGGTGCCCTTGGCCCTAGGGTCCTTGTTACTTCCTGCCTAGGTCAGAGATCAGAGGTCAAACTGAAGCCAGGGTTAAGGGTCAGTTGACAGACATGCTTTAAGCTTTAAATCTCACCAAATGCCTCAGCACCTGCTTACCTCCCCCCAGGCTCAGTTCCAGGCTCGCGTCTGCCCCAGATCCTGGCCATGAGGGCCCTGAGCATTGCCATAGGACATGACCACTTCCTGTGTGGCTTGGTCTTCCCAGACCGCCAGAGCCTTTGAGCCCACTCCTCATGGGAAAGTCTCTGAGTTCCTGAGCCCACCTCTGACCCCACCTGAACCCTGCCCCATCCTGCTTCATGAGCTATATGCCCACCAAAAAGGTCTCCTTGAATGCTAGAAGATTTGCCTGCCCTCCTTTGCAGATGGTGACCCAGCAGAACATTGGCCTGGGCCCCTGAGAGCCAGCATTGGGACCTAGTGGGCAATGCCCCAGCAACTCAGTGCTGGGACTCCTGGACAGAGTGACCACTGTCTGGGAACTTCTCTCCTCTGGCGAAAGCACTGATCCGCTCCAACTTATGAGCCATTTGTCAGTGTGGCCTGAGAACTGAAAGGTTCATGTTCAGATCAGGGTCATGTTCAGCCGAGCACAAGGGCCATTTGGCAGGGACTTCAGCCTTGGGCACGCAGAGCTTGGGGTGTGACCACTCCAAGGCCGCAGATCAGGGAATGAGTTAAGAAGTGACAAGAGTGGAAAAGAGAGGGAGAGAGGGAAGGTGGAGAGAGAGAAAGGGGAGAAGGGGAGGGAGAAGAGCTGAAGGGGAATGGGTGGGGTCCAGTGTAGGACACTGAACAGGTCTGTGACTCATCTCCCTGCCTTGGGCCCCACCAGGCAGCTTCTGTGGCTCTAGGAACTACCCCTCCCTGCCAATCCGCACAGCTGCAGAAGGATGTCCAGGGCCAGACCAGTAGCTCTAGGCCAGCCCCACAGAGCTCAAGGATCCTGAGGTAAACACAGGGCACAGAAGGACTTCTGATCTATTCTTTGTCTATCTCAAGCCAGAGGACCAGTTACCTCTCACCATGGAAGATTGGCAATGCAAGGAATTCAAGAGATTTAGCTTGGCACAGCTAGCCCCACAATATCCTCAACTCTGTGTCTTTATAATCCATCTGAGACCTGGACCCTATTCAGGTCACCTCTTCCTGACAGCCTTTTATGATTGTCTCTGCTTCAAAATGGCCTTATCTCTTACCATCTCTCCCTCACCTTCTCTGTTCCAGCAGTCCTAACTTCTTGGTTGTCCTTGAACTTGTGCGGTACCCTGCTGCCTCAGGGCCTTTGCACATGCCCTCTCCTCTGTCTGGAATTCTCTTTCTTCAGGTAGATGCATGACTCACTCCCCCAGAGGGTCTTCAGGTCTCAGTTCAAGTGTGCCTTATGAGAGAGGCCGACCCTTTAAAATATTGCAAAGAGGTCCACTGCTTCCCAGCCTCTCTTGGGGAAGGTGCAATTGAGTTCTAGAGTCAGAAGCACTGAGTGAGCAGCTGAAAGAACTAGGAGAGAGAAAGGGAGTCTAGGACTGGGAATTCCATCTCTGCTAGCCCTGTTGGCAGAGAAAGACCTGAATATGGTACATGGTATTTTTAACCCCTCTATTTCTTTCTGGCTAGAGAAAATGGCTGCTTGTGGATAGAAAAGTCACTGGTGAGGCAGGAGGTGGGAAAGGGGAAAGGCTGGGGTGCAGCCTAATAGTTCATGGTTGGCTGCAAGCTATGAACAAGACTGGCTGTGAATTATGACATTCTGCCAAGAACAAGTTCCCTTCTGGTGATGCCAAAAGAGTGCTGTTAATCACACAGTCCCCCCTTGGCTTCAGCGCTGTCACTCCTCAGCGAGGCTTGGCCAGATTGGCCAGTTTCAGCCTTAACCACCATCTCAGCAGCATCTCCTGGGCCTGGACATTGCTCTTACTTAGGAGAGGGGACTGGCCTGTGATAAGGCTGCAGACCTCTGCCGCCAATCTCAGCCTGCCTTAGTTTCCCCAACAGTGTGCAGGCCAGGCTAGCCCAGCCAACATGCCAAAGAGTGGGGTAACCTGCTGACACAGGAGAGGCCCTGCCTCTTCTGACTACTGGATGTTCAGCATCCCTGGACATTACGTTAGACTCCTGACAAAGGCACCCCAAAACAGGGAATAGGGGAAGGCAGGTGGGAGCAAGCTTGACGGATACATGCAAGAAAAGGCCAAGGAGCAGAGAGAAGCAGGCAAGAGTTGTGTTTTCAGTCATCTCCTACCTACATCCTGACCACCTCTCCTCATAGGTAGGTCAATGTGTTCACTCCTGTGCTCCAGCCTGCCTGTTGAGTGGAGAGAAATGGGCATGAACATGCAAATTCATGCCCTGCCTTTCTCAGCAGTGGGCGGAAGAGTTGAAACAGTGACCAAGAGCTAATCCCTGGATTATAGGTTTAGGACCAATCAAGAGAGCTTGAAGACACATCCATGCAAAGAGTGTCCTGGGTCATGTCCCTGTACGTAGAGACTGAGACAGGAGTTCTTATGCGAGTGATGGATTGAGGGAAGCTCTCAGGAGGTACTTGGGAGGGAGGGAAGCAGGATAAGTCAGAAAAGAGCTAAACCTAGGATGTGGTCTCAAAGTCTGGCCTCAGCCTGATCCCTGGAACAAGAACGACAGCAGAGAATTGTGCCACCTCGAGACAAGGAGTCTGGCCTTTTCCATCCCTGCTGTCTATCACTGGCTGTGGGCTGCCACCTTGGTGGGAAGGTGTCATCTCCCAGTTGAAGCAGCTCCCATTGGTCAAGGGCAATTCTCCATTAGCAGCCAACTATAAGCCATTAGCAGCCAACACTCACAGTAGCTGGGGACCAGGGGCACCTGGGTGGGGCACTAATAGCATCAACTTCAAACCTTAAAGGTGACTTTTGAGCAAAGACTTGAAGAAGGGGAAGGAGATGGCCAAGTGGCTTTCTGGGGCTCCTTCCAGGAGGCTGGGGTCTGTTTCCTGAGATGCAGCGAGCAGGCAACAGCCCAGCCTTTCTGAGTGTTCTGGATGGGCATGTGTGCACAGGAGCCGAATTCAATGTGGCAGTCCTCACAGGCCACCCTAAAGGCCATAGAGAAGGCCAATGAATGCCACTTGGTGGAGGCAGAATCAAGAAGTGCTCAAAGGCACACACACTCCAGAAACCAGTCTCACCTCCGCAGACCCCGGGAGTGGAATTAATCACAGAACTGCTCCTGGAGAGGTGGTTCTATGCCCAAGTCTGAAGAACTGGAGAGACCTGCTATGGAGAAAGGAAGAGGGCCATCTTCCAGACCAGGCCAAATGTATGAAAGTCCAGAGGTAGGGATGGGCATGCTGCTTGTGGATCAGCTGCTGGAAGGTATTGAGTCTTTGTGGATCCTGACCCCAGGACCCCTGGAAGACCAGGGGAAGTTTTTTTTCTATCTTTACATGATGTCAAGGAAAGACCAAGCACTTTAGGGCTAGACTGACGCAGGTTCAAATCCTGATGCTGCCACTTGCCCTCCGGAGATAACTAGAATCTCTGCAAAGTGGGATGCTAATGCCATGAGAATTAAATGAGAAGTGCTACATACAGGGCCCAGCATGCAGCCTGGTAGGTACTGAACACTCAGAAAGCAAGCGTGAGCTCCCATTTCCTTCCTCGTCACTTTAGAGGCTACCTACATCTACGCAAACAGCACTTATTCACTCACTCAACAGATACTTTATGACCCCTGCTCTGGATCAGGCAAGTGTGTTAGAGGCTGGGATGAAAAGAATAATTAATCCCATCCCTGTCCTCAAGAAACCTAGAGTCTAGGAGAGTAGATAGAGCAGTAACAAATTTTATTTGTTAAGATGCAGGCGTGCATAAAAGGGCACCTAACCCAGGCTTGGTGGGGGAGGACACCTGACCTGGGCTGGAGGGATGGGTGGACGGAAGCAGAAAGCACCGTGGGAGCAGTTAGAGCCACGCAGGAAGGCAGAAGGAGCCCAGCCTCTGTGGGAAGACATGCTTGTGGCTTCGTATGGCCAAGTTGGGAGGGATGTAAGCTGAAGACAGCTTAGGATTCTAAAAAGACTTGAATGCAACACAAGAAAATTTGGGTTTATTCCTCAGAGCCATTAGAAGCCACCAACGTTTTCAGAGGGGAAAGGAGAGAAACCATTTTTTTTTACAATAAGTCTCCAGCAGCTGTGTGCAGAGTAGAGGAGACAAGGGACCACTGGGGGCTGTCACAGCCATGTAAACAAAATGAGATGCCAGAGTCAGCAAAGGCTTCAGGAATGAGGTGAAGGGAGGGACTCCACTAGAGAGAAAACTGAATGTACCAGACATGGTGACATATAGCGTAGAAAAGAGGGACTCATTCAGCAAACTCAGCAAGTGTTGAGCGCCTACTGTGTTCAGTGTGTTCATGAGGTCTTCTGGGCAATGGGAGTGCAGCATCAAGCAAAACAGACACTAGTCCTGCCCCATGGACTCTTACTGCAGGCAGAAAGGTGATAGACAAAATGAAGAATAACTCAAATAGTACAAGAGAAGGTGATAAGGGCCACAGATAGAGCCAGCTGAGGGAGATGGGGAGTATGGGGTGGGGGACACTGCAATTTTTTTTATTGTAGTTGATTTATAATATCGTGTTGTTTTCAGTTGTACAGCAAAGTGATTCAGTTTTTTTTCAGATTATTTTCCTTTATAGATTATTATGAGATACTGAATACAGTCCCATGTGCTATACAGTAAATTATTGTTGCTTATCTATTTTATGTATAGTAGTTTGTGTCTGTTAATCTCACACTCCTAATTTGTCCCTCCCTCCCTCCCTCTCCCCTTTGGTAACTATAAGTTTGTTTTCTATGTCTGTGAGTCTGTTTCTGTTTTGTATATAGATTCATTTGTATTATTTTTTAGATTCCACATGTAAGTCATATAATATTGGTCTTTCTCTGACTTACTTCACTTAGTATGACAATCTCTAGGTCCATCCATGTTGCTGCAAGTGGCAATATTTCATTCTTTTTATGGCTGAGTAACATTCCATTGTTTATATATACCACATCATCTTAAACCAGTCATCTGTTGGTGGGCCCTTGGGTTGTTTCCAGGCACACTGCAATTTTAGATGAGAGGTCAGGGAGCCATGTGGATTTCTGGGGGAAGAAGATTCTGGAGAAAAGCAAATGCAAAGGCCCAAGGAGGGAGTGTGTCTGGCATGTCCAAGAAGCAAAAGGAGGGTAGTGTGGCTGGAACAGAGTGGGGGGGGGAGTAGGAGAGGATGTCAGGGGTCAGGGGACCACATGTCGAGCTGTGAGGGGGAATGGCAGCCCTTAGAGGGTTTTGAGCTTGAGGAGTGACATGATCTATTTCTATTGGGTTGGCCAAAAAGTTCCTTCGGTTTTAAAGTAAAAATAAAAGACACATCTTTAGTTTCACCCAGAACTTTATTGAACAACATAGTCACTGTTTTGTTCCACTACCTTCTGAAATTTTTCAGACAACTTCATAATTCCATCTTTCCAAAACTTTTTATCTTTTTGAGCAAAGAACTGTTCCTTTTACAGTCTTCCAGGGAATTGAAATTTTTTTCCGTTAAGAGAATTTTGTAAAGATTGAAAAATATGGAAATCCGAAGGTGCAATGTCTGGTGAATATGGTCAATAGATCAGAACTTCCCACCCAAGCTGTAACAGTTTTTGCCTGGTCATCAAAGAAACATGTGGCCTTGCGTTATCCTGATGGAAGATTATGCATTTTCTGTTGACTAATTCCAGATGGTTTTTGTTGAGTGCTGCTTTCAGTTGGTCTAATTGGGAGCTGTACTTGTTGGAATTAATCATTTGGTTTTCCAGAAGGAGCTCATAATAGAGGACTCCCTTCCAATCCCACCATATACACAACATCATCTTCTTTGGATGAAGACTGGCCTTTGGTGTGGTTGGTGGTGGTTCATTTCGCTTGCCCCACCATCTCTTCCATTCCACATTATTGTACAGTATCCACTTTTCATCGCCCGTCACAATTTCTTTTAAAAACAGAAACTTTTCATTACATTAAGGTAGATAATCACATGCAGAAATACAGTCAAGAAGGTTTTTTTGCTTAACTTCTGTGGAACCCAAGCATCCAAGCGATTCACATAACCAAGCTGGTGCAAATGATTTTCAACACTTGATTTGGATATTTTGAGTATGTCAGCTATCTCCCACATGGTATAATGTTGATGGTTCTCAATTAATGTCTCGATTTGATCCCTGTCAGCTTCAACTGGTCTACCCGACCATGGAGCATCGTCCAGCAAGAAATCTCCAGCATGAAACTTCACAAACCACTTTTGACACGTTCGATCAGTCACAGCACCTTTTCCATACACTGCACAAATCTTTTTTTTATGTTTCAGTTGCATTTTTACCTTTCTTGAAATAATAAAGCATAATATGCTATAAATGATGCTTTTCTTCTGCCATCTTCAATATTAAAATAGCTACATAAAAATTCACCAATTTTGATAAGTTTGTTTTTAAATGCATGCTGATATGACAGCTGTCACAATACAATCTAACAAAATTGTTTTGAATGAAGTTAAAGATAACTAAGCACTACTCGAACCATCTTATGGAAAAAACTGAACAAAACTTTTGCCCAACCCAATATTTTTAAAGGATCGTTCTAGCTGCCAAGTTGAGGGTAGATTTCAGGCTGCAACGGTACATGCAAGAGACAGTCGGGAGGCTGCTGAATTACTCAAGGGGAGAGGGAATTGTGTCTCAGACAGGGTAGGAGGGCGCAGGGAGGAGGGTAGTGGTTGAGTTTCAACCTCATCCCCTTCTGCTGTGCACTCAATCACTCCATTCTATCCACACTAGCCTTGTCATTGTTCTGCAAACATACCAGGGCCACCTCAGGCCCTTTGCACTTGCTGTTTCCTCTACCTGGAATGCTTTTCCCCAAAATGTCCACATGCCTCATTCAGCTCTTTACTCAGACGTCATATTCTCAGCAGTTTACCCAAAATTTATAGCACCACCCCCAGCCACACGCACACACATACATAAACACACACTAGGTATCTTCCTTCCCTGCTTTGTTTTTTATTAGCATGTTTTATTATCTGATACGTTTGCATTTTCCTTGTTTATCATATGTTTTGCTGGTCTTGCCCTATGAAATGTAAGCTTTATGAGGGCAGGATAAGTGTGAGATGCCAGTAGACATCCAAGTGGAAATGTCTGGGAGGCAGTGAGTCTTGGATCTATGAGTCTAGAATTTGGGAGAGCAAACTGAGCTGGAGATAGAACTGTGGGCGTTACCAGCCAACAGTCTGTGAGCCTGGCTGAAATTGCCAAGAGAATGCAAAGAGAAGAGATTACAAGACTCTTCTTATAAGGGCACTCCTACACGTAGCAGTGGGGACATGAGGAAGGAGCAAAGGCAATTGACAAGGAGTAGAAAATCCAAGAGAATGGCGCCCCAGAAGCCCCGGGTGAGATGAGAAGTGTCCAGGATGGATGAGAGCTGTATCTGCATGTGGGAGGGCTGGGGTGGAGTGGGGCAGTGGGGCAAAGCAGTGGAGTGAAAAGCAGGTGGGGAAGAGGAGATGGCATGTGTGGATAGAAAGCGTGGAGGGAATGAAGTCATAGCCAGAGAACCAGCAAAGAGGGTGCAGCTGTGACAGAGGCAAGCTCACGAGTGACTGATGGGTCGAGAGCTCTACAACACAAGCAGGGATGTGAACCTTGGGTGGGAGGAGAGACTCCTTTCTTACCAAGGAGGAAGACAGGTGAAGAAGGTTTGAGTGAGTGCCCAACTTCTTTGTCTTGTTTTCTCTGTGAAACAGGAAGTGAGATTAACTGCTTTGGAGAAGGGAAAGGGGCAGACTGCAGAGCCTGTGGAGAGGGGTAAAGGCTCAAAGGAGCTGGTGCAGGAATAGGTGGGGGTGGGGGAGTGGGCTGAGAATGGGTGGCAAGATTACTTGAAGCCAGGACACAGAGCTGAAGTTGGAGACCCTAAGCGTGTTCAGAGTGTGGGTGAATCTCTCCAGAGTTAGGCTCTGGCTGGATAAATACAACCCAAATCCAGAAGGACATGCACATGGAAGGACTGAGGAAAGAATGGCTGGGGTGCAAGTGAGGAGAAGTCTCAGCTAAGCAGAGATGATAGGAGAAATCCAAGGGGCTGGCAGGTCAAAGTTCAGATGAGAAAAAGAGAGAGGACAGAAAGCTGCAGTCAGCAGTGGAATATAGATTTAAGTGAAGAAATGAACTGCTCAGCCTTATGTTTTAAAAGGACACACACACCCCCAGCTGCTATGTGGAGAACAGGGTACTATGGGGGGCACAGGGGCAGGAACAGAGAGACCACTTGGAAGGGCACTGTAGGTAGATGATGATAGTAGCTGGGACCAGGGTGGTAATGGGGGATGGTGCAAAGTGGGGGATTCAGGACTAACGGGAGTTGGTGATGGATGGGATGCAGAGTGTGACAGAAAGAGAGAGGTCAGAATGTGTGGAGCGCCTACAATGTGCCAAGGATGGTGTGGGGAGCTCTCCATTTAAGGATCAGATAGATGGGAAACTGGTAGTTACCCGCAGTGTTCTTGGCATTGAGAAGTGAATAGATGTGCTAGGGGAGGGAGGAATACAACTAACTCTGCTGGGTCGGGAGGGGACGGTGTGACGAAAGCTCCCAGGAGGAGGTGCCACTGGAGCCAGCACTACCAGGTGAGGAAGGAGGAAGGGCAGTCCAGGATGATCCTGTGCAAAAGCACAGAGACAAGACTGGGGAGCCCGCTGTGGCCAGAGGGCAGTGAACAGTCAGTGTGGCAACTTAGCTGATGCACATGAAGACAGAAGAGAAGCGGGAATTGCAAGAGAAAGGAGAACAAGGAGGTGGTGCTGGGCGCCTGGATGGCGGGAGGCCGAGAGAGGAGGGTCCCATGAGCACCTGTTTCCAGTGACAACTGCCAAGATGAGTTAGCACAGCTGTGCTTTATGCCTGCAAGAACGGCTGTGGACAATGTGGGGAGTAGGAGAGGGAGCCAGCTCAGGACAGAGAAGGGGAGTGCCAGGCACTGGGAGACAGAGGCCTTGCCTCAGAGCCCCCATGTATCCATTGAAGCTTTCCTGTAGCTGGGCTTCCGGGGCTGGCAGAGGCTTGTGCTGGGCAGCTGGAGAGGACTGTGAAGGCAAGAGAGGTGAAACCAAGTGGTCGACCTAAGAGGCCATAAGTCAAGTAGCTGGAGGAGGAGAAAGTTGGGAGTGGCTGAGAAGGGGCTTGTCCACTGATGCCCTGACAGCAGGGCAGTGCTGCAGGGATAATGCCAGTGAGCACCCTCGGGAGCCTCAGGACAGTTACCCACCTCGTCCACGGCAAAGGGGAGGGAAGTGCCCACAAGCCCCTCTCCCCCGACCCAGAGATCCTTGAAAGAGGCTGTGGGCAGAAGAGAGAACGTTGGGGCAGGCAGGCAGCAAAGAGTGAGGCAGGGTGCAAGGAGGCATAGGGGGTAGACTGCAGCACTCTGGGCAGAAGTAGGTGTGAGGCTCAGGACTGCCATATGTGAAAGGAACAGAGTAAAAATCTCTTAGGAGCTCCTGCCTGTGAAAGCTGGAGCCCAAGGCACAGACGTCTGTATTTTCCAGGCAAGATGTCTGTGCACAGAGGGCAGACAGCAATGAAACAAAATTGTGGCGGCTGCTGTCAGTGCCCCACCCATCCCCCCTGAACATGGGTCACTTTCCGCCCCAGCAGCTGCCTCCATATCTTCGCCTGCAGCATTCTCTGACCAGCAAAATCCTCACTGTCCACCCACACAGCAAGCAGGAAGTATGGAAAATTAACACCCTGAGGGAGCAACCCAAACACTGGCTTATGGTAATGGGAGTATAGATACCCCACCTCCCTCACCTTACTGATCCTGTTCTCCAGTCCCCCAGAGCTCCCAGTGAGAGTGACTAACTTGTTAACTCTCCTTTTATTGGCTTCCTTCTCTTCCCTCTTTTTATCACACTTCACTACTGGTGTTTCATTTACCTTCCAAATTAACAACTTGCATTTGAATCCTTGTCTCAGGTCTGCTTCTGGGAGACCCCAAAGTAAGACAGAACCCTCAGCAGGACACAGTAGGAAAAACCTGGGGCTGAAAGGCTGAGTTTGTATCCCAGCTCCTTTGTGTGTAAGGAATTCCCAGCTGGCAGCAGGCTTCTGCATAGGTTGGTTGAGCATGAATTAGAATTTTAATGCTTAAAACAAGGCCCAGGCCACACTACTATATGCCATGTTGCCCACCAATCCGAATCAAAACCACACCAATAACAAAGCCCTTTGGCTGGCTTTTGGCTTACTGCTTAAAGCATAGTCCCCTGATTTGTCATCCTGGGCTAAATATAAAAGAATTCTAGCCTGAGTCAGAAAGTTATTTTCAGCACTCTGTCTTATTTTGCAGCCATTAAGGGATGCTGTTCAGAAGGCTGCCTTCCTGAAGGCTAAGGTCAACACTGGTGGCCCCCACATTCCAGGGACAACTGCCCAATTCTTCTCCCAAGGGAAATTATCTCCTTACATTCTGATTGATGCCCCAGCCTCCCCCAAACCCACCAGGTCTTGGCTACTGTTTCTGGCCACTCTCCAGAGCTGGGAACGGGGTCCCTTCCCAGGGCTGAGGTCTCCTCTCTCAAAAGCCACAGAAGTAGGGAAAGGGGCAGTGAACAGACTCCAGTATTTACTACAAAACTGCGAAGTCTTGTGCCCTGAAATTTATGAATTGTCACAAAATCCCTTCAGAGAAATTGTTGTATGTATCTCACAGAAAAGAAGAGTGAGACTTAGATGGCCAAATAACTTGCTCAAGGCTGCGTGACCAGGGTTTGAAAATGCTGTGCCACGCGATACTGCCTGACACTCCTCTTCCTCCACAGTGTCTCTTAGCATCAGGAATCCCACTGGGTGGGAGGTGGGTGATACGCAAGGGTCCCCAGGTCAAAGAGAGGGGCATGATGCCTCTGCTCCCTCAGTAGGGGACACTGCTCTTATTTCTTTGAGGGCAAGGAGAAAAGAAAGCAGGTCTTGCTTTGTCAAGGACCATGATTTGTCAAGGACCACTACCCCTGGTCTGCTCAGCCTGGCAGACACCTGAAGCTTTTGCCTGGGATGGGACGCTCCTGCCGCCTACCCCCAACCCCTGCTGATGTTGAGGATAGTGAGGGTGACAAAGTGGCCTCTGCTTCCTGGGTGATGTCTTTGCATTTTGTTAGGTGCCTTTGGAGACATGACTCCTTGAGGTATATGGTGGGGAAGACAGGGGAAAGGTATGCAGGGAGGAGGGTCTTCCTGGCACAGCTCAGACCCCAGTGTCCCCACCTCCTCCTGCCTGGCACTCTGCTCCCTTTCCAAGCCATCCCAGAAGCCTTCCTGACCACTTCCCACTTCCACTGGGACAGCCTCACTATCCTGCATTCTGACAGCTCATGGGCATTGTGTTTATTGAGGCTTAATTCTAGGTTCTATCTCTTGCCTGCTCAAAAATATCCATGGCTCCTAACTACCCACAAAATAGAAGCCACTTCCCAGCATTTAAGGCCCTTCACCATTTGTCTCAAATGAAGTTTTCTGAGCATATCCTACAGGACATTCCCATGCCCCAAACTTGTTATCCTCTTGCCCACCTGTCCCTTCCACTCCTGATACCCTCTGCCCTTCCTCATCCTGCCTGGCTCCTGTCCATCCTGAGACCCTGGAAGCCCCCTGCCCCAATATACTGAGCACCACCATCATCCCACCTGCATGCCCATGATATGTGACCCACATTGCTACCGGGAGAGCAAGGCCTCAGGTGTTTGATGACAGCCCAGCACAGTGCCTGGCTCAGGGCAAGCCTTGGTCAACATTTAATTCAGGAGTTCTTACCCTTTTTATGCTAGGGACTACTTGGGCATCTGGCAAAGTGTATGGAGCCTTTCTCAGAGTTACTCTTTCAAATGCAAAAAATAAAATACAGAGGATTGCAGATGAAATCGACTTCATTTAATTGAAATCTGTGATTTAGTCTCCAATGTGTTTCCATGTGAAGGCTTTAAATAACAAGATCTAGTGGCGTGTTCTAGTGACTGACACTTCCAAATAGTGAGAAGCATAGACAATATTCCAAAATATCTGTAGCAACTGCTAATATTAGGGGGTAAACTGCCAATACTGCACCAGTTTTGAGCTACAAAACAGTGATTTCATATCGTTTTGTCTAATTCTACTCAGGTTTGTTGCTTACACTCGCTGGAAATGCTCAATTTCAGGTAAACGTGAGTAAAGCTGAAGATGACTATTTTTTTCTCATTCAAGTTCATGGACACCCTCGAATTATATCAGGGACTCATTGAGGAGAGATATCTTGAGAGCCACTGGTTGATGAATGGCCAGGGCCCCTGAAAGGGGTGGGGGGAGGGGGAGTAGTGCAGAGAGGGTGGCCCCTTTGCACCAGGCGCTGCCTGGAACTCCCTCTCCCTGAGCATCTAACCAGCCTGGGTCTCTGCTTCCCACAGGCTCCCTGTTCCCACAGCTGAAGCCCTCAGAGGGCGTCTTCAAGGTTATCTTCTGGCTGGGCTACTTCAACAGTTGCGTGAACCCGCTCATCTACCCTTGCTCCAGCCGGGAGTTCAAGCGGGCCTTCCTCCGCCTCCTGCGCTGCCAATGCCATCGTAGTCGCCAGCACCACCGCCCCCTCTGGAGCATCTACAGTCACCACTGGCAAGCCTCGAATGGCGGCCCGCACCCTGACTACGCTCCTGGCCCAGGTGCCGCACCCTCCGGGGCCCTGCTGGCCCTCACCACGCCCTCAGCCCCCGGCTCCCCAGGCACACGCAAGGCGCAGGCTCCGGTCGTCGGCCGTCGAAAGCCGCCCTGCGCCTTTCGCAAGTGGAGGCTTCTCGGGCCGTTCCGGAAACCCACCACCCCGCTGCATGCCAAGGTCTCCAGCCTGTCGCAAAAGAAACACGCCAGAGAGGCTGCGTGCGCCCTGCACTTGGAGGTGGAAGCTGTGTGCTTAGGCGTCCGCAGTGAGGCAGCTGAGGGCACTACCTGCCAGGCCTACGAATTGGCAAACTCTAGCCTTCTCCGGGAGACTGATATTTAAGGACCCCTGAGTTAGGCCGAGGAGTGTGCTGGGGGTGGGAGAAGGGTGTGGAGATGGAGGCTGGCTTTGTTCAAGAGGCCGGTGAGAATCAAGGACCCAGAAATCGATCAGGGCGACTGCTCTCCAGAATCCCCGAGGAACTGAGGTGTGGGTGAAGCCCCTGAAGGGCAGAAAGTTATGGGCTCCCCCTCCTGGACACAGATGCCCCCAGCTCCTCCTTTCAAGGGAGAGGCTGAGGGCTCCTTGGGGCCATTTGTTTCCAATCCCTGTTTGAGAAACACTGCCCCATCCATGCCTTGAACCCTGGGTAGATGGCCCCAAGTATGGCCAGGCAGCCCTGTCCCTCCTCTTGGGGAGGAAAGGGCACAGAGGCCCTGCCTGGCTGCCCCCAATGCCTCCCCTCCGGAAAAAGTCAGTGGGGCCAAAGCTTCTCAATGGACACAATTTATCCTTACTGCAGACTGGAGGAATCCAGTGGCCTGCCATTGCCACCCACAAGCTTTGGTGGCAGATTGGACGACTGTCCTACAAGCCTGTTGTATTAACCTGTGGGCCCACTTTGCCCTACTGAGGCTCCGCCCTGCCCCTCACTTTGTCTCCCCAAAGGCCTTACTGTTTACACTGTATATAGCTCCTTGTGCCTGTGCCCATCACTTCTTGCTGGGCTCTGGAACCATCAAATGGGGAGAACTTTGTCATTTTTAGACATATTTATTGGTCAGAGTACTTCTATTTTGTCCAAACTGTGCAAACTGTTCATCTTCAGCTTACAACCCATAAAGAACTACTTTTTGTTTTTCTAAAATCCTTCAAGTACTAAAGGCCCACAAGAGGATAAATTGGGTCTGTGTTCACCTTTCTAGTTTCAACCTGTCTCTTTAACTGATGGCTGCTGTCTTTGGGACTTTCAGCATAACCAAAAGATTCGGGCATTTTGTTGGCTTTTAAAACTCACATGATTAGTCTTGGGAACAAACAGTAATTATAAGCACAAAGTTTCGCTTTTTCAGTCTCACCAGATATATCTGTGATGCTCTGAGGGCCTCAGTCTGGAAGGTGGCCATCAGTTAAATGGGTGAAACATTACTTTACATGAAAAAATGTACAAGCCCAAGTAGACAGGTATACATGGTGAGAGAACACCTACTTAGGAACCATGCTTATTGGCTTTGAGTAAAATGTCCAACACTTGTCATGTTCCCAAGAGACTACAGGTAGTTCAGTCTTCAGCTAGATAATATCAACCACATACATCCAACCAGCATGGGAATGATGACTGTAGCCCAATGGACCCTTGGAAGGAGAGCTGGTTAGATAATACTCTGGGCTGTCTGGAGTGGTGGTGTTCTGAAACTGGAAGAACCAACTGCTGGGGCCAACATGAACCAGTATTTTGAGCCAAAAGCTTCCATCCTGTAGTAGGGAGGTAGTCTGTTTAAAAGGTCACCACAATTTCAGACCCCTCATCCCAATATTACAAGGTAAAAAGACAGCCAGTATCTGGGCTCGGGAGCAGAAATTTCACACTGTGGGTCTACAGCAGGTACTGGACTTTCAGGCCTGGTAACCCCCACAAGGCACAGGAGGGGCAGTTAAAAGCAGGTACTGGGAGCATGTTGCACACCCCAAAGAGGGCCCCATCTTGCAGCACACTGGCTACCCTAAAGCTGGGGACACTGGGCACAGCCCCCACAGTCTTCTCACAGAGGTGGGGGCCATCCGTCAAAGCAAAGTTCAGCAAGGAGGCAGACCCTAGTGTCAGAGGATTGAACTCTGGGCTCCCCAGCAGGGGTTCAACAGCAGGGGAGGGTCTCTAAGAGGGTTCCCACATGCCAGGGCAGCTGAGCCCACAGGAGGTCGACAGTGAGGACAAGGGAGAAATGTAGGGAGGGAGCCTTCATCAGAAGGATTTTAGGGGGCCTCCCTGTCCTGGATAACAGTGGGTGTAGAGGCAGGTGGGGTCAGCAGCTTGCCCAGTACTTTCTCTAGGCTTGATGATCAATCAGCAAAACATATCTGACCTTTAAGCCTCAGCTCATGTCTCCTGCACACGGGACTCTCTGCACACAGCTGCCTCCTCCTGTGCCCTCCACACCAGGGAAGGAGCTTTCCAGGAGAGCGGGATGGGGCTACAGAGCCCCAGAGAGGCTGTGCCACAGCAGAGGCATCCAGCATCCCAGTTCTAATCATCAGTAAAGCACTGAGCTGCTGACCTTGTTCTCAGGACATGGCAAAGAGTCCTGGAGTGGCCAAGAGGAATGGAGGGAATAGCAACAGCCCTTCTAGAGGAGGTAGCCTCTTGCAAGTGATTCTGGGACATCTGGGAGAAGGTCCTCAGGTACCCCAGCCCAGCCCATACAACTGATTAAAGAGACTGTCCCTGAGGTGCATATAAAAAATGGGGCTCTAGACTGCAGGAGGCCCCTGTGAAATGTCAAGGTGACTGGGGGAGCGGGGAAGACTCTCAGTACCCATCAAAATGGGACTAGGAGTTCCTTTACACAATCCTCAAGGGATTGAGTGAAGCCTGAAGGATTCTGTGAGTGGGAAGGAGGATGGTCTTGTGAAATGTGACAGAAACAGAAGCAAGCCTCCAAGGGCACTGGTATTTGCCCAATTTCCCCCCACCACACACACACACACACACACACACACACACACACACACACACACACGCAATTCCTTAGAAAGCTGCGTTCCCACTTCCCTCCCAAGGCCCCAGCTCCAGTCTACCCTCCCTCTCCAGCTGGGCTCTTGCTACCCATCTTGCTTGCTTCCCACACTCTTTCCAGGACCTCTGTCCCAGCATCCCCCAGGACTGCTTTTGCAAGTCACCTGGGACCTTTCACTTCCCCAATCTCCTCCCCACCCCCGTCTCTGCCATAGTCCACACTGGTGGCTGCTCCCTGCTTCCTGAAATATTCCTCTTCCAGCCTGAACCACACCCCTGGGATCTTCTGGTCCCCTGACCACATACTCTCTCTCTCTCAATCTCTCTCTCTCTCTCAGTCTCTCTCTCTCTCTCTCTCTCTCTCTCCCCCCCCTTTCTCTCTCCCCCCCTTTCTCTCTCTCCCCCTCTCTCC
>NW_020837986.1:17159174-17353729 GCF_003676395.1 Aethalodelphis obliquidens | reverse complement strand
CCCCCCCCCCCCCCCCCCCCCCCCCCCCCCCCCCCCCCCCGCCTCTCTCTCTCTCCCCCCCCTTCCTGTGCAGGTGCCTCTCTATGCCCTTAAGTGTCCCTCAGGGTTTTTTTTTCTTATCTCAACTTGCTACCCAATCTCATCCACTCCAAATCATCTAAATGACCACTTGTACATAAATGGATCTCAAGGGTCTACTCTAGCTCTAAATGCGTGCTCACCCTCCCCTGGATGACCCCAAACACCCCAAATACAAGCCCACCGGCCTCATGCAAAGCCACGTCCTCTACTCCATGCAGGCATGACAAGGCCACTGATGCTGAGGCTTCAGGCTCCCAGAGGCCCTGAGCCTGCCCGCCCTCTCCACTTGCCATTATCTTCCCAAGACCTTCTTCCCAGACCCCCTGTTCAGAATTAAGCCCTGAGTAGCCCTCAGCCTCTCCAGTAGCTCACACCAAGCTCATCCTGGCTTAGAGTCCACTGATAGAATCCATGTCTTCATCCACTATGAGGAAGTGGACTGTCTGACCCTGGGCTGCTCAAGACTAGGTATAAGTGTTCATTAAATACTAGATTGAAGGAGTTGCCCCATTACCCTTGCCTGGGACACTGCCCCAGTGCCAACCTGATAGCTGGCTGACATCACCATCTTTGCAAGACCCTCCCCTCAGCTGGTTCCACCAGTCCTCAAGGGGCTAGAGCCTGTATTCTTCCCCAGCCAGAGAGCCAGCTACACCCTGGACTTCTGCAGAAAGAAGTCCTCCTGCTCCAGGTGCCCTGCAGCCCACCCACCCCTCCCACCTGGAGCCCCACTCTCCCCTGCAGGCCCCTCACCACAATTACCACCACTACAAGCTAGTCCCTTAGTCCCTCCTGCTCCAGGCACTGACAGGTCCTGGGGAAAGGTCTGGGACCTTGGTGACCTGTCAGATCCCTGACTCCTCAGTGCCCTCCTGACCCTGTTTCTATTCCCATCCTGTCATACCCCCAGGAGGTTACATGTTCACTGTCCACTTGGAAAAGAATTTCCTTTTTTTTCTTCTTCTTGTGGTTCAGCGAAGCACAAAACCAGATGCTTGTAAAGGCTAAATCCGTCCCATAGCCTCTCAGCTCAGAATAACTCTCTGGGGAGCCCAGTGGACCCAGGTGGTGCTGGGGGTGGTACCTTTGGGAAGTGGGGCTGCACTCAGCTCTCCTGCAGGTCTGGGCTGGCGTTTCTTCCCTTCCCCCATCCACCCCTTGGTGGAAGCAGGGAAACAAAGGGAGTGCTGAACAAGCCCCTGGCCTACATTCTCAAATTGCTCTTGTCTGGAGAAGAATGAAGCAGGAATTCCAGGGTGAATTTGGAACCAAGAAGAAATCCAGGAACTGGGGCCACAACAGGCTGAGCTTTTAGAGCCAGGGGCAGGAGGGAAGGATGCGTTGGAGGAGTACCTCACCCATGACATTTGTGGACATTCCTTCCAGGAGTTCGCCATTCATGTGACTCCATCATGCTGTTTGCATCCACCTTTTTCTGTCCTGCCAGAAACCATAGGAGTCTCAGCTCTCATTCCTGAGACCAGCCACAAAGATCATGGTTCACTAGCCAGCCTATGGATTGACTAATTTGAGGTCAGGTCTGAACAGCTGAGCAGGCAGATGGGAATGAGATGGAGCATGTGATACAAAACACAGCTGTCTGTGTACCGGTGTCTGTGGGCAAAGTAATTCTCCTAGATGGGGGAGGGGTGGAGCACATAATGAAGGACATCTCTAGCACACTGGATCAGTTAAAAATGCAGCTGCAAGTAATAAGGAAGCTGCTTAAACATTGGTCATTATTTTTCTCACCTGACAATTTATGAAGTAGGTAGTTTCTGGCAGTGTAAGTCACACACACAAGCTCTTACTGTCTTTGCTTCATAGTCTTCGGTGTGTTGGTTTTTATCCTCCTTGTTGCTTCACCATGACCAATGGCACCATAACTCACATTCATATTCAAGGGGGAGAAAAACGGAGAAGGGTCTGGGCTATGGAATCTGCCTCCTTTTATCAAGATAATAAAGTTTGCCCCAAACCACCCTTCCCCAGCACACCTCCACTTGGGTCTTAAGGGCCAGAAGTGGGTGCCATGCCCACCCTGCAAGGGAGGCTGGTAAAATAAAAAACAAGATGGAGTGATTGGTTTAGAGCAGAGGTCTGCAAAGTGGGCCAAATTTAGCCCACCACCTGACTTTGTACAGCCTATGAACTAAGAACGGGTTTATACATTTTTAAATGGTTGGAGAAAAAAAAGTCAGGAGAATATTTCATGACAGGTGTATTGTATGAAGTTATCTCTTGGCCCACAAAGCCTAAATTAAAAAAAAAAAAATTTGTTGAAAAGTTTGTCGACCCTGCTTTAGGGCAACGTGGATCATTGCCTCCTGTTGGTAACACTGCTGTTCTGAAAAAAATCACGATTCTGGCAGCAGAAGGAAGCAATGGATATCAGGCAGGCAGCTTTCAGTGTCTGTCACATAGGCGAGTCACTACACTGCAAGCCTGTGACAGTTATCTAATCTGAAACAGCATAAGCTAACAGTTCCCCCTCTCACCACAAACATAACACAAGGGGTTTTTTTGGAAGCCCTCTACCTCAAGGACATTTTCCCTAACTGACCAAATGTGTGGGATTTTGAAAGAGACTAGTAAAAAGTAAAAGGGGACACAACGAAATATCTGGCTGGCTGTGCCCCAAAAGGCTCAATGAGGTATTATTTGCTCAATGAACTTGCCTCCAGCCAAGGGGCAGGTCCTCAGTATTACAGGTCCAGAAAATGGGTCTGGTCGGTGTTCCACAGTGTTCCACAGTCTCATAAAAGCTGACACAGATGGCCTAACTCACTAGGACATGAAGATCATAAGCCCAAAGCCAATGTGCTCATTTTTAATGGGAACTATAATTTAACTATCACACAAGCCAATGTCCTCATGATGATAAATGAACCTGATAGGAAGTCAAACTGTGGTCTGAAAGCCACTAGTGAGTTCAGAGACCAAGCCAGGAAGTTAAAAGGAAGAGTCACTTATTTAGTGCACCAGGCATGGAGATCGGTCCCCAGGCCAGGGTTCCATCTCCCAGTGCACTGTGCCTCTGTTTCCATCATATATCCCTCTCCATCCTCCCATCTCATGCTTCAATCCCAGCCTTTTGTCTCACTCTGTACCTTGAAGTTTGCTTTACTTGTCTCTAATCTCATTTATCATGGGTCCAATTTCAGAATGGAACCCTCAGAAGCCGGTCTTGAGAGCTTTTATGTTCAAGCTCTCAGGGAATAGTCACCCTAGTAGACAAGCCTACAAGTACCAAATGCCTGGGCCTCTTACAGATTAGGCATTTGGTATTCCTCCAACCCCAGGTGGGAAATGCACCTGCTCAGATGGGCCCAGGTGCCCTCTGATGCCTCTCAACCAGTAACAAATGGCCAGGTGACGATCAATAAACAATGCATGCATTTTATAATATTTACTGACCACCTACTATGTGCCCAGTCAATGGGGATACATCCATTTAAAAAAAAATGTCAGTCTCCATGGAGTTCTCATTTCAGGAGAGACAAGAGTGATAGGTAATAACAACAAAACATATAGTAAATGGTGATAAGCAAAAGAAATATAACAGGGAAAGGGAACAGGAAGTGTTGAGGCTACAGGATGTTGCACTTTCAGTTTGAGTACCAGGGAAGGTCTCAGGTAGAAGGTGATGTGTGAGAAAAGGCCTGAAGATGGTAATGATGTAAACCATGCAGATTGCTGGGAGAAAGCATTCCAGGCAGAGGGAACAGCAGGTGCAAAGTCCTAACTTAGGAGGAGACCTGGTATGATCAGATTAGCGAGGACTGTCCTACTGCCAAGAATTGTTTTCTGAGCAGCTGAGAACAAAGTAATGATCACCCATCCTCCTGATTCCCTGCAGGAACTTTCTACCTTCAGCAAAGACTTTAATACTGTCCAAACTTGTGGATCTGGGTCAGAAGGGACCTTGAGAGCAGAGGGAAACATTGTAGCTTCTCAGGTTCTCCATTTGGTGGAAGAGGAGTAGCAGCAACTCTGAATTTTTAGAACAAACTTCTTCCTCATGAGCTGAGAACTGGGCAGTGGCAGTTAGAAGATCTTTCTGCAGTCTGGTAGAACGGAACTAAAAAAATGCCACTGGCTTCTATCTCTTCCAGCTCCTTAAGCCACAGTCAAGCCATGAAATGAATCCTCCAGGAATCTGAATCCCTTGGCCCATTCCTGCCAGGCCCCTTTGCTGGAACTGTACCACCCTGTAGCGTGGATGGCTTCCCAGTCTATGGGCCATTGCTCACTCTATCACTAGTGCCTAGAAATATCCTTCTTGGGCTAGATGACTCCCCCATAGAGAGGTGTAACAGTCAACTATTGCCATGATAATGCTGCAAAACAAGCCACCCCTAAATTCACAGGTTATAAGAACAAGCATTTGTTTTTCTTGTTTATGTGTCTGTCTGCAGGCGGTAGGTTTGGTTCCAGGCTTCTGTAGGCTCACATCTATTCCCCTTTCTCCATGTTCTCCTTGAAACATCAGCTATCAGGGACCTGTTCTTCTCATGACAAATGGCAAGTAAACGAGAGGCCAAACCCAACTGTGCAAGCATGCTGGGAGCTTCTGCTCATACCACATCATGTCTGTTCATTTTCTGTTGGTCAAAACAAATCAGATGGCCAAGCCCAAAGTCAATGGGGCAGGAAAATATATTCTGCTCCCAGAGGAAGAGGAAAGAGATTGAATATTTGCTGAATAATCTTTAATCCATTATAGGGAGCTGGGTTAGGACTTCAACACATGAATTTGAGGGGACATAATTCAGCCAATAACAACCTCTTTAGTGGGAGGAGATGCAAGATCACACAGCAAAGCAGGGAGAAATGAAGAACTGAGGTCACTTTTGCCATTAACAACCACAACTGGCAACACCAATCTAGCTTTTGCCCCGAGCCAGAACAAGCTCTATTAAAAGGAATCAGGGTTCCCTGGAGAAATGGCTGTTTCAATGACAGAAGCAGGAAATATACAAGATAAGCCTGGAGCATCTTAATAGTGCAGAAAGTAAGGAAGTGCCCAAAAAAGAAAAAAAACCCATGCATTGATGGGGGCATGTCAAAGGGACATAGGAGCCAAATGAAAGAGCTCCCAGTGACCAAAGTGGGAACAATTTAACAACAGTATAAAGTAGTATTAGATTATAATCCAAAGTATAAAATAAATATCCATGAGTCCATTCTGATATAAATAAATGATTGAATAAGTTAATAAATAGAGAGAGGTAAGGGAAGAGAAGGGACAATTTTCATACGTAGAAGAATTCCAAATAAATTATGTAGATACTCTACTCTAACGGAGGGAAGTATAACTCCTTAAGTGTGGGCTGCAAAGCGACTTCCTTCCAAAGAGGACAGTATGATGGCGCAGGGTGGGAGGTGGGTGGTGGTGGGGGTAGGGGTGGAGATAACTTTACAGTACAGAAACCTGACAAAGTCTATCTCAGCAAAGTGATCAAGGTCATGTGATGAGATGAAAATGGCACTTTTAACTCTGTGGTTTTCCTCCAGAAACCTATAACCCCAGTCTAGTCATGAGAAAAACATCAGACAAATTCTAATAGAGGTCCATCCTACAATATGCCTGACTATACTCAAAACTGTTAAGATCATCAAAGACAAGGAGAGTCTGAGAAAACATCACAACCACGAGGAACTTAATGAAACATGATGGCTAAATGTAATGTGGCATCCTGGATAGAATTCTGGAACAGAAAAAGACATCAGTTTATTCATTTAACCTGTGGACTTTATTTAATAATAATATACCAATATTGGTTCATTGATTATAACAAATGCATCATATTAATGTAAGATTTTTTTCTGTAGTTGGATTTTTTAAAATATTTTATCTATCTATCTATCTATTTATTTATTTATTTGGCTGCGCCACGTCCTAGTTGCAGCACATGGGATCTTCATTGCAGCATGCAGGATCTTTTAGTTGCAGCATGCAAGATCTTTTTCAGTTGCAGCATGGGGATCTTTTAGTTGCAGCATGCGAGATCTTTTTTAGTTGAGGCATGTGGGGTCTTTTAGTTGCGGCATGCGGGATCTTTTAGGTGCAGTACGTGGGATCTTTAGTTGAGGCATGCAGGATCTTTTAGTTGCAGCACGTGAGATCTTTTTTATTTGCGGCATGCGGGATCTTTTAGTTGCGGCATGCAGAATCTTTAGTTGCGGTATGTGGGGTCCTCACTTGTGGCATGCAGGGTCTTTAGTGCGGCATGCGGGGTCTTTAGTTGCAGCATGCAAACTCTTAGTTGCAGTATGTGGGATCTAGTTCCCTGACCAGGGATCGAACCCGGGACCCCTGCATTGGGAGCGTGGAGTTTTAGCCACTGGACAACCAGGGAAGTCCTGTAAAATGTTAATAATAGGGAAAATGGAGGTAGGGTCTATATACTCACTTTTTCTGTACATCTAAAACTGTTCTTAAAAAAGTCTATTAATACAAAAAAACTGATAGGGTTGAAAGGATAAAGAAATACACAATTGTAATTGGACACTTCAACTATTCTCTCAACAATCAGTAGAAATAGACAGAAAATCAGCAAGGATACAGAGGAAATCAACAACACTGTCAGCCAGCAGGATCTGATCAACATCTGTAGAACACTCCACCCAACAACAGCACACTACACATCCTTTGCAAGCACCATAGATCATACACCAAGATAGACCATATCCTGGGCTATAAAACAAACCTCAACAAACTTAAAAGAATTGAAATCATACAGTCCAGATTCACTTGGGGAATAAAATAAGTTCATACTTCTTATTTATTTACTTAATAAACTTATTTACTGAAGCATAATTAAACATTTCTAGCACAGAAGCTGGCACACAAAAGTCTGCTGGATGAACAAAATAGTGAATGAACGAATGAATAAAAAAGAAAATATCTTGGGGGCCAATATTGGGGGGGAATCTTACTTTATTAACTTATTCAGCATTAATTAAAGGTACTTTCTATGATTCATTGAATTTTTTTTTTTTTATTCAGAAAAGCTCACAGAATCCAGGACACAAATGTTCCCTGTGCAGCAAGAGGGTTGCATTCCAAAATGGCCAGCAGATGGCGCCAAAGGATGTGGTTCAGCCCATGAGGTTGTGCTTCCGCAGACCTAGGGGTCCTCCTCACCTCTCCCAGCCATGAAAAGGAGAGCCAGCCCAGTCCTTCCTGTGTCTCCCTCTGCGGCCTGAGGACCCCCACCAACCACTGCTAGGGTGAGGATAGTAAGGATGCAGAGAGAGCAAGTGTAGGAAATGCTAACGTGATGCTTGGCCGAAAGAGAGGCAAGGAAAAGTGGGAGTAAGATGAGGGTTGGTGATGGGAAAGATGTGAGGACACTGAAGTGTGGGTGGCAAGCATGGAGTGGAGAGAATGCGGATAGGAAAGGACAAGCAAAGTCCCTGAGTTTGGGGCATGGGATGCACAAGTGATGGGTCACACACTTCCATCGTGCCTGGGAAAGGTCTAAAAGAGCAATCCCCAACATTTTTGGCACCATGGACCGGTTTCGTGGAAGACAATTTTTCCACAGACCGGGGGAGCAGGGGGGATGGTTCAGGCGGTAATGCAAACAATGGGGAGCGATGGGGAGCAGCAGACGAAGCTTCGCTCACCTCCTGCTATGCAGCCCGGTTCCTAACAGGCTGCAGACCGGTACCGGTCCTTGGCCCAGGGGTTGGGGACCCCTGGTCTAAAAGGACAGGTGTGAAGCCTAGCAGTTTGTAGATTTGTCGAGGAAGTTGCCTCCAGGTGGCTTCTATTTTGTCCGTGAAGCAGGAGACCATGGTGCCTATTGACAGTTGGTGGGGGAGGGGAGGTGTCAGAGTTGAAGGGGAGCTGACAAGGGAAGCCCACGAGGACTGCTGGCCAGCACCAATGGTGGGTCTGGGGGATGACGCCATTCAGCTCAGCTTCTTCATTCACTTGTTCATTCATTCTGCAAATATTCATTGATAACCCACTATACCAGGCACTATTTTGGACAATGTAACCTACATCCTGGGGAAGGGGTCGGGGGGACAGATGGACAAATAAATAAACAAAAAAAATATGACATCATGGAAAGAGAAGGGCTATGAAGAAACAGGCAAGGGGAGGGACAAAGAGTGCTGGGAGTGCTGTGAAACGGGGTGCTTAGGGAAGTTTTCCTAGAGAAGTGACAGCTGATTAGAGAACTGAATGCAATGAGGGAAAGAGACTTGCACTACCTGGGGGCAAGCATTCCAGATAAAGGGGACAGCTAGGGCCAAAAGAAGGGGGCCACGGAAGGAAGTGGGGGCCACAGAACAGATCACACAGGACATTGGAAATCACCTTTTATGCTCAGTATGGTGGGAATCGCTGGAAACCAGGGAAGCACATAACTGGATTCATATAGTTTAAAGGATCACACTGGCTGCTGTGTGGAGAACAGGCTAAAAGGGCCAAGCATGGAAGAAGGGACACCAGCTGGTCATTATGAGAAAACACGGCTTTCATGTGAATACACCATTATGTTTGGCAGACCATTAATTAGACAGGCAGTTCTCTAGAACTGAACCAGCAGCCCACCTCACTCTGCACCTTGGGATCACCTGTGGGCTCATCCTGACAGCCCCGAGCAAATGCAGAGTGACTCAAACCAAAGGCACTTCACTCCTACCTTTGTTTGTAGGTAGGGCAGACATTCCAAGTGGCTCCCATGAAGGCGGAGCTAATATTCCTCACCTGTTCCAGAGCAGCAACAGTGGAAAGAGACAGTATTTGCCAAGTAACCCAGGCCCCCTGAAGGAACATTTCTGAGGCTTCCACAAAGCCATAACTGAACACCTTGCCCATGGATTCACTAATGCCCACAGCACAAGAAACCATGCAACAAATTCTACATAGAATCCAGTGCCAGGAAAGAACTTTCCTCTCAAGTGACCTCCCACAGGTGACAGAAATTGTATAGCAGGCATAGGCACAGGTGTTGGCCTGAGCATGCCATATTAGATACCACTAAGAGTCATTTGGGTTTCAATCAATGCCACGGCTGTTTCAGGAACCTAATCACAGCAAGGAACTCATCCTGTGTCCCTGGTACATCTAGTCTCTGGTACATATTTCTGGTGGGCACATGCACTCATTTCTTTTCGGTATATTTCGGTATATTTCGGTATATTTCCAGGAGTGGAAATGCTGGCAGGCACATGGCCTGCTTTAGTAGAACCTGCCACCACAGTCTCCCAGTGTGGCTGTACCCAGTTCCACTCTGTCTGGTAATGGCCTAAGATTTTTTTTGATGGCACCAGCCTCTTCTTTTTATCACATAGTAACTAGAATAAGCCTGCACTGTGGCACCAAACAGACCTTGGATCAAGTCTCAGCATCACCACCTACCTGAGTGATCTTAGGCGCATTACTTGCATTACTTAACTCTCTGGAGGTTTTGCTTCCCTGATGGGATGAATCACCCTCCCCAGCCTGAGCTGGCATCCATGTCAAATTAAGAGACTCTACCTCCAGCACTTACGACTACCCTCCTGACTTGGGCACACCTGAAGCTCCCCAACATGCAATCACCAAATAAACATTTCCAGCCCTTCACCCTCATAGAGTTCTTCAAAATTCCTACACCTGTGATCCAGAGACTCTAAGTATTACTTTCATCCCCCATACTTATGTGATGGGCCACTTCTTTCACCACTTTCCCTAGCACAGTTGGTGGGGAAAATCCAGGACATGGGGAGGGTCCAAGACTGTATCACTTGTCCATTTAAGTATTGTTATGGAAATAGCTCCAAGATACATTATGTTAACTAAAACAAGCAAAATGCAGAACAGGATGAATACTTTGTCACTTTAGCATAAAAAGGAGAGAGAACAGTATACATTTACAGTGACATATCTAAAAACGGATACACAAGATACTAATAACACGGGGCCATTGGAAGTGGCAATGGTATTGGGGACAGGCGTGGGAGGAGGTTGTTCAGTGTATCCTTTTATGACTTTAGAGCTTTAACTACATTGATAGATCCTCTATTCAAAAAAATTTTTTAAATATATACTTACAGTTTTTCAAGTTATGCATCAGGCGAACATGAATCCCTGACATAAACTCCATGAGGGATGTCTGGTGGGTCAACCCTGGCAAAGCAAGGATGCCTATTAGATATGTCCATGTAGGCGTGTGTGTAGGGGTGTATATGCATGTAGGAGGGTGTGCATGTAGGGATGTGCAGGCAGGTGCAGGGAGGCGTGCAGAGGAATATCTATGTGTTAGACATGTCCATCACAGCCTGAGGTGAAGGGGGAAAGGACGTAGAGTCATATCAAGGGCACTGCCCTATACTTCTGAAGAGTGGACCCAACCTAAGTTCATAGAGTTAGACCAGGGGGTGCACCTGACTTTTCATCACTTCCTCCACCACCCAACCCCTCAACCCTATAGAATTCAAACTCTGTCACTAGAAATCTGGAGTAAGAAAATGACTAAATGTTCTTTAAGGTTTTATGCATGTGTGTAAGTGTAGTTGCGTATAGGTGTAAGGGTGTGGGGTAGTGTATCTGTGTGGGAGTGATGTATGTGTGTGTGGGTATATAAGGGGTGTATATGTGAGTGTCTGTGTTTTCACTCAGCAAAAAAATGGCTGGACTATCCACCTTCCCAGAAGTCAACAGAAGCTAAGCCAAGGGCCAGACCCAGGGCCCTGTGGCCAGGTGACACTGATTAATAATTAACACATCTGAGCTTGGCATGGAGCCACAACAGGTGTCCCCTCCCATAAAACTCACCTTCACTCCATGTGGCCATGTTACCCGATCAGGCTCTGAGAAGTCTGGCAAATGGCCAACAGGCAGACCCAGGCCTGTCCTGAAGGAGCTGAGGCTGGGCAGTGAGGGGCCCTTACTCCAGAGGGGTCTCACGGGCAGGAAAGGAAACAACCACAAACAGATTGGGGTGAGGGGATGCCCCTTCCACTAAAGGCAGGCACCTTCCTTTCTGGGGGTATAGCCAGACCACAGCACCCCCACCATCCTTTCACTCAAAGAGGATATGACAGATAAACACAGACACACATACACACACGTACACACACACACACACACACACACACACACACACACACACACACACAAACATATACACACAAGGCTAAGAAAAACGGAAGAGAGAAGCTGAGGAGCACAGGAAGGGCAAGCCTCTTTTATTATCCCAAAATGCAGAGTATTGAAGGCACTTACAATAACAAGTTCAGAGATGAGGGGAGGCATGGGAGGTCAGAGGTCAGAGCACAGAGGTAAATCAACAGACCCCACCCTGGTCACCACCCAGCAAGGAGAAAAGGAAAAGCTACAGGGCCAGGTCTGAAGCCATTTAGATGTCTAGCTCTACAAAAGATACAAATCCATTCTCCAGAGGATTAGGAAATGAGGAGTACACAACAGCAAGGGGCAGGGCTGAAAGTCACAAGTTAGTGGTTCTTTAAGGAACACGCTCGGTAGCGAGGAGGCCCTCAGGTCCCCTGCTGGAAGAGGTCTCGGTACATCTCAATGAGACGGGCAGCCTCGCGCTGGCCAGAGAGCAGAGCACCATGGGTGGTGGAATAGTACTTGCGGTGGGTGGCCTCACCTGAGAACAGCACCTGCATGGGCTGGGCAGGGGGACAGGGAAGTGAAGGTGGAGGAGCAAGAAAGGCTACCTGTCTGCCCCAGAACCACCCATCCATACTACAAGTCAGAGAGGAATAAGCAGGCATCTGAGATGCAGGTACTATTTCCACAGGATGAGGAGTTGCCCATCCCCATCTTCCCCTGCTTCTTCCCCAAACATCCAGGCCTCAGTCCTTTCTGCTCTGAGGCTTTCATGAGTCCTGTCTCTACAATTTCAGAGACTCACTGTGCCTCTTACTAGTGAACTCAGGGAATGAGTTAACCTCCCTAAGCTTTGATTTTCTCATCTCCAAAATGGGTTTATACCCTCTACTTCTGAGAGTGGGTGTAAGAATTAAGTGAAATAATGTATCTAAAGGACTCAGAACCTGAAAGAATATAAGCACTCAATAAAGTTAGGCAGTAATTTAACAAACCTTTATGGAGCCTCTATTAGGTTCCAGGGACTGTTCTGGGCACTTGGAAGATAAAAGGTGACCAGGCAGCTGCTTTGAGGAGCTTCCTTGCTGGTGGGGAAGCCAGACACGAAACCCAATTACTAAATGGCGTCATACGTGACGTGATGGGTGTTTGGGCGAGGTGCTGAGAGCCCAGGAAAGAGGCCCACTGTCAGGGAGATCACACAAAGCTTCCCAGAGGACAGGACCTTTGGGCTTCTTCTCGGAAGATGCTGGATAAATAAACAGGCAAAGGACGTTTCAGGAAGAAGGAAAAATGGGGGCAAAAATGCACCAAAACAGGCCTGGTCTAGGAGACAGTGAGAATTTTGGTATAGCCAGGGCTCAACCTTAAGAAAGGAGGCTGTTTAGGTGGGGTCCAAGCACAGAACTAATGCTTGCATTCCAAGCTTGAGTTTGGATTTTACTCCAGTACATCTCAAACTGAATGTGCAAAGGTACCAGCTGGGGACCCTGGTAGGATGCAGTTTTTAATTCACCAGGTCTGGGGTGGGCTGAGAGTCTGCACATCTAACATGCTCCCACATGATGCCAGTGCTGCTTGTCCATGGACCACCCACCTTGAGTAGTGAGGTTTTAACCCACCAACAAAGAGCCCACAGAGGTGGTTAAGCTGAAAAGGGGGCACATATTGTGGAAGAGGGCAAGCTCCCTACTCCCACATCCATTCTCTTTCTCCTCAGTAACAAAAATCCTGTCTTTTAACTGGGTCCATTGCCATCCGGGAAAAAAAAAAAAAAAGATGTATCCCAACCTAGTATCCCACTAGCAGCTGGTGGAGTCATGTGACTAAGTTCTAGCCAATCAACTTCAAGTTCACTGTTGCTCAGAAACACTGACTCAGCCCAGGGGTTCCCTTCTTTTACCCATCAGCCTGTCACAGATATGAGAGCAAGAGCAGCAGCCTCCACAGACCTCTTGGACCACAAGGTGGCCTGGAAGATGGAGCCAGGTGCTACTGATGCTGGGCCCTGACACCTACCTCCGGATTTCCTTTTATGTGACCTAAGTAAAGTTCCATCTTGTTTAAACCACGGTTTGTTTTGTTTTGCTTTTTGTTATATGCACTAGTCCTAACTGATGCAGGTGACAAGAAAAGGTGTGCTTTTCAGGAGGATGGCTGTAGCAGCAGTGAAGGCCTTTTCCTCTCTCCCCCTGAGCACAGCCAGGGCAGGCACAACACATGTTGGTTGACTACAATCTTCTTCACCAATTACACCAAAGAATTATTTTAAATATAATTCTGTTGGGGTTTTAACATTTATTGTATGTGTGTGCTTGGTGGGGAAAACTCAAAATTTACTTCATGGGAACAGAAATATATAGAGATAATTTCTTTTCAATTTATTATTTTTCTGTGTATATTATTACATAGTTGATGTAATTTGGGGGAGGGTGAGTATTCTCAATTTTATTTTCTAAAACATATTGGGGAAAATAAACAAAACATACTCGGTCAGTGCTGTCCAAAAGAACTTTCCACGATGCCAGAAATGCTCTATAGTGACACACTCTAACATTGTAACCATGAGTGACACGTGGCTCTCAAACTTGAAAGGTGGCTAGTGCAACTGACGAACAAAATGTTGGATTTATTACTTTAAAGCTAATGGCTACCATATTGGACAGCACAGCATTAAATGGCTCAGTTTTTATAACCTCAAGAAAGAGTTTAACACATCTCAATTTGACTCTGTTCTTCCAGATGTTGAGTGCACATTGTCTGTTTTCTTCTTCATTATGGGAGCTACTCCATCTATCTTACCTTGGCACTCCTCAGTGAACACTACCCTCCCACTCCTCCCCTGGACCAAACACACATACAAAATGCCCACCGCACCCCTCACAGATCCCCTCACTCTGCACCCCCTCCCTCACATACCCAGCACACCCACACTCACCGCTGTCTTGGAGCTCTCCGTGTATGGCAGGGGCTTGGCCAGCTTCTCCACATCTGCCCCACTCGAGCCCACCTGTGTATATGAATAGGATCCCCGGAAGTAGGGGTTGCTGCCCCAGGCTGAGCGCAGAATTCGCCGAGGCTTTGGAATGTTGGGGTTCCCTGTTGGGGAGTGAGAAGAGCCAAGGCGGGGGAGAATATGAAATGGCTGCACACAGAAGACACCCCTGAGAAGACAACTCCCACTCTACCTCTAGGGCTCCAGGAAGGCCAGGCTGCTACGGATAAACATGGAGTATGGAGGAGGGAGGGATGGAGGCTGGGGTTCAAGCTGTGTACCCCTCAACGCCTCGTTGTGACCCCCAGCAAAATACCTCCTCTCTGTGGACCTTAATTTTCCTATCTGAAAAACATTCCAGATAATAATGTTCCCCCTTCCAATTTTATGGGTTCTTGTGAGGCTCTTCTGGGATAGTGGAGGAAAGATGTTCAACTAAAAATCAGACAGAAAAAAACCACAAATCCATCTCTTAGCAAGACAACATGAGTAGGAAATCGGCAATCTGAGGTTTTGCGGTGAAATCTGAGTTTTTCACCAACAGCCCTTAGAAACAGAGAAGAAATACAGAGCCTGTGGTTTTGAGTGTCTCAAGTTCCAAACAGGGGGAGAGCCTGCAATTTAGGAGGCCAAGGCCAAGACGCAGTGCCCTACCGCATCTCTCCCAGTGGGCACACCACCTCAGTGTCACGACCTAGGGACAAGGATGCTAGCACACAGTTCAGGAGACCCAGAGGGTCTAGCGGAGGAGGGCAGACGCAGCGAGGCCCATGGAGCAGGCAGCGGGACAGGGACAGGGACGCACCTGTGAACTGCCGCAGCATCTCTGTGCAGATCTCAGCCACTGCCTCGTCATCACACTTCTCCATGACAAGGGCCTCCTCCCCACAGATCCAGCCACTCAGCACGTGGCCGTAGCGCTCAGGCGGGTAGAGGACATCAAAGCCACAGATCTTGCGGTACCAGAGCTCGGGTGGGTAAGTGAGCGTGTGGCTCTCCGCCTCGTCCTCCCACACAAACTGTAGGCTGTTGCACTCGGGGCCCCAGAAGGGCTCCTCGAATTCTAGAAAGATCTTGTCGGTGGTGCCGATGCCCAGTCGGTGGATGGCAGCCACCTTCTCAGCGGGCAGGCCTGGCCGGAAGAAGCTGGCATGCTGCGTCTTGAGCACGCCCAGCGACACGGTCACAATCACATGGTCTGCTGGGATCACCTCACAGTCCTCGCACTCCACCACCACCGGCCACTGCTCATCCTCATCCTGCCTCTCCCCCTGGGGCTCCTCTCCACCCTGGCTGCCCTCCCCAGTGTCATGATTATGGTTACCCTCACCCCGGGGCTCAATCTCAGGGCCCCAAGGGTGGGACGAGGCCTGGTCCCAGTGAACACAACGGACGGGTTTCCCCAGCTGGATGATGTGGGCCGGGATGCCCTCAGCCAGCAGCTCCACAACCCGCATGAAGCCCGAGGGGATGATGTGGTGGGCACCGGGAATCTCAGTCCACTCCCCAAAGGCGCTCAGGGACACCTCGTCCATGCTGTGCGAGCTACTCTCACAGCTCTCCACCTGTGGGAAGAGCCAGAGGGGAGCCAGGTGACCGCCAAGGCTGGGCAGGGGTAGGAGCAGGACTTTAGGGCAGTGCCGCCCTCCTCGGACCCAGATTCCCCAGGGTCAGTCTTCCTCACTCTGGCATTTGTACTCAACAGAGCTCCGAGATGGCAAAGATACCTTCAGGTACTGCTGGATCATGGCGAGCTTCAGGCGCTTGGTGGCCTCTGGATCATCAGGGTCGTCCCTAATGCGGTTGCGCACCTCCTCTCGGGTGAACACCCCCACGCTGTTCTGACTCTCAGCATTGACTGGTTTACCGTGCCGGAAGAACTCTTGGGTCAAGTTATAGACCTACAAAGAGACCCCAGGAGACTGAAAACACATTCACTCATCCTACCTCCATCTCAGACCTAAGAGCTCCAATTCAGTAGTCACCACCTCCAAGGTGTTCCCGGATGTGCTAAGCCCACGGGGCCTCTCCTTTGGTAAATCAACGTCGTGCTCAGTGCTGCACTGAGGCTGAACCAACAAAATCGAGGTTTGGGGCTGAATCTGGGCAGTCAGCTTCCTTGCTTCCACACACAGGAGGTGGGGTGGGTCCCAGAGGCTCTCTTATTCAGCCCCTGCTTAGAACAAAGTGAAATGTCTGGTGCCTATACAGCCTGTGGGGAAGGTACTGCCCCTACATGCGCTCTACATGGCTGAGCATACTGCCCACTGAAGAACCCAGGTCTACACACATTTCCCTTTTCCAAGAACCAAATGCACAAATTCTTCCCCTGACATTCCCGCTCAAGTGTATCTGCTTCACCCTATCCCAGGAGGGCAGTCTGGAACTGTGGTCTGGCCAGTGTTTTGGGGGAGAGGGAGCAGTAGGGGCCTTGAAATCTGATCTTTCTGGAGACCCTCCCAATCATACTCAGGTCCACACAAAGTGTACCCTTTACTGCAGGACCCAGACGCATTTAAGGAAGATGGCCATGTTGGTGCAGGGCATGTGGAGAGGAAGGAGGCCCCAGTGCACCAAGGAATGGAAGTACACTTCACGGGCATATTTTGGCAAGAACTCCAGACCACACTTCATCAACAAAAAGCAATGAACAGTTCCTTGGAGTGGGGGCCTATTGCCTTCCCTGCCTGCCTGATACATAACTCCCACCAAACACTGGGCAGGTCTCCCTGAGGAAAGTAAGCCAGTCCTGGGTCAGGCTGGGATCCCCAAAGGGCAAGGTCTGAGCCCCAACACTCACTCAACAAACACTTACTGGGCTATGTGCCCAACACAAGTTGTAATGTTGAGGAAGACGGACATGGAACCAAGCTCTGGTCCTCCCTCAAGCTGGAGAGATATCATAACTGGGCTGTTTCTATCTGATGTGCTGTGACAAGAAAGAACCCAGGGGTTGTGAGATCAGCTCAGAAAATCTTGGACAGTCAGGAGATAACCAAGTAGGCAGTGGAAAGGAGAGGGAAAGTATTTCAGGCAGAAGGAACAGCATATTCAAAGACAGGGGAGAGGGAGAGTGTAAGATGCAAAGTGGCTCTGTCTTGCTGAAGTGGGCAGTGAGGAGAAAGACAGTTGCAAGAGAGGACTTTGGAAAGGCAGGCAAGGGCCAGGGCACGAAGAACTAACAGTCATGTCAAGGACCCTGGACTTTATCTAAGACCCTGGCAGACTTCCCTGGTGGTGCAGTGGTTAAGAATCCACCTGCCAATGCAGGGGACATGGGTTCGAGCCCTGGCCCAGGAATATCCCACATGCAGCGAAGCAATTAAGCCCATGAGCCACAACTACTGAACCTGCACGCTGCAACTACTGAAGCCCGCGTGCCGCAGCTACTGAAGCCTGCGCGCCTGGAGCCCATGCTCTGCAACAAGAGAAGCCACCACAATGAGAAACCCGCGCACTGCAAGGAAGAATAGCCCCCGCTCACCGCAACTAGAGAAAAGCCCGTGAGCAGCAACAAAGACCCAATGCAGCCAAAAATAAATAAATGTATTTAAAAAAAAAAAAAGACCCTGGCATCACTGAAGGGTTGTGAGCATGATCACATGCCCACTCTCCCTCCCAGGACACTGGTAGGTTTGGGCTCCTTGGCCAAACATCTGTGGCTGATGCTGATTAATGGTGTGTTTCCCCTCCTAAAGTGAGTCTGAATTTGGTCAACACACATTCATAGGAATATGTCTGCCCTGCAGCCCGGCCCTGGGGCTGCTGAGTAGAGGAAGGAAAGTGGCATGGCCCACCCCCCACCACTCCACTCAAGGGAAAAGCCTCCACATAAGATAGAAACAGGAATTAAACATGTCTCTGAATATAAAGAAGAAAATGACTTAAATTATCCCTTTTTCTTCTCCCTACAGTCACAAGATGCTGGGCGTTTGGTCTTAACTGGAGTCCTCAGCAAATTCCTCACCCAGTTCCACAGCCAAGGAGTCAGGCTTTCAACTTGCCTCCTCCCTACCCCGGGTTTTTCCCTTCAGTGATAAGCAACACAGTAGCTAGTCAGCTTATGTTAACTAAAGGCCAAAATGCCCAACTGAGGACAAACAAATTTAGTCCATCTATGTGATTCTTTGTGTCAACCACTGACTAGGACAGCCTTAACTGAACATGCATTTGTCATGTTCAGTCTCCTGTCCTGGGTTAAATGACATCTTCCCAATGTGATGCAAGGGAAATGGGACAGGTCTGTAACAGCTAATAATACTCACCCCAATCCTCATTAAGCACTTTTCATTGGGATCTCATTTAACCGTCATAACACTATGAAGTAGGTATAACTGTGTTCATTTTACAGGTGAGGAAAGTAAGGCTCAGAGAGGCTCAATAACTTGCTCACGATTATACAGCTAATAAATGGTAGAACTGGTATTGGGTTGGCCAAAAAGTACCTTCGGGTTTTTTTTGTTTTTTATAAATTTATTTATTTATCTTTAGCTGCGTTGGGTCTTCGTTGTGGTGCATGGGCTTCTCATTGCGGTGGCCTCTCTTGTTGCAGAGCACAGGCTCTAGGCGCACGGGATTCAGTAGTTGTGGCTCGCAGGCTCCAGAGCGCAGGCTCAGTAGTTGTGGAGCACGGGCCCAGTTGCTCCAAGGCATGTGGGATCTTCCCGGACCAGGGCTCAAACCCGTGTCCCCTGCACTGGCAGGCGGACTCCCAACCACTGCACCACCAGGGAAGTCCCAGTACCTTCGGTTTTTGAGTAAAAATAAAAGACACATTTTTCAATTTCACCAAGAACTTTATTGAGCAACATATTCACCATCTTGTCCCACTACCTTCTGCCATTTTTCAGGCACCTTCATAATTCCATCTTCCCAAAACTTTTTACCTTTTTGAGCAAAGAACTGTTCCAGGTGCCTTTTACAGTCTTCCAGGGAATTGAAATTTCTTCCATTAAGAGAATTTTGTAAAGACCGAAATAAACGGAAATCCAAAGTTGCAATGTCTGGTGAATACAGCGGATGAATCAGAACTTCCCAGCCAAGCTGTAACAGTTTTTGCCTGGTCATTGAAGAAACATGAGGTCCTGCATTATCCTGATGGAAGATTATGCATTTTCTGTTGACTAATTCCAGACACTTTTCCTCGACTGTTGCTTTCTAATTGGGAGCAGTACTTGATGGAATTAATCATTTGGTTTTCCAGAAGGAGCTCATAATAAAGGGCTCCCTTCCAATCCCACCATATACACAACATCATCTTCTTTGGATGAAGATCGGCCTTTGGTGTAGTTGGTGGTGGTTCATTTTGCTTGCCCCACCATCTCTTCCGTTCCACATTATTGTACAATATCCACTTTTCATCGCCCATCACAATTTGTTTTTAAAACGGAACGTTTTCATTACGTTTCAGTAGAGAATTGCATGCGGAAATATGGTCAAGAAGGTTTTTTCCACTTAACTTACGTGGAAGCCACACATCAAAGCGATTCACAAAACCAAGCTGGTGCAAATGATTTTCAGCACTTGATTTGGATATTTTGAGTATGTCGGCTATCTCCCGCGTGGTATAACGTTGATCATACTCAATTAATGTCTCGATTTGATCGCTATCAGCTTCAACTGGTCTACCCAACCATGGAGCATTGTCCAGTAAGAAATCTCCAGCATGAAACTTCACAAACCACTTTTGACACGTTTGATCAGTCACAGCACCTTTTCCATACACTGCACATCTTTTTTTGCGTTTCAGTTGCATTTTCACCTTTCTTGAAATAATAAAGCATAATATGCTGAAAATGTTGCTATTTTTCTTCCATCTTCAATATTAAAATGGCTACATAAAAATTCACCAATTTTGATAAGTTTTTTTTTAAATGCACGCTGATATGACAGCTGTCACAATACAATCTAACAAAATTGTTCTGAATGAATTTAAAGACAACAAAGTACTACTAGAGCCATCTTTCGGAAAAAAACGAATGAACTGTTTAGCCAACCCAATATTTGAATCAAGGTAATCTTGCTACAGAGATTAAGCTCTATATGTTAACTACTGAACAAACTCATTTATTTGTTAACAAATATAATACATTCAAATGAGTAGCCCTTCAAAGTCATCACCTTGGGAGGGAGGCTACATATTTATTATGAAACCACCCTCAGGCAAGGCTTCACATTCTTAGAGCACACCTCTTCAGAATGGCCTCCAGCACTGTCTAACAGCTATATAAGGAAATCTCTCTTTTGACTTCATTAACACCTCTTCCTTCTGACCCAAAGCAGCACCACCCAGAGTGATAATCCACCTTTATCCATCCTACTTTCCATGACTCACACTCTTGGCTTTCAAAAATCAAACCCACAAGCAGAAGTTGATGATGATCTACTTTGAGGGATATTTAAAAGAACAAGTAAGTCATGGACCCTGAAAGTCATTCTCAAGAGGCATCCAGGCTTGAAGCACTCACAATAACATGGGAATCATGTTATTGATGGGAATCAATAACAATAACATGGGAATCATGTGACTGATTCCCAGTAGACCAAGAAGGTCTACTTTGAAGAATACTAATTCTTACCTGCTTAATAATAATATTAGAAGTGAGAACACACAACACTATAGGATTGTACATAACATACTATGTGGGTGCACACACATAAGACAGTGAGTGTGCCTGCCCTCCACTGAGCAGGGATAACCCCAAAGCAAGAGTCATTTCTCCTTTCCCATGCCCAAAAGACATAGAAAATGTACAATAGGTGGCTGTTGACCAATTTACTGACCTGAAGTGAAGGGTCATTACACTATAAATGACAAGCTATCAGAAGGCAAGATCTACATGTTACCTTGCTTGTTCTTTGCAGTTCACAGCACCACTGAAAGTTACTAAAAATATTAACATTCTTTTTAAAAACCTGAATAAGACAAGGATGTGTGTCATTGATATTTCTATCCAACACTGTACTGGAGATTGACAGTGCAGTAAGGCAAGAAAAAAAAATTAATAGTTTTAAGTTATGCTGTCTAATACAATAGCCACTAGATCTCTATAGCAATTTAAAATTAAATTAAGCATTTAGTTTCTCAGTATTACTAGCTACATTTCAAGAGCTCAGAGGCCACATGTGGCTAGTGACTGCCAAACTGGATAGATGTCTAAAACATCTTCATTATCGTGGAAAATTCTATTGGACAACGCTGGTCTGAGGATTAGAAAGGAAAAAGCAAAATTCTCATTCTTTTGGTATATAGGATTATACACATAAAATTCCAAAATACCATTAGAACATAAATTAATGTGGTATATTAATAGATATAGTATTAGAGTTAAAATAATAATTTAGCAAGGTAGCTAAAATCAATAAATAAAAATCAGTTATAAATACCCATGACATTTTGCACATAACTAGAAAAAATAATCTTAAAATTTATATGGAGGGCTTCCCTGGTGGCGCAGTGGTTGAGAGTCCACCTGCCGATGCACGGGACACGGGTTCGTACCCCAGTCCAGGAAGATCCCACATGCCACGGAGCGGCTAGGCCCATGAGCCATGGCCGCTAAGCCTGCGTGTCCAGAGCCTGTGCTCCGCAACGGGAGAGGCCACAACAGTGAGAGGCCCATGTACCGCAAAAAAAAAAAAAGAAAAAAGAAATTTATATGGAACCACTAAAGGTCCCAAATTGTCAATGAAATTTGAGAAAAAAGAACAAAGCTGGAGGTATCACACTCCCTGACTTCAGACTATACTACAAAGCTACGGCAATCAAAACAGCATGGTACTGGCATAAAAAGAGACACATAGATCAATGGAACAGAACAGAGAGCCCAGAAATAAACCCACACACAATTAATCTTTGATAAAGGAGGCAGAATATACATGGAAAAAAGACAGTCTCTTCAATAAGTGGTGTTGGGAAAACTGAACAGCCACATGTGAAAGAGTGAAATTAGAACACTTTCTCACACCATATACAAAACTAAACTCAAAATGGATTAAAGACCTAAACGTAACAATGGAAACAATGAAACTCCTAGAAGAGCATAAGCAGAACACTCTTTGACATAAATTGTAGCAATTTTTTTTTCAATCAGTCTCCTAAGGCAAAAGAAACAAAAGCAAAAACAAATTTAATTTAATTTAACCTAAAAGTTTTTGCACAGCAAAGGAAACCATTAACAAAACAAAAAGCCAGCCTACCGAATGGAAGAAAGTATTTGCCAATGATATGACCAATAAGGGGTAAATATCCAAAATATATAAAACAGCTCATACAACTCAATATCAAAAAAGCTATCAACTCGATTAAAAAATGGGCAGAAGATCTGAATGGACATTTTTCCAAAGAAGTTATACAGATGGTCAACAGGCACATGAAAAGATGCTCAATGCAGCTAATCATCAGAGAAATGCAAATTAAAATGACAATGAGATATCAGCTCACACCTGTCAGAACAGCTATCATCAAAAAGAACACAAATAATAAATGTTGGTGAGGATGTGGAGAAAAGGGAACCCTTGTGCACTGTTGCTGGGAATGTAAATTGGTGCAGCCACTGTGGAAAACAGTACGGATGTTCCTCAAAAAATTAAAAATAGAACTACCATATAACCCAGCAATTCCATTCCTGGGTATATATCCACAGAAAAAGAAAACACTAATTTGAAGAGATATTTATACCCCAAAGTTCACTGCAACATTGTTTACAATAGCCAAGCTATGGGAGCAGCCTAAGTGCCCATCAACAGATGAATGGATAAAGAAGATGTTAGACAGATAGGTAGACAGATATAAAATATATAGTTATATAGTTATATATATTATATATATAATATAATATATATATACACACACACAATGGAATTTTACTCAGCCATAAAAAAGAATGAAAATCTGCCATTTGCAACAACATGAATGGACCTAGAGGTTTAGTGAAATAAGTGAGACAGAGAAAGACAAATACTCTATGTTATCACTGATATGTGGAATCTACAAAATAAAACGATTGAACAGAACAAAACAGAAATAGACTCAGATATAGAGAACAAACTAGTGGTTACCAGTGGAGAGAAGGAAGTGGGGAGGGGCAAGACAGGGGTATGGGATTAAGAGATACAAATTGCTATGTATAAAATAAATAAGCAACACGGATATATTGCACACAGCAGGGAAATATAACCATTATTTTGTAATAACTTTAAATGGAGTATAACGTATAAAAATGTTGAATCACTATGCTGCACACTTGAAACTAATATAATACTGTAAATCAACTACACTTCAATTAAAAAAAAGATGCAGTTATAATTCTATACACGGGGAACAATTTGAAAATAAAGTATTTTAAAATTACCATTTAAAAGAGTATCCAAGAGCAATAACAACAGTAATCATACCCACTTATCTAGTAATAAATCTAATAAAAGATGTTTAAGGACTTTATGGGGAAATATTTAATCAGGAGTATCACTAATCTCTTACCTAGTACTGCTCCACTCATTGTCTTCATTCTACCCTCAGATTGTCCTGATTTTCCAAATGCAGGGCCCAGAGAATGTGCAGACATGACCAGGATCGTAGAAGACCCCAGCAGGTCGCCCAGGCCCCTCAAGTCTGATACATACACACACACACACACACACACACACACACACACACACACACACACACTGCCAGGGCGTTCCCTGCCCCACAAACCCTTGTGCCCAACTATCCCCCTAATACCTCACCTCGTTGTATAAATCACTGAATTCCTCAACCACATCCTTGGGGATCCTGCAGCCATGGTTGGTGAGGTAGCAGGCCACGCCATTCTTGGAGTAGAGGCTGATGCGGCCCACACTGCGCTCCCCATCAGTTGTCTCTTCCAGAAGGCCATTGGCTTCTGCTAGATGATAGATGGGATTCCCGTGGGAGCCATGGATCCACGTGGCTCCCAGCTCAAAGGTGGCGTGTCCTGATGGCGACAATAGGCTCTTATAGGGGCAAGGAAGAGAGCCAGAACACTGCCTCACCCTCCTTCCTCCAAGAGGATCCTTCCATCCCCAACAACAGGGGGAAGGAAGCGGATTAGGTACCGCTCTAGCAACGAACCAAAATCTTCAGTGAAAATATCTCAGTAGAAACCACATGTGGCACAAAATGGATTCTACTTTATAGCTAACTTCTACCCTGAATAACTCTATGATCTGACACCAAGTCATCTCACTGGAATAATTAGAAGACTCTCCTAAGATAACACCAGACAACAGACCTCTCCTCCTCCTCAGGAGAACTTCTATGGGTACCAGTGGGTACAATGGGCCCAGTGAGGGGAGCAAGGATCCTTGAAATACCCAGTGAGGAGGTCCAGCCTTCCAGACCCAAGGTCCCCATTTGGCCTTATTCCAATTCCTCAAAATCCAGTGGCCCAAGAGTCTAAGCCACTCTGCCAGATGGAAAATGGTCACCTCCCAACACAGTCTGGGGCAGAAGAAAGAAGGCAAACATTCCAGTTTGGAAGACTCCTCCCCAAGGCAGTCTAAAACAGACTTCTGGAGAAAACTAAGCTTTCTCATCCTATGGCACAGGTGGCAGAACCCTAAGAGTCTGACTGGGGCAGAGGGAAACTCCTGGGCCCAGTTGGGACAGGGCTGGTGGCTCATTTTACCACCCCATCCATAGCCAAGGTATCAGATGCTCTGAGGCAAGTTGTCACTGTGCCTGTGCCTATTTCCTCTTCTGGGCCTCAGTTTCTTTTTCTCATGCTGCATGCTGTGATACATTTGTCTCCTCCCTTGCCTAGCTCCCAGGGAAGCTGAAACAATGAAAGGAAAACAGGAACATTTTTTGGTGTTTCGTTTTGTTTTTGGAGGCCTGATTCAAGACATCATGTGTGGTAACTTTTTTGCCAAGATGGTCACAATAATCCCTCCTATCCTTACACACATGGCCCTTTGCAATGTGACTTTGACAGTCCTGCCATCAAGAGATGGAGTCTTTCCGCACCCCTTGACTCTGGGCTTGGCTTGTGACTTGCTTTGATTAACAGAATGCAATGAAAGCAATGTTTGTGGTTTCAGAGCCTAGGCCTCAAGACACCGTGTGGCTTCCACTCTCTAGACTGTGACCACCATGAAGAGAAACCCAAATTTCTGGAGCCACAGAATATCAGCAAATAAAATGATGTTGTTTTAAGCCACTACATTTTAGGGTGGTCTGTTAATGCAGCAATAGTTATCTAATACACTATAACAGACAACACTCACCCCTCACCCCAGGAACTGGGCATTTCTCTTTTTTGTGTCTTCTCTTTCCTGGGCTGCTTCTAATTAAACCATCAGTTACTTAAAAAAAAAAAAAAAGAAAGAAAAGCTCTGTGTGCATCTATGTGCCAAACACAGAGCAAGAGAAAACACAATCAACCTCAAGCCACAGCCAGCAAGACAGAATTTCCTGGTGACTCTGGAATCAGAGGCAGGAATGTGTGGGTCCCTTTGTCCAGGGAAAGTGGGCAGACCAGAAGGCACGAAAAGCTAGAAACCCAGTGCCCTTCTTCCTCCACGGGGTTCCTGGGGGGTGGGGGTGGGGGGCACTGGGGACATTTATTACTAATTCTCCTTTAGAGCCTCAGGCTCCCCAAGGTCTTTTGCCTGGTTTGAGCTCCCAATAGGATCAAAAGGGGCCTGTACCCTCCCCAGGGTACACCAGGGAGCTCCAAGTCATAGTCACCGGGCAGTGATGTCCAGGCATGGGGTATCCAGGCATAAGCAGGAACGAGGTGAGCAGCTCAAGGTCAGCAGCAAGGTCAGTGCTCCACTCCATCCCCCAAGCTTTACAAGGAGGTGGGGTAGCCCAGAGTACACCTCAGTCTGAGGATGTTTCCTGCCCTCTCCCACAGGCCTCTCACCTTTGTCATCCTTGTTACATCCTGCATCCAAAGGGTACCAGGCACCATCTCCACATCTACCTCACGGTGTCCTTGGGGCTTCTGGTCATCGCCGCTGCCCTTACCACCGGGATTCACAGCTAGCATCTCACACTGCTGCAGGTCCAACTGCAGCCTGGGCTTTCAGCCCTGGGTGTCTGCACACACAACACACACACATACGCCCTTGCCTGGATTTGCTCTCCCGTATCCTGGCAGGGTCTGCCTTGATCTGATTCTTCACATATATCATGTGTGCAATTCCATGTGTGCAATTACCCCCTTCCTTCTTTTCACTACCTAGCCAACTCCCCTCATCACCTGAGGTCCACCCAAGCTCCCTCCCCTCTGAGGAAGGCTTCCTGCCATGTGCATCCCCTCAGCCTCCTGCAGCCCCATCCTTTCCACCTCCCTCCCTTCTACAATCACTTCCCTGCACAGCACGTCTCGGCTGCCAACTACCACTGAAACTGGGCTGTTTGTCCTCCCGTCTTCTGCTTTTATGTCAGACCCTGAATGTCTTATCAAGATTCAAGAACCACAAATGGAGCCATCCCATCCCTAAAGCTCCTAGTCAGCCAATCAGGTGTTGAGCAAAGAGTCTCAGGGCTTCCCAGCTGGCTGTCCCCAGGTTTGCACATGCCTTGGACTGCACTTTCATCCTCACTGCCAACACATACTCCTGTGTGTGCCAGGGGAAGACAGACATAATTTCACATACACCTTCCAGGAAATACTCTAAGGGAAGACTTTTAATGTGATCAAAGTTTTTGAAAGAAGAGAGAAGGTTGCTCCTCAACCTCTGCTTATTCTAAGTCTGTCCACCTACTTCTCTGAGCCAATTGCCCCATTCATCAAAAGTAAGCACACAGAATCTGCTTGGCCTTGCTGCCCATGTAGCAACAGACACAAAATCCTCTGGAGGGTCAGTGTAGCCCACACACTCCAGGCCACCATGAGTGGTCCCACTGGGCCATTTTCATGGTCAGACCCCCTGGATGGGAAACCCCTCTGACTTCTACCTGCATTTCAGGCAATTTCCCACCCTCTAGGACCCCTGGCAAAACCTGCCCAGCCCTAGGGTATGTCTCTTATCTGGCTGCTTTCTGCAGAGGCCTTATTTCTCTGCAACCTGGAGAGACCCTCCTCCTCGACAATCCTAAGACCTGCCCATCACTCACAAGGAGGCCCAAAGTCTTCTTCCACCTCCATTGCCCTTACCTCCTATTGTCCCAGGGCTAGCGCTCAGTCATGATAACACTAATTCATACTCAAAAGTTAACAACTAATAGAAACTTGCAGAATTCCCCTTCTTGTGAAATAGAAACCAGTCTACCCACTGCGAAGTTTGGTCCTGGGTGTCCTTTCCCTCCTAAACACTGTGAACTCTAGATCGTGTTCCAAAGATAGAGGCCAGAGCCCCATCCTGCCCACCTCAGAAGGGTGCTGAGAGGGGCAAAGGAAGGGAAAATGCCCAGGTAGCATGCATGATAGAACACTAACCCCCGGGAAGAAGATAAAATAACGAGATTTCAGGCTAGGTCAGGGCACTGGGAGATAAGAAGTGACCTTAGGAGATGACTGGACTGAGGTGAACTGAGGCACTTACCAAGCTTCACGCTCTGTACGCGGCCTCCAATGCGGCTGGAAGCCTCAAGCACAGTGACATCCGTAAAGCCCTGCTCCAGAAGTGCTTTGGCAGCAGCCAGGCCAGCCAAGCCGGCGCCGATCACCACCACACGAGGCTGTCCCCTTCTCCGCAGGCCACGACTGAGAGGGTCATCCGCACTGTCACCACTGGATTCACAACTTTGCATACCGTCCACACTCGCCTCCTAGGAACCTGCAGGGGGCAGGGGGTCACAGCTCACCTGCTCTGCCTTCACTTCCCACCTGCCCCAAGAGATGCTCACAGGCTCTGCCTTCAAGGGGGGACCCTGAGCCCTCTCAAGCCCTTCCGAGGACCTGGGCAAGAAGAGCCAACTCCAAAGGATGTGGGGAAGGAGGGAGGGAGCCACAGGGAAGGAAACAGGCAGGGAGGATGCACCGTGGGCCCCCATCAGCAAAAAGGAGAGCTGACAGCCCACCCCAAACCCCTGAAATCCATCAATCCCATCTCAAACCTAGCAGGCACCGCCTCTTCCCCAAGGATGAGACAAGAGTCAGTAAGACAAGAGTCTTGGTCTTGTATGACCAAGAAGGTCAAAATCAGGAGAAACTGATCCTGGTGCTGCTAACCCTGGACCAACACCGCCTAGTACAGCCCAGCACAGCCCAGTACCACTGCTGTGGTCCAGCTCACACTGACCTCAGGATGCTCTCATGAACCCCAGGATGCTTGTACAGACCTCAGGGTGCTGGAGCCAACCCCAGGATACTTGCACACACTGCACTAGACCCTCTGCTCTCCCTCCCTCCCCTGGCCCTTCCCTGGCACTCACTCTCCCTTGCCCTGTCTTCTCTTCTCCTCTTGCTTTCAGCTAGTTTTTCACAGCCTCAATGAGGTGGCAGTTTGGTAGGCAGGACACAGTCCCACCCTCCCCCCAGAAAGTGCCACGAGGCTGGTATCGAATGAACCTCTGCTATTCCGGGTAGGTCTCCAGTTTTTTTTCCCAGGCCACCCAGCCCCTCAGTCACCACAAAGCAGCGAAGAGCCCAGGAAACAGTGGACCGTGAGGACCCGTGGCACCAGAGGCCAGACATCAAATTGACAGTTACGCTAAGCCAGCTTGCTCAGAGACGCCAGCCTAGGGAGCTGACGGGAGGCCAAGGGGGTCCGTGAATCTGGCCCCAGGGCTGGGAGAGGCTACCCTTCTATTCCTGGAGTGACTACAAGGGTTTGAAGGTATCTGTGGGCCATCCCAAGGGGCCACTCAGATCTGATCCTGTCCGCATTCCTTTCCTGACCCAAGCTGCCTAAGGTTTCAGTGGCAGAAGTTGCATACTGTCCAGTTAGTTACCCATACCATCCATAGTATCCAGGACCTAACAGGGGAGTGAGTGTGAGTGGAAAGTAGCTGCTGGGCAGTGGACAGGGGGCATATAAAAAGCTGTCACCCATACCTAATCAAGCTAAGTAAAACACTTCCTATGACACAGCAGTCCCACTCCCAAGAATACACCCAAGAGAAACAGGGTATACTCCACCAAATAGACATAGAATGTTCCTAGCAGCTTTATTCATGATAACCAAAAACAAATATCCCAAAGGTCCGTCAACAGAAGAATAGATAAATATACTGTCCTATTTGTAGCATATTCATACAAGGGAATATTCTTCAGCAATAAACAGAACTAAACTACTCTCAACACTATTACATTGAACAAAAGAAGCCAGAGACAAAAGAGCTCCATACGGTATGACTCCATTTACGTGAAATCCATAAAGAAGTAAAATGAATCTGTGATGACAGAAGAGAGACTGGGAGGAGGGGAATGAGTGAAAAGGGTCAGAAGGGAACTTTCTGGGGTGGAAGGAATATGTATCTTTATATGAATGGTGGTTACACAATGTACATAGTTGTATACTTAGGATTTGTGCCACTCATTGCATATATGTATGCATATACATCTCAATAACTATTCAGATATTCATTCCTGGTTCACTATAAAAAAATAAAATAAAAGCTGTGCGCTAACTTCCTCCTTCACACGCCTCAAGGTCTGACCACTTAGATTTCCACTCCACCTCTAACATCTTTTTATCACAGATTTTAGAAGGGGTCTTTTTCTAAATATTCTCAGTCTGAGAAGCTGCTCCTTGCACCTCCCCCGCCCACTTCACCTGCCGATGCCACACCTGGGCACGGACAGGAATGTCACCCCACTCCTGCTCTCAAACTCCCTCCAAACTACACCCCACCCCCACCCCCGGGCGGCCAACTCGGTGCGGGACTGGTTCCCTAGAGGGCCGGAAGGTGGCGCCCGAGGCCCAGAAACCCTCAGAGGCAGGGGCTCCCCACACAGCCTGGATCCCTGCCTTCTTCTAGGAGAGCCTGTGTCCCGGCTTTCCCATTCCTCCCTCCTATGTCTGTCTGTCCTTCTGCGGTCCACCTCACCCCCCACCCCCGTCCCAGTGATGTTCTGTTCGGCCTCCTGGGAGCATGGAGGTCAGAGCTGGCGCAAGCCCTTACCTCCCCTCCCCCTTACCCTTCCTTCTCTCCCCCTCTGCCACCTTCCCGTCCCTCCCCCAGGTTCTGGCGGAAGACTAGAGGACTAAAATTAGAGGTGAGGGTGTGGCTGACTGCACCAGAGGCCAGCAGGGAGGAAGAGTCCGCCCCGCGGCGCTGGCAAGGAGCGTGCTCTGCGTCAGGTTTGTAAACACACAGGGAGCTAAGAGCTGCTGCTGTGGGCCTCCACAGCTGGGCACCCTGCTATGCTAAGCCAGAGTCGAGACTGCCCACCTCGCCCCCACGCCCCAGTTCCCCAGGACTAGGGGGCTCCGCCTGTGCGCTGCTCTCTAGGCCTCCAGTCCCACCCCCAGCCTGAGGCGGCCCTCCCCAAAACAACCACTTTTACACAGTAAAGGGGTGGGATCGCTACAGTGGTTTTCAGACCTTACTGGTGGAACCCCTTCTCGAAAAGCTCCTGTGGAGACCAGGGTGTAACTGGGTTGAAACTGGAGTTCCCGCTACCTCCGGAGGTCCCTAAGGTCTCATGGCAGAACCTCCCAGGCTCCCTGGAGCACCACCTATGAAAACCCAGGGATTAGGGTAAACTGCAGCCTTGGGTAGAGGTAAGGAATGCCTGGGGCAGTGGTGCATTCCCAGGGGGCTACCTGAACTTCCTGGCTTCCCAGCCTCCCTTTCCTTCTCTCTGAAGTGGCCCAGCTTGTCCTAACTGCATTATGTGACAGTTAAATAAGGCCCTATATGGATGTCAAGAGACTGTCAGCATTTTTAAGAGCCTTGTGCGGGAAAATCATTTGTAAAGTTCTGTAGCTAAATTATGAATACACTGCCTTTAGTACAGGCTTCAGGAATGGATTGTGGGAAATGCAGGCAGGCAGTCTGCCTTTAAGATGAACACAGAAAGGACCCCAAGTTCCCAACATATTAGAGACCTTCAACTCAAAGAGACATCACACATATGGTGCCATGGTGGGAGCAAGTAAACAGGGACCATATAGGTCACCTATTCCCCTGGCCCTCACTGCTAACCCCATAGTTCTGTCTCTCCGCAGGCCTTGTCCCAGATGAGCCTGTCAACCCCTGGGGCTCCCGCAAGAAGCCAGAGAAACCACATGCACAGTCCACAGATGGCAAAAATGAGGCATCTGCCTCATGGTCTCCCATAATGGGCCATGGGGCCAATGTACCCTGGGGTCCAAACTGAATGGAAGAGAGAAAACTGTATGTAGCAACACCCACTGTGTGCTGGGCCCTCAGCTAAATGCTGAACTGGAGTTTTGGGCCCTGTTATCTCAGGATGCGGGGCGGGGGGGGGCACATTTGTTTTCTGTTGGTTTGTGTCATCTCTTCCTTTGGAATTTTTTTAATCTTATGAGAAAATGCCTAAGAAGAATCACTTAATGTTCCTTGGTGCCTCCCTGTCCTTCTCTTGCCTTCAGTAAATTAAATAAATAAATAACATCCCCCTCCTTGATCTGTATGCACAGGAGAAACAGAACACCCTGAACTTTTTTGAGCAGATAAAGGAGAGAAGAAAAAAGTGTTGGCTCAGCCAGGCAGGGAGGGGGAGGAGGGAGGCACAGGGCAACAGACACTTGCCTACTTGCTCCTGTTTCCAAGGCAAAATAGGGGTGGGAGGCTGGGGCCGCTGTGTCCCCAGGCAGGCCATGCCTAGCAGCTTCAAGAAATCAGGTCCACCCCCATTCAACATGCCCAAATGCCCCACTGCCTCCCACCCTTACCCCACCCCGCTCCACCCCCACCCCCACCCCCACCCCCACTTCTCTGGCCTGCAGGCCACCACCTCCCCCTGCAGGCCAGAGCCAACACTACCCTGACTGAACCTGCCCAAGAAGCCAAATTGGAAAGAAGGCAGCAGGGAAAGAAGAAGGAAGAAAGGTCCTGTCCCATGGCAGGGTCACCAAAGAAGGATGGATGAAGATTAGGAGGCCCTGGGAGTGAATCACAAGAAGGGTCAGTGGCCCAGGTTGGTGCAGGACACCCCTTCCTCCTCAGTGTTGGAGTCCACTTCAGCTCATCAGGCAATCAGCAGGTCACTTCCCTCCTTAACACTGACCACTACAACAAAAACAATGCCACAAGGGGCCCAGCCTCCCAGGTGCCCCATACCCTTCCAGAGTTGCCCCTCAGAAGAAACAAAAGAAGTCTGCCCATCCTTGGCTCCCTTCTGAACACCGCCTACTCCCAAATATGTCTGTCTCCCTGTCCTTTCCCCAAGGTCACTCCAGGATGAATGACCATTTCCCAGAGAAGAGTATGGCCAAGGTATTTAGCCCACCTGGACCTTAGGGTCCAGACTCCAACAGCTGAAGCACTCTAAAATGGGCCCATCCCAGGACTTCCCTAGCAGTCCGGTGGTTAAGACTCTGTGCTTCCAACGCAAGGGGCACGAGTTGGATCCCTGGTCAGCGAACTAATAAAATCCCACATGCCGCATGGTGTGACCAAAAAAAATTAATTAATTAAAAAAAAAATGGGCCCACCCTTTCCAATAAGCAGGCTTCTCTCCTCCAAGCCACACATTTGCTCATGTGAGCTCTGTCCAGGGCTTTGGGGGCCACCTGCACCTTCCCCATCAGGGACTTACAAGTGTCACCTCCCAACAGATACTCCTAGTGCCCTAGGGCAGCAACCCAACCTCAGTTTCCCTGAAGGAATCCCTCTCTGCCTCAGGCTTCTAACAGGAGGAAGGGAGGGGGAGGGAAGCTGGGATACTGGTCCTGAGGAATCTCTCTGGACTGCCTGGCAGTTTGGGGGCGGGGGGGGGGGGCTGCAGATTTGGATTCTCGAGGACCCCCCAGACAATGCAATTATTCTTCAAATGTAAAAAACGCCCAGAAATCCCAGACCAGCTGCTTTGCACAGTGGCCCAGACAAAGGGACTCTGTGTCTGCCCATGAGGCTCCTCCCACCCGTAAAACCCAAGGAGAGACTGAGCCTGAACTCCTCCCAGCCAGACCCTCCCAGTCTTCCTCACCCAGGCCAGTCAGCCAGGAAGTGAAAGAAGTCGGATTTCTGGGCCAGGCCTGGCCAGCCACGGAAGGTAGATTGGGGTGGATAAACATGGGGACAGGGCAGGAGCAGCCTGTCAGCCCAGAAGGCACAGGGGGAAGGGAGAGAACATTGGCCTGGGAGCCCAGAGACCTGGATTCGGGCCCCAGCTCAGTCTCTCTTGGCAGGTGACCCCAGACCAGTGTCTTCCCTTCTCTGGGCCTCACCTGGCCAATACCTCTGAACTCACCCCAAGGACACAGCATCTGTACCCCGCCTCCTGGACGTAGTTATCTAAGCCCCGTCTGATGCTTAACTGCCTGCCTCCTTCAGTCTTTAAACTTTCCCATCTGTAAAATGGGGATACAGCTACCTGGTGGGACTGCTGGGAGAATTAAATGATAGCACAGGTAAAAGGTGTGGCCACCTGCCAGGGCCCCCTCAGAGTGGGAGGGAGAGGGAGGATAATCCCCAAAGAGACTAGTACGGAGGAGGGAGCCACCTGTCCCAGGACCCAGAGCTCCATTTCATGTGTAAAAGAACCCAAGTCTTCACCTGAGCTTAGACTCCAGCCTCAACCTTGGCCCCAACCCTAATATCAGAGTGGACCTTGATATTGACATCAGTCAGACTATCCCACAGCCTGTGTTTGACTGACCCCCAACCCTGACTCAGCCTGACCATCCCACCAGTCTTGGCCAGAGAAGGGGTGGGGAGTAGGCATCAGATACAGTGGCCGTTAGCCAACCCTAAGCTCAATCAATAAAAGAGACAAGGCACGGGGGCCTCGTTCTGCAGAGCCCTCCAGCCAGCAATGTTCTCTGGCCCTCACAGGCCGACATGAGGAAGGGGCTCTAGGGGCCCCATCTTCCTTCCTGGCACTTAGACTTTTCTCCAAGCACAATGTCTTTATTACCCACACCTGTTCCCTGCAACCAGATGCGTAAAGTCCCTAAAAACACAATTTTAAAAGGCTTTGTAAGCCTTTTTCAGAAGAGAAGTGGGGAGCCTGTATTGCATGGAAAAAGACAGCCCTAAACTCAGTGTTTGAGGGAGGGGAGGCCAGAGCCAAAGGCATGGCCCACAAAGGCACTGGTGGGCAGGAGGGGAAGGTATTCCTGGAGAGGTGAGTGCTCTGGCTGGCTTCTGTTCCCCTTGATGCTCTGCAAGGTGGGATAGACCTGAGTGAATTGTTTCAGGACCCCCAGCTTACAGCTGCCTGCAGAGACAGAAACTGGAGACTACCTGAGTGGGGGTGGAGGAGGGGAAGAAAGCATGGACAGAAGTCAGAGAAAGGGTTGGGTCTTTCTGATGGGCATAAAGCTCAGCTGGCAGTGGAGAGAGAAACAGAGGTGCAGATGGACCAGGGCAGAGTCCAGGACTGCATTCCTGCCCCCATACTCACACCCAAAGAGCTTTATCCCAAACTCCATCCTAGAGATCCCATCCACCTTCAGCAAAAATGAATGGATCACGCTCTGACAATAGATCAGATCAGGTACTAGTCATCTAAGCATCTCCTATGAACCTTTCAAAATCTGGGCCAGCCCCACCAGCTCAGCTTCCATCTCTGATCCATGCATGCCCTGGTTTCCCATCTTTGTGTGTGTCTGCACACAGAGGTCCTAACTGGCCAGGTCACCTCTCTGCAAGCAAGGCCCACATTCTTCCCCTTAGATCCCAGATCTTCCAGAGGCAGGCACAGCCCACGCTCCCTCAGCCCAGAGAGAGGTCAGGGGTCTGACATGATGGCTGCCACTCCTGGAGAAGATGAAATTGCCCAGACAGCAGCTTTTGTCCCTAACCAGCATTCCCTTGGGTGAGTCCGTTAGCACCTGAACTTCAGTCACCCCATCTGTAGAATGGGAACAGTCACCCCTACCTTGAATGAGGCCAGCCCTGACCCCAGACCCTATTAGCCAGTTTCCTTTTCCTCAGCAAAGTCCTAAAGGAACAGGTTTCACTGTGGCTCCCTTTAGCAATCCTTAGGATGAGAACTCATGGCCTGTATTCCCTCCCTCTGAGCAGGATGTGACACCCAAACTCTAAACCCGCCCCTCTAGGAAGTCATCAACCACAGAAATGTAAGAGACCACAGAACTGGTTACTATGCCAGTGACTACATTGGTGTGAGACTGCCCTTAGTGACATCAAATCAGGCCATGAGCAGGGGAGGGCTGATGGGAGATGGTACTCACAGTCACTCACTACCCTGGGAAAGGCTGAATCTGGAGAGAGAAAACCAGCCTCAAGACCATACCAGCCCTGTTCTGAGGCACCCAAGTCACCATGGCCCCTGGGGAACCCCAGGAAGACACATTTCTTCCTCTCTCTCTCTCCCTTTCCCTCTCTCCCCACCTCCCTTTAGTCTTTCTCTCTTTCTTTCTCTCTCTCCCTCTCTCTCTCTCTCTCTCACACACACACACACACACACACACACACACTTCCCTTATGTTTCCCTTGATGACTCAGCTTGCTAAATAGCCTCCTCCTTTGGGAATACCTTATTGCACCATGGTTTTCATACAGGCCCTTGTTTTTGAATACCAGGGGTTTGAGGCTCCACAACTTTTTAGATGAGTGACCTGAGCCTCAGTTTCTTCATCATTAGAATGGGGATAAAGAGTCCCTGCCTCACAGGGTTGAGTGTGACAATGCAGAGTGCTTAGCCCAGAGCCAGGCATGTAGCAGCAATGGTTTTTATATTAGCTTTCCTACAGGCCTAAGTCTGCACACTACTGGGGTCACCACAGGGATGGCTGGGCCAGGACATCAGACATGGGTGGGGATGGGAAATCCAGCCAGTAGAGAGGTCACAGACCCTCCTGCATGATGACTCCAAAGCAAGACCTCCAGGCCTCAGAACTACACCACCCCACAGTGGCACTGCTATGGTCTGATGACGGGGAGGAATAGAGAAGTAAGAGAGAAGGGCCACACCACTTACTGGGGGCACTTGCTCCACCCAGGCAAGGTCTGTGAGGCTGAAACTGCAAAAACAGGACAACCTGTATGGTCACCAGCCTCCAAGATGGCCCTCAATGATCCTCCCCTCATGGTACTCATGCCCTACAGTCCCCTCCCAAGCTGATCTGTGTAGCCAATAGGATATTGTAGAAATATGGAGTGTGACTTTCAAAACTAGGGCATAATACACACTGTGGCTTCCACCTTGCTCTGTTAGACTGCTTACAAGAGGGGAAGCTAATCACCATGTTGTGAAGAAACCCACATAAGCCCACTGAGAGGCAAGGAACTGAGTCCTACCATCAGCCAAACCATCCTGCTAAGCATGTGACTGAACCACCCTGGAAGCAAATCCACCAGCCCCAGTGAAGCCTTCTGATGACTGCACTCCCAGCCATCACCTTGACTGCAACCTCCTAAGAGATCTCAAACCAGAAACAACTAAACTGCTTCCAAATTCCTGACCCACAGAAACTATGAGGATAATAACTGTTTATTGTCATTTTAAACTACTAAGTTTTGGGGTAGTTTGTTACACAGCACCAGGTAACTAACAGTCAGCAGTTCTCTCTCCTTGGAAACCCCCCAGAGTAGAGACCCCAAGGTAAACTCCCCATCCTACTCAGGGTCCCAGCTCCCTCTTTTCTAAAACTCAGGGCTGGGGTTAAGTGAGCAGAGAGCCTGGCCCAGGCCCTACAGCATACAAGGCCCAGGAGACAGGAATGCCTTCCCAGCCTGTGCATTACACTCACCTGGAGATTTTTACAAAAGACCGATACCAAGCCCGGAGATTGGGTCATCTAAGACTCTTCCTGGTGGGGTCCAAGCATGGAAATTTTTTAAGGACTCTACATGATGCTAACATATAGCCAAGGTTAAGAATCACTTCTCTACAGCAGATTCCAAATGTAGATTCCAGGCCAGCCCAGAACATCTGGGATCTGCCTGTACAGGAGTAGAGGAGGCAGAGAGAGCAGAAAGGCCAGGCAGTACCCAAGGTCCACTCCCCACCTTCCAGCTTAGGCTGAGGGTCTCCCTCTGTCCTCCCTCCCCAGCTGCTGCCCGACTCCCAAAGCACTCTGCATTGAACACCTGTAATGTACCTCTGCTCACAGGGACTGCTCCCTCAGAGAGAACCCAGGGTGCAGGGACAGGGTCTAACTCTGAGTGACCCAGGGAAGACTGTTTTCTCATCTGCAAAATGAGTATTGCCATCACACCTGCTCTGCTCTCTAATAGGTATTAGGCTACCACTCAGAAGTTTTCAGAGAGATTTATTTTTTGTCTCCCTCAAGGCAGTTTCCCACTCCTTCATAGCAGCATTATTCACAATAGCCAAAAGGTAGAATCCACTCAAGTCTCCATCGATGGATGAATAAACAAAATGTGGTACATGCACATAATGGAATATTATTCAGCCTTGAAAAGGAAATTCTGACACATGCTACAACATGGATGAACCTTGAAGACATGATGCTAAGTGAAATAAACTAGTCACAAAAGGACAAATACTGTATGATTCTACTTACATGAGGTACCTAGAGAGTAGTCAAATTCACAGAGACAGAAAGTCGAATGGTGGTTGTCAGGGGCAGGGGAGGGAGGAAATGGGGAGTTAGTGTTTAAAGGATACAGAATTTCAGTTTTGGAAGATGAAAAATAGTTCTGAAGATGGATGGTGGTGATGGTAGCACAACAATGTGAATATATTTAATACCACTGAGCTCTATACTTAAAAATGGTTAAAATGATAAATTTTATGTTATGTATATTTTACCACAATAAAAACAACAAGAACAACAAAAAGTTGAGTGAGTGCTACTCTGTACCAGGCACTCGAGATACTGAAACAGCCAGATGCCTCCCCTTGGAGGATCAGGGGTGACAGGTGCCACAAAGCAAAGCAGGAAAGGGGAGAGGCAGCTGCTCTGTGTAGGGAGGTCAGGGAAGGCTCTCTGACAAGAGGACACCAGAACAGAGGAAGTGACAGGCAGGAGAGGACCAGAGGGCAAAAAGTGCTATGGTGACCTCCTAGGGACTTGCTGAATGATGAAATATGGGGGTAAGAGCAAGGATGGGGTCAGGATGACTTGGGTGACCAGTCATGACACCAGGACCAACCCTTACAAGTTCTGTGTCAAGTGGTCATCTCCTTTCCCCTTCACAACAAGCCTGTGAGGTAGGAAAGACAAAAAGTTGGTGCAAGACCCACAGGTGGGAGGAGGGCCCCGGTGGTCTGACTCCAGAGCCCAGTTCTCCCCTTGGGGCTATCACAAGAGTTGGGAACGCTTCTCCAGGCCATCTCCCATCGAAGGGCCGAGCCTGCCTCCAAACACACAGCCCAGGGCCCCTCTCCCAGCCCCACTGCATAGGGCATCACATGCAGGCATGGCCCTGACCAGCCCCTGACCTGGGTTAGTGTCCCCACATGGAGATCCACCCATTCAGCAGATGGGGCACTTGAAGCCTGGGAGGTGTGAATTGGCAGATGAAGAGGTAGCCTCCCGGCAGGCTCCTCCCCTCTCCCTGACAGGAGCCACAGGCCTCACAGTTCTGGAGGGAAGGAGGACAGCACAGTCAGCACTTTCCCCTGACTCTTTCAAAACCACTGACAAGAACTGAGGCTTGTGAGACAGCTCAGCCGGTGCAGTTCCCCCTTGCTGGCCCCTCGTGACTCTGCACAAAGCCCGTCTGTGCTTCGGCTCCAGCCCCTGGGGGAGGCGGGGGAGGGAGGGGGGTCTCCTGCAGGCCAATCCTCTCTCCTGAGCCACGGGTGGGTCCCCACTCTGCCCAGCCCAGGACTCGTGCTCCTGGCCCACAGGGCAGACCGTAGCCCTGACAGCAAGGCTGGGCTGTCCAAGGCTTTTGCTGGGTTCAGGCAGTACTTGTGGGAAGAGGGTCCCCTCCACTGTAAACTCTCTTCCTGCAAAGCTCCCTCTTCTATGCTCATCCCCCACCCCCAACCCCCATTCAGCATGGTTTATCACAGAGCAAAGGTGGCGTACATGATCACAACATGGAAAAAGAAAACATCCCCCAAAAATCCAGCCAACAGATAACCCCCATAGCAAATCTCTATTTATTAAGCCCTTCATGTGCCAGGTCCCACGCTGGGCACTTTCCATTCATGGCATCATTTAATCCTCCCAAACACCTGGTGCCCATTTTATAGATGAGGAAATATCAGAAAGGTTCACAGGTGTGATGGAGGCCACCCAGACAGAGTGAGGGGTAAAGCAGGGCTTGAGAATGCTCAGCTCTTCTCTCTCTACCCAGCACTTGCCCACCTCTCAGGCCCTCACTCAGCCTCCCGGGGCAGCAGGCCTAAGGACAGCCCTCAGCCTGGCACTTCTGTCTTACCCGTCCCCACGCACTGACACTGCACACATTGTACCAGGCACCCGGGGCTAGCAGGAGGTGTCCCCAAGCCTGGCAGCTTACCCCAGCTACACTGCCAAAACTGGGGCTGCCGCCGGGAGATCACCTGCCTCCTGGCCAGGGCGTTAGTCAGGTGGGCTGCAGGCCAGCCACCCTGGTCTCCCTGCCCCACAGGGACTGGCTTAAGGCTGGCCAGACCACAGCCCTTTGCCCTGGATTTTATCCTCCATAAAGAGTGACAAGGATAGTGGCCTAATGGCTTTTGGCAGCACAAAAGAAAATTCTAAGAGCAACTAAATGAGAATTCCCTCTAAACAGTCACCTGCTGTTCATCTGGCCCAAGATTTTCCCCTCCTGGTAACTCCAAGGTGGTTTAAACTGTGCTCTCCTAACAAGTCCTAGCACAGGATCTCCTGACACAGGATCACCCAATAAAGGGCTCTTCATAAAGTTCAACCCTGAAGCAGAACACCACCCTCCCCCACCCCTGCCAACCTCAGAAAGAGCTGGAACTCGGTCTGAAAAGCCAATGGTGTTCATTTCAAAATGCACCCATGGGCCCCATGATTCAATCCATAAAACACCTATGGAGTTAAGACGCTGAGCTTAGACAATAAACATATTCTTCAAGTTCTTTTATTGAGTTCAAAGAGAGCTTTCGGAATCAAGAAATGTCTGTTCTTATAATTCTATCATCATTGTTACCACTATTTTTCACTGAGTACGTCCAAGGTACAGAGGGCAATGCTAAGCATTTCACGTGGAATATTTCGGTTAATCTTCATGTCACTATCCCCCTTCTACAGAGGAAGAAACTGAGTTTCAGAGAGTTTCCACATCTAACATAAGGCACTCCAAAATATACTCAGTAAGATACTAAAGCTCAGGCTTTACTCTTTTTTTAAAACCGAGGAATGAATCAAGTTTATCACCTTTTCTTGAGTTACTTTCTCAGATTAACTCAAAAGTTTTCCATTAATTGTATATGATTTTTTAATTTTCCAAAATAGAAAAGATAAAAGAGATATGTTTATTTAACATTTAAAGGCCTCATTTTAAAATCTTTCCTATGAATGTCTGCCCACTGGTGGTCCTGCGCGTCTCCTACTTAGCTGACTCAAGGTCTAGTTATTTGCCAGTCCACTAGGAGCACCCATCAGTGTCTTCTCCCTAGAGTCAGGAGTTTGGGGGAGCTGGGCTGGGCTGGCTTGGGGAAGAGGTCTGGTTGTGGGTAGGAAGGCATGGTTGAAGGTTTGGAGACGGGCTCTGAGGGGTCTGTGACTTGAGGAAAGGGCATGAAACCAGATGTCCTAGAACCTGGGCTTGAGACCCAGTCATGCCATTTGCTGGCACTGCCAGTGTTCCCATTTGTGAAATAGCTCATGCCCCGTGGGCCACATGGGGAGGACAGGAATTATGGGTCTACCAGGGCCTGGCACAAGGCTGCAGAGGGTGGCTGGGTTCTTCGTTCTGTTTCCTAATAAATTACAACTCATTTCCAAGTGCTGCTTCTCTTGGTCTTAAATCACACCTTCCTTAACACCCTCCTGCAAGAAGCAGCTAGATGACAAACGAATCTGGACTGAGGGGCAGGGGTACTGGACTTACCCTCGCCGCACAACAGCCAAGCTACCCTGGTCTGATTGAACCCAAATGCTTTTCTTCGTCCTCCCTCCTACTGACCCCTGATTTAGAGAGAGCAAGAAAAAGCCTTGGGCTCCTGCCTATTTGAGGAAGAAAGAGACAGGGTCAAAGGAAGAAGAAAGTGCAGCTGAACTGGGTAAGAAAGCTCGCTGAGCACCCCCTACCAGGGTCTCCCTGAGGGCTGTTGTCACTACGTAGGCCTGTTACCCACATCGCACCATTACAGCAACTTCTGGGTTGCTGTTTGAAATGCTGCACCCCATCACTTCCACCTGAGCTGCTGAACAAAGAGTCCTCACACCTCAGAGGATATGAGGTGTGGTGAGGGGCAAGGCAGGGTGGCCTCACTGACCTTCTCTCCCAGCGACAGGGGAGGCAGGACGAGCACGAGCCCAGGGACTCTCCCTGTCCTACACTTTAGACACCCCTTCCAGGAAGGCGACAAGAGTGAGATTCCTAAACTGTTGGGAAAATGACTCAGAGCTCTGATAATCTGAGGGTCATATTAGCAACTCGCCCCTCCCCATGCTTGAGACATGAAAGCACACAGCAATTCTCTGAGGAAGCCCAGTGAGGGGGGAGGGGTCCTGTACCCCCAACCCACCATCACACCCTGCCACTTTTCTCACTAAACCACTGATCTGATCAAACCACTGCCCTGCCCAAAAACCTTCAATGGCTCCCAGTGGGCTAATGAATGAAGGCAGGTCCCTGACACCTCCTCCCTGCCCTCAGCCCCGCTGTCTCCTACATACACCTACTGGACCCCAGGACTCCCATACCCAGACTAGGCCCACAGGGCCCAGGGTGGCCTGTGAAGTCTCCTCACTCTGCCCAGATATCCCCACCCTGCTAGCCACTCCCTCAGGAAGTCAGTCCTCACTCTTTTCTTGCCTTTCTGGAAAATCACCCCTCTGTTCTAATCAAGACCCTATCCTGAGCCTGACATGCTCTCTGCCGACCTTTGTGCCTCTCAAATCCCTGACGAGTGTCCCCTTCCCTGGGTCCTTCCTGGAGACACTGCCTGCAGCCATGTCAATCACATTGAGAGCAGCCAACAAGAATCTGGGTGTCACAACAACCCTATCAGGGAGGTAACATTATCCCCACGGTACAAATGAGGATAGTGAGGCACAGAGAGGTTTTACCTTCTTGCCCAGGGATCACAACCTCACTCTCTGAGATGAGAGGCTGGGAAAGAACTTGCAGGGCAAGAAGATGGGAGGGAAGGATGGGGTAGGAGGCCCTCCCAGAATCCAGAAGACCAAGGCCTGGCTACTATTGGGTCCCTTTCCCACCCACCCAGTGAAGCAAAGCTGCTGCCACTAGAACCCAGGGTGGGTTCTGGGCCCCAGTCCCCTCCAGGCCATCCCTCCCTCTACAGTACCCTTTTCTTCCACTAACTCTCCAAATGTACCCATCCCACCAAGTCCACCTCCCCCAGGAAGCTATTGTTCCATCCGACCTTCCCTCCCTGGCACTTCTGGGCCCACCCATCACCCGTGTTTGTAGTCTCTCATGGAGCAGCATCCTCCCACATCAGCCCTTCCAACCAGGTGTTCTATTGGTCAGTTGGTCATTATTAGGATGTCTTCAAAAAAAAAATTGTCTATGGTCTAATCAGTTTAGAAAACACCAGTTTCTTTTCTACAGCACTTGTCAAAGCCTTTAATTCTCTTAAATGCATTCTGAATCTCCCATAGGATAGTGGAGTGGATTTTCCAGTTTCTACCCTTGTTTGTTCCCTGAACCCTTGAGGTTTCTCAGAACAGTCTTTGAGAAATGCCACCTCCTCCCACCCCCTCAGGACAGCCTGGCACAGCAGGGAGCACATGGGTAGGAATCAAGAGGGGGAGTGGGGGGGGGGGGTTATCCTTTTAGGAGTTATAAGTGACATTTTGAGAGCTTAGCCTGAAAGCCCCTCTTGGCACTGCCCAGGGCAACAGAACCTCTGCCTTTAGTGTCTGCCCTTCCCACCTTTCTTTGGGTCAGGTGACTGCCTACCCTTCTGCTAGGGTCTAGAGGGACCTCATCTGACCAGTGGTATCAGATACCACCCTTCAGGCTCTGCAAAGCCCAGAGAACAAGGGGTCTTGGGAGATCCCCAAATCAAGCTGGACAGCTCTTCTGGGCAAATTGCTCATTCGACTCCATCATCAGCACGCAAGTTTCAATAGTAAACCAAAATTAAAATGTATTAAGCTGCCATTCTGGGAAGATATAGTGCTCTACTCAACAAACCCTGCAACTCTCCACCCTGCTCCCCAGAGAGGGGACTGAATCCCTCAATTTACAGGAAACTGAGTCCCCAGAGCAGAGCACACACTTGCCTGTAGTGTCTCAGCCAGGGGCAGAGCAGAATGAAGCATCCAGGCCTCCCCACTTCCAGGTGCACTGGGGAGGCGGCCTGAGTGGGATAAGACCCCAACAGCAGCTCATGCAACCATCAGGGCAGCTACAAGGACTCACGCAGGCCAGGCAGGGGTCAGGGATGCTCGCTGGGGGTGAGAGCTCAACAGCTGGGGGAACTTTAGGGGCTTTCAGGGGAAGATGGCATGTCTAAGGCTGGCGTCAGCTGTTTCCCCAATCTCCTTGGCCCAACCCTGGCTGGAGGAAGAGTGCTCACCCCAGATTGGCTAACCACAGGGCCGGGCTTGGCTGTGGGGAAAGATAAGACACCCTACATGCCATCTCCATGTCACCCTGCCCTGGGGCAGTCGCCTAAAACACTTTCTCATGGTTTTGGGAGCTCCTCAAAGTCAGGCACCCTAGAAATCAGGCCTTTCTCCCAGCCTGAGATCCAAGTCCCCAGAAGCACCTCACCCAGCCCCACCCCGTCAACAGAGTAGCCCCTGCATCCCATACCCTCCACATGCTCCCCTCTGCCCTGCCCCCATACAAGCAGTCTATATGCCTCCCCAACACAGTTCACAGGAGCCAGGACAGTCCCCTTTATCTGTTTCGGGTCTCACCTGATCTGTGCCCATCCCTGTACCTGCCTGGCCCAAAGTCCCCAGTCTCAACCCTCACTACACAAAGATAACCCATGGGCCAGCAGCATCATACCACCCAGGAGCTTGTTAGAAAACACAGAGTCTCAGGCCCCACCCCAGACCTGCTGAATTGGAACCTGAATTTTAACAAGCTGTCCACATGTATGCTAGAGTTTGGGAAGTAATTTTATGGACCACTGCTCTAATCAACTCCTTGCACCTATGGCCTATAAGCTTCGATGGCTCCCCAGGGCCTAGTGAATCAAGTCTAGACTCAGTGGCTTGACAATCAATGCTCTGACTGACTTGTCCAGGGCTCCCCCTCCACCTCAGGAATGCCATCCCCTCCTGTGTCGGTCAAAGCTACCCAAGACTTCAGGGCGCTCTAAAAGCACCTCCTCCTCCAAGAAGCTGGTCTGAACTGCACCTCATTACATCACATCTGGCATAGCTCATTCTTATTTCCTGGTGAGTGGGGACCCTGTCCTGTGTTCCCAGTGGCCCCAAGCACCAGGGTGGGGCATAGAAGATGCCAGATGCCAACCACAGGTAACAAGGCCCAGTGTCCAGTTGTTGGAAAGTCCACCCTCAGCTCTAGCCTGCTGGACTCAGGCTCTGCCACAGCCTTCACCTCAACTCAGCAGACAAGGACTCAAGCAGTGGGGACAAGCCTCCTGCATACTCCAGAGAAGGAGCACTCCTCAGAAACATGGGCCTAGTGAGCTTCCAGCAGCAATGTGCTTGCTCTGGGCCTCAGTTTCCCAAAATGCAGAAGAGAATGCCACTGAGTCTGCCTCCCTCTTTTCCTGGGGGGCTGGGAGGATCTGAGATAGATGAGCAGATCCCCTAAACCCTGGGGTCAGAACTTGCAGCAAACAGACTCCAGCCCTGTGTGGTCAGCAAACCCTTTCACAGCCTATTAGCCAGGCCCCTGGGAGGCCAAGTCACCTGCCCAGAGGTGTCCTCATGACCAAACAGGAAAGCCTCAAAGGACAAGGCTGTCTGTAGGAACTGGCTGGCCCAGTTCCTACAGACGGGCATCCCATGGGGAGTCCTCGCTCTTTACCCTGGGTCTGCAAGAAGGTACTCAAGCATGTAACCTCAAGGAGTTCCTGGCTTCTACAACCTCTGGGGAGCAAAAAAAAAAAAGTCTCTCTAATCTCATTTTACAGACAGACAAAAAGGGGTAAGGACAGGGACAATACTGAAGTGGATTAAGCTCTTTTCAGTTCCCATTTCTCTGTTCCCCCAGCTCTGCTCCCACCTTCAGTCCAGCCCTACTCAGACCCCCATCCAGGTTTCCCAAGGCCAAGTCTGAAGCTCCACCTCACAACATCCTAGATGGAATACAAAACATGCCAGTTTATCTGCAGAGTTCCTACCTCACCTCTCTGGGCTCTCCAGAGGCAGATGAAGAGGGCAATGTGGCAATGCTGAACCCAGAGAAGTGACACTCCAATGGTGGCATCTCAAGCAGGGAGCTGTTTTTGTACGAGAAGTAGTTGTCCTCCCTAGCTCCCGGAAATCACAGTGTGCGTGACACCCAACCTGGCCTGGGCCCAAAGCCCCTCCTGGAAGAAACAGAGAGACTCAGCTGCCCACTCTGAGTGAGGACCCCTTCTACCTTACAGGGTGTGACTTCTTTCCTACTTCCCCAGCCCCAAGGCCAGGCACCTCTGCGGGTCACGAAAAAACATTTGTTAAGAAGACTTCAGCTGGCGAATATCTGAGAGGCATGAAAGAAGTGACAGAGTAGAGTGTCTTAGAGCATTTATTCTGGAGCCAGGCTGCCTAGGTTCAAATCCTTGCTCTGTCACTACCGAGCTGTATGACTGTGCCTCAGTCTTCCAGTCTGTAAAATGGGAATAAGACCTACTTTACAGAGCTGTTAAGAGGATTCAAGGAGGACTTCCCTGGTGGTGCAGTGGTTAAGAATCCGCCTGCCAATTCAGGGGACACGGGTTCAAGCCCTGGTCCAGGAAGATCCCACATGCCGCAGAGCAACTAAGCCTGTGTGCCATAACTACTGAGCCTGTGCTCTAGAGCCCACGAGCCACAACTACTGAGCCCATGTGCCACAACTAATGAAGCCCATGCACCTAGAGCCCGTGCTCCGCAACAAGAGAAGCCACTACAATGAAGAGTAGCCCCCGCTCGCTGCAACTAGAAAAAGCCCATGTGCAGCAACAAAGACCCAATGCAGCCAAAAATAAAAAGATAAATAAATTTATTAAAAAGAAAAGAGGATCAAAGGAGCTAATATTTGCAAAGTCTTTAGAACACTGCCTGGCACGCAGTGAGTATACCAGGGCCCTGGCCTAGCCTCTTGGCCTCTGCCTGATTTCTCCCACCCAGGATACCCTCATTTCTTCCATCTATCCTAGCTCAAAGCCTTTCCTAGGCATGCCAGCCCAGCCCTGATCTGAACCCCTATCCCCTAGTTCCAGCGCTCACCTCCCAATGTTACCTTGGTCCATCACCAGTCCCCCTGTCCAGGGCCAAGCTTCCCTCTCCCAGATCTGAGGTCCCTCAGTTCTTAGCCCTCCATTCTGAGAGCACTAGCCAAACAGCTCAATTCTCAGTTGGCTCCTCTGTGCAAAAAGGGGAGCTGTGGGTGGAAAGACAAGGGTCTACAGAGACCCCCAACTCCAGCTTCTTCCTCCCCTTCAACTCCCTGCCCTGAGGGCTAGGCACCCAGCAGCCACCCAAGAGACTGGGTAAAGTAAAGCCCTGGCTGCCCAGGCCATCCCCATCTCACGAGTTAGAAATCACACACAAGCACACAGGCACACACCCCTCTGTTGACCCAGGCTGGATTTCCACCAAAGAGAGCAAAGGAAATCATTTCTCCCCAACCCACAGCAACCCACATCAACTCCACACACCCCCAGACCCACCCAATCTCCCACTAGGCATACAGGCCTGCCTTTGAGCCTTCCCTTTTTCCCACTGACCCCCTCAGATTCTTGCAGTGATTTGCACAACTGCTTTCATGGAAAGAAAATAAAAATCCTTAGGATCACCTGAGGTTTACAAGGGGCTCCTGCACTGCCCTGACCTTTCCACCTGGCTCAATATTTCCTGAGTATCAGCTACATGCCAGGTACTGTGCTAAATGCTCTAGATTCAGCAGTGGGCCATTCAGTCAAGGTTCCAGCCCTTAGAAAGCCAGAAAAAGTAAACAGACAACTGCAACAAATGGTTATGAACTGTGATAAGCACAATGAAGAAAGTAAACCAGGTGCTACGATGAATTACAGGGAATGATGGGCTTCTACCAAGACTGGGAAGGCATATTTAAGCTGAGACCTGAAAAATAAGAAGGAGCATAGCCAGCCCAGTAGAAAACCTTGGAAGAACATTCCAGGCAGAGAAAACAACACAGGCAAAGGACACAGGGCAGGAAAAAGCTTAGGTGTTCAAGGGGCAGAAGTGATTCAGGTGTGACTGTCAGGAAGATGAAAAGGGGACAGTGTTAGGATAAGGCTGGGGGAGGTCAGCAGTGACCAGACCTTGGAAGATCTGAAAGGCCAGGGAAAAGATTTGAAACTTCATTCCAAGTACAACAGGGATCTATTGAGGGTCTTAGAGCAATGAGACTAAATATTTTTCTAAATTGTTCTTGCTGCTCTGTTAAAATGGATTTGAGGAGGCAATTGCAGACTTAGGGAAAGCAGGCAAAAGCTACTACAATATTCAGGCAAGATATAAAAGGTGGCTTGGCCTGGGGCAGTAGCCTAGGGCAGCAGCAGTGGAGTCAGAGCATGAAGAATAGGCCTGAGATAGATTTGGCAAAAGGAACCAAAAGCACTTGCTGTAGCACTAGATGTGGAGAGGGAGGAAAAGGGAGGAGATGATGCTACCCGGTTTCCTTTCTTTAATGGTGGGTGGGTTACAGGCCCTTTACTGAGATGGGAAGGCCTGCGGAGAGTCATGCTTGGGGAGCACAGTCAGGGTTCTGTTTCACCCATATTAACTTTTTCATACCTATGACACCTTAAGTCATCAGATGGGTGGCTGGATAGAGAGGTTGGGACTGGAGATAAAATTTGCTACTTAAAATCATGAGAATGAAAATGATATACACTTAAGACCTGTGTTTGTAAATAAATGTTTGATTTTAAGAATTATAAGAAAAAATGAGAGCTTGAGGGGTATGTAAATAGAAGGGACTCAGGGGAGAGGAGGGGGCTGAGAACAGAGCCCAGGGATCCTCCAACATTCAGAGTGAGTGAAGGAGTTGTCCTTAAACATAAGTAAGGAAGGGCTTTGGTGGGGGGAAAGGGGGGTTGGTAAGGAAGAAAACCAGGAGAAGCCAAGAAAGGATATGGGAGAGAATGATCAGGACCAAGGGAGGTCAAGGAAGACCTACTTGTGGGGGAGTGTAAATCAAGGGAGACCTTTACTTGGTAGTTTCAGTGAATCGGTGGGACCAGAGCCAGGTCAAGTGAGCTGCAGAACCCAGGGACCACAGGTACAGACAGCTCTCTGGAGAAGTTTTGCTGTGAAGGGAAGTGGAGAAGTGTGTCTTTAGCTAGGGGAGAATGAGGGATGAAGGCAAAAAAGGGGGCCATAAAATGGAGGGGAGCAGTGGCAAAGCATGTTCTTACACTGTTGTGAATGATCCAGGGGGAAAGTAGCCACTTTTAATACTGGAGAGAGGGCAAGTAACTTGAAGAATGGGGGACAGGGAGCAGACCATCTTGGAACCCTAGTTAGGCATTAGCCTGTGGCAGGAGCCCAGCTAACAAGAGGAAAGGGGAGGGGGGCAAAGAAGCAAAACGCAGACGTGGGGCCTTCGCTACACACACTTTCAGATGCACACCTACCCATTCCAGTGACCCCCCTAGACACTTGCCGTTTTGCTGCCTGCTCCAAACACGGACAAGTTACCCACCCCCTCCGCGGATTGGCACGGGATGTGCCACCACAGGCAGACTGTTCAACCAACCTGTGGGCACATTTCACCACAGGTGCCAGCCACGGCGCTTCTCTTATCAGGCCATACACCCCTTCCTGGTGCAAGCTCTGAGGGGGACCCCAGGCCCCTCACCGGCTCTACCGGAGCCCCAGCCCCCACCCCTGGGCAGTGGCTTCTCTGAGTCCCTCTCCCAAATTAAGCATTCGACACTCCCTACCCCATTCCGAGCCTGGCTCTCGCCTAGCCCAGCGCAGCCCATTAGCCCCTAGTTGGCTCTTCGGAGAGAGCTGCTCCCCACATTGTCCAGGGGATACCCCGAGGAGACCACCTGGACGCCCTTTGGGAGGGCGGCCCAGCCCCTCCCCGTGTCCCAGCCGTTGCCCCGGCGCCTCCTCTTCCCTCCCCAGTGCCCATGCTCTGGGCGGCCCAAGCCGTCGCGGGGCGTCCGCGCCCGGCTTTGTCTGCGCCCACGGAGCGCGCCCGTCGGGCGCCGCCGGTGCTCCCCAGCTGCACGCAGCCCTAGGGTCCTGCCTGCCTTCCACCCTCCCACAGCCCCCCGCCTCGGGACCACGGCCACCCTGCCTGACCGCCGCCTCCCACGACGCGAGCGAAGGGGCGCGGCGCCCACAGCCCTCGCCGGCCTCCGGGAATGCCGGGCACCCTGGCCCTCCCGCCAGAGCGCCGCTCCGGCTGCCGGAGCCCCGGGCCGGCCGAGCCCTCGGGGCCGCGGCGGGCCCCTCACCCTCCCGCGGCGGACGCAGCCCCAGCCTGCGCTCGAGCGAGGCCGGCGACCGGGGATCGGGGAGCCGGGAGCAGGCGCGCGTGGTACCTTTCCCTGCTGAGCCGGGGAAGTGAGTTTGCGACGAGCGGCTCTCCACCTCGGCCTCCTCCGCCTCCCCTTCTCTTCAGCCGCCTGGCTTCCTTCTCCAGCCGCCGCCGGGACCGTAGGGGCCCGAGCCAGCCGCTGCGGCCTGTGTGGGGCCCCGCTCCGCCTAGCGTCCCCGGCCCACCCCTCCCAATCTGTTCAGGCCCGGCCCCCTCTCCGCCTCGGGGCGGGGACGCGCCGAGCTCCTCCCCCGACCCCCCCGCCGTGGGTGGGGAGGCTGGAGGCTGCGTTGGCAGAGAACCTCAGGGACCCACCTTGCGGAGGGACCCGGGCCCAGCGCTCCCCACCTGGGTTCCACGGCCCCCTCCTCAAGCTGGGCGCAGAACGTCCCCACCTGTCCCCAAAAGGAAAGCAGGCAGCCCAGCCTTGCGCACCCTGTGCTTGGGCGTAACGCGGAGCCGAAGCTGCCTGCCAGGTGACGAGCAGAGCAAGGATGCAGGCCTCAGTTTATCCGCAGAACTCGAAACCCTCCTGTTGAAAGGAATGGGCGCCTCTCTCTCCTCCCGGAGCTGCCTTCACTCCGGCAGACCCTCCACTGGATCTCAGTTGTGGTCAGAGGGCTCGTCCCCAAGGGGCCACCTCCAACCTCATTTTCTCTGCAACACTACCGCCGCACCCAGCCACCACCACCCCCTCCCATACCTCCTCGCATTAATCTCGAACCTTCAACTGCAAGGGGAAAGGGGGCATTCAAATCGCTGGAGCCTGTCCCTTCACAGCCACGACATTGAGCAGAGGTGGCATCTGTTAGAAATATCTTTCACTGGTACCTACTGCCTCGTCCTGAATTTAATAAAACCCGAAGCAACTGTAAGTATGAGGGTCATTTTTTTCCTTAAAAAAAATCAAAGATTTGGAGGTTATTTGTTTATTCTTTTTCTATTTGAGATTCTGCTCCCCAGTAGTCTTTCATTGTTCTACTTTAAGAGGGGGTAGGGGGCAGTGGTCTCTGACAATTTCATTCTGTTTAACCTGTGAGCATCTCCAGGGCCTCCTGGGGCTGATAGAGATCCAGTCCAACGGGGGCAAGCCTTCTGTGGAAGCTGGGTCCCTGCCTGAACTGTCTTTCAGGCTGAGGAGGGTGCCCCACCTAACCTGGACCCCACAGGGAACCCACCGGGCCCCAGTGCAGAGCATAGGTCCACATGGGTCCAGAGGCCAGGAAGACAGAGATGTTCCTGCAGAAATGGAGTATGATGCTCCCCTGAAAGAAGGACACTCTTGAGTACAGACTGCAGGCCAGGGACAAGGTGAATTTCAGGTGAGGTTTCTTCTTAGCGCAAAGTCCTTGTCATTGCCCAAGCTATTCCCTCCACCTAGAAGCCTTTCTCCCTGCTCCTAACAAACCCCTGTGTCCCCTTGGAGTTAAATGTCAGGTTAAATGTCACACCCTCCTTTGTGAATCCTTCCCTGTCACCAAGGAGAGCAGAATATTTATAAGTGGCCTCTCAGGATTAGCTTTCTTGGGTTTGGATTCTGCCTCCACGTGGCCTTGGGGAAGTTAATCTGTGTATCAGTTTTCTCATCTGTAAAATGGTCTCTACTCCAAAGACTTGTATTAAACAAGATTAAGATGGACTTGACAGGGCTTCCCTGGTGGTGCAGTGGTTAAGAATCCGCCTGCCCATGCAGGGGACACGGGTTCAAGCCCTGGTCCTGGAAGATCCCACATGCCACGGAGCAACTAAGCCCATGTGCCACAACTACTGAGCCTGCACTCTAGAGCCCATGAGCCGCAACTACTGAAGCTCGCACGCCTAGACCCCGTGCTCCACAACAAAAGAAGCCACGGTAATGAGAAGCCCACACACCGCAATGAAGAGTAGCCCCTGCTCACCACAGCTAGAGAAAAGCCCGTGCGCAGTAACAAAAGACCCAACACAGCCAAAAATAAAATAAATAAAATAAATTCATTTTAAAAAAACTTACACTCTTTAAAAAAAAGAAAAAGGTGGACGTGACAAATTACAAATGATGGGAAACTATTTAAATTGACTTGTTGTAAGCAAATAGGAAATGTACAGGCTCACATAACAGAAGACTTCAATGGTATGACTGATCCAGTACCAAGAAGCTCAAAAAATATCGACTTGGTCTTCCTCTTCTCATCTCTCATCTCTGTTCTTTGCAGCAGCAGGATGGCTGCCAGCAGCTCTAGGCTCCATCCTCACAGCCCAAGTCCTCATTTCTTTCAGCTGTCCCAGCAAAAAGCAAAGGTTACACCAAGTTGGCTCTGACTGGGTCACATGTCATTGTTGGGGCCTGAATCACAAGCCCAACCCTGGGGTCGATCCCATCTAAACCACAGGGATGGAGAGTGAGGAAGGGTGAAGTCAGGGTTTACCATTAGAAGATGAATGGACCCCAAACTGTGTGCCAAGCACACAGTAGGTTCACAAAAATGTATTAGCCATTATTGAAGACCTTCATTATGTTTCAGTGGTGCCCACTACCTTCTGAACATTCTTCTATGTTTGGGAAGCTTTCCTGCACCACCTACTTTCAAAGCCAGAAACACTCTTTCCCAATCTCCTGGCATCATCCAACTCCTGCCAACCAGATGCACTATTGCAAATTTTCATATGGAAGTGAGCAATGTCTGGAGACAGGCATCACCCAGAATCCATTCAGGAGGAGAATAGTACTGGTGGCACCTGGCTTTAGGAACAACAGTGGCAGAGGTGCTGGAGTACCTGCCAAAAAAATGAAGGCGCACATTTCAGTTGTCTATTGCTGTGTAACAAACCACCCCCAAAACTTAGTGGCTTAAAGAACAATGATTTCTTCCTTACAATTCTTTTGGTGTACTGGGCCCAGCTAGATTGTTCTTCTGCTGCATTCAGTGTTGACTAGGGACATCAACTGGAAGCTTGTCTGGAGCTGAAACAATCCAAATGGCTTCTCTTTCCATGTGAGCTCTCCAACAAAATATACTAACAACATGGCAGCCTGGCTTCCCAGAGGGTGAAAATGGAAGCTGCCAGGCATCTTAAGACCTAGGCCTAGAACTGCCAATTCATTATTTCTGTCACATTCTGTTAGCTAAAGAAAGTCACAAAGCCAGCTCAGATTCAAGGGGAGGATAAACTGACTCTACCTCTTGATGGGAGGAAGTGGGGTGCTATATTAGTTTACTAGGGCTGCTGCAACAAAGTCCCACAAACTGGGTGTCTTAATCAATGTATTGTCTCATACTTGTGGAGGTTGGAAGTCTGAGACCAAGGTGTCGGGGGGGGGGTTGATTCCTTTTATGAGAGAAAGAGAATCTGTTCCATTCCTCTCTCCTAGCTTCTGATGGTTTGGTGTTCCTGGGCTTGTAGATGCAACACCCCAGTCTCTGCCTTCATTCCTTTATCTTCATGTGAGTTCTCCCAGTGTGCCTATGCCTATCTCTGTGCCCAAATTCCCCTTATAAAGACACCAATGGACTAGCGCCCACCCTGATGACTTCATTTTAACTTGATACCTCTGTAAAGACACTATCTCCAAATAAGGTCACATTCTGAGGTCCTGTGGATTAGGACTCCAATATATCTCCAACATATCCAAGATGTCTATTGGGAGGGACATAATTCAACCCATAACAAATGTGCATACAGGAATAGAAGGAATCCTTAGGAACCATCTTTGCAGATAATCTACCACAAAGCAGAAGCCCCAAGAAATACCTCTCTCTTATCTTCAAGAACAGATTCCTTGGGTAGGCAGTTTTAACTAGGGCCTGGAACTTTAAATGCTCCTTACACATCAAGCCACCAGCATCAGCCTTGGGTATAACCTGTTTTCCTGTCCCCCCAAGGGAGACTTTGGAGCCTGATTGGTGCAAAGTGGCCTGGAGTTAAGACAGCTCCTCATTGTTTTCTCCAGAATGACAAGAGGAAGAAGGTCAGGCTCAGGCACCTGACCAGCTGTGAGGCCTTTAGCAAGTTTGCCAGATTCCCTTTTCTCATCCTTTAAATGGGGGTAGTGATAAAAGCCTGTCTCTCAGGGTTGTGGTGAAAATTTAAAAGAATAAAGGATGTGAAAATTGATGTCTAAACCATCAGGCCCCCTCTAGATATCAGTAATTATTAACATCAGTCTCTGCCACGTCAGTACAGCTGACTTACACTGCATTTTGAGTTGAAACATTAGTAAAGCGTTAATCATAGACTTCACGTGTGTGGAGAACTTCACAGTTTACAAAGTACTTCCACACCCACCATCATAGGGAGTTGCGTCTCCCTGTGTTATGAGAACAGAGCCCTTGAAGAAGGGCTTTAAGAAGTGTATTAGTAACAATAATGCTGCCTGCTATAGCAAGGAGACCCAAAAATACAGTGGTTCAAACATAATAGAAATGTATATCTTACCCACATGATAAAGAAGTGTTCCCATTTCATAACGGCCTTCCTCCACATAGTGATTCAGGGATCTAGGCTCATTTCAACTTATGCCTACAGCAACCATTAGAGCCTTATAGTCATCTGCACAATGCTAGCAGCAGAGGAAAGCCTTAGCTTGAAAAATGACATTACTTCAACTCACATACCATTATCCAAAACAAGTCACATAGTCACACCTAAATACAAGGAAGGCTGGGAAATGTGTTCTAGCTGGGAGCCCAGGAAGGGTAGGAAAGTGATTTTTGGTGAAGAGCCAGCAGCCTCTTCCATGGGGGAGTTTATAAAGTTCTAGAAGGGATGGGTCACATATTCCCAAGGCAGTATAGTTTCTGGTTGGAGGATGCAGTGAGTTGACGTATGGGCCATAATTCTTCATTTCCCTGTGTAGTATTGTGCTCCCATATTATTGCCATGGACTCAGGGAGGTGGAGTATATTTTTCCACCCACTGATATTGGGCTTGACCGTATGACTTTCTCTGGTCAATGAAATGGGGTAGAAGTGGTAGTGTGTCAGTTGTGAGCCTCAGTCTTAAGAGTTCCTGCATGTTTCTACTTCCTTCTTATGCTTTCACCATCTCCATTAGAAATGCTCCCCTGCATAACTACTGCCCTTCAGTCTGGGGCCAAAGAATGAAGACACAAGAAGCAGACCAGAGCTCAACCCAGCACTTAGAGCCAAACTCCCTAAGGCCATTTATCTTGAAGCGCCTGTCTGATGCAAGCCTAGATAAGCCAGCACCCAGCCAACTTATAGATACATGAGATCAACAGTCATCTCAGTCAACCCACATACACATGAGAAATAAATACTAGTTGTTTTATGCCACCGAGGTTTCATGGTTGTTGCACAGCACTGTTGTGGCAATAGCTGCTGATATAGAAGGACAAATAAAGAGTATCATCGTTCCCCACTCCCAGCCTTTTACAAGTTATGTCTATTCCATCTGATTGAAGAAAGAGTTAGAAAACAAGAGAGTACTTGGCTCAAAACCGGGCATGCAGTATATTAATATTGCATCTGAAGTCAAGGCCAAACTGTATACTTTATCTTGTCCTCACCACACATCCTGACTGGTGTCCTTAGGTTTCTCCTCCAGGACAGGATTCCCTGATCTTCAGCCAACATCCTTGGTCACTGTACATTTATTCTGATGGAATAATGATGCACTAATGAAAATACACTAACAGACACAGCCAAAGGATACAAGCTCCATTGCTGTAAGTCTTCAGCTTTGTACACCCAGCAGCAGGAGATACTGAGCAGACTCTAATGGAGGGACCAGCACCTGTGGCCTTCAGATTCCCATTAAAGGAGGCCAGCTGCAGCTAAGACCACCCCATCAAGATGAGCCTTCTGAAAGCAATCTTGAGAAATAGAAACAGAGCTGGAGGAATCAGGCTTCCTGACTTCAGACTATACAAAGCTACAGGAATCAAGACAGACTTTTCAAAGCTACAGGAATCAAGACAGTATGGTACTGGCACAAAAACAGAAATATAGATCAATGGAACAGGATAGAAAGCCCAGAGATAAACTCACGCACATATGGTCACCTTATTTTTTATAAAGGAGGCAAGAATATACAATGGAGAAAAGACAGCCTCTTCAATAAGTGGTGCTGGGAAAACTGGACAGCTACATGTAAAAGAATGAAATTAGAACACTCCCTAACACCATACACAAAAATAAACTCAAAATGGGTTAAAGAGCTTCCCTGGTGGCGCAGTGGTTGAGAGTCCGCCTGCAGATGCAGGGGACACGGGTTAATGCCCTGGTCCAGGAAGATCCCACATACTGCGGAGCGGCTAGGCCCGTGAGCCATGGCCGCTGAGCCTGCGCGTCTGGAGCCTGTGCTCCGCAACGGGAGAGGCCACAACAGTGAGAGGCCCGCCTACTGCAAAAAAAAAAAAAAAAAAGGATTAAAGACCTAAATGTAAGGCCAGACACTAGAAAACTCTTAGAGGAAAACATAGGCAGAACACTCTATGATGTAAATCATAGCAAGGTCCTTTTTGACCCACCTCCTAGAGAAATAAAAATAAAAACAAAAATAAACAAATGGGACCTAATGAAACTTAAAAGCTTTTGCACAGCAAAGGAAAACATAAACAAGACGAAAAGACAACTCTCAGAATGGGAGAAAATATTTGTAAATGAAGCAACTGACAAAGGATTAATCTCCAAAATTTCCAAGCAGCTCATGCAGCTCAATATCAAAAAAACAAACAACCCAATACAAAAATGGGCAGAAGACCTAAACAGATATTTCTACAAAGAAGATATACAGATTGCCAACAAACACATGAAAGGATACAACATCACTAATCATTAGAGAAATGCAAATCAAAACTGCAATGAGGTATCACCGCACACTGGTCAGAATGACCATCATCAAAAAATCTACTAACAATAAATGCTGGAGAGGGTGTGGAGAAAAGGGAACCCTCTTACACTGTTGGTGGGAATGTAAATTGATACAGCCACTGTGGAGAACAGTATGGAGGTTCCTTAAAAAACTAAAAATAGAACTACCATACGACCCAGCAATCCCACTACTGGGCATATACCCTGAGAAAAACATAATTCAAAAAGAATCATGTACTACAATGTTCATTGCAGCTCTATTTACAATAGCCAGGGCATGGAAGCAACCTAAGTGTCCATCGACAGATGAATGGATAAAGAAGATGTGGCACATATATACAATGAAATATTACTCAGCCATAAAAAGAAATGAAATTGAGTTATTTGTAGTGAGGTGGCTAGACCTAGAGTCTGTCATACAGAGTGAACTAAGTCAGAAAGAGAAAAATACCGTATGCTAACACATATATATGGAATCTAAAAAAAAAAAAAAATTGGTTCTGAAGAACCTAGAGGCAGGACAGGAATAAAGACACAGACATAGAGAATGTACTTAAGGACACGGGGAGGGGGAAGGGTAAGCTGGGACGAAGTGAGAGAGTGGCACCGACACATATACACTACCAAATGTAAAATAGATAGCTAGTGGGAAGCAGCCGCATAGCACAGGGAGATCAGCTCGGTGCTTTGTGACCACTTAGAGGGGTGGGATAGGAAGGGTGGGAGGGAGACGCAAGAGGGAGGAGATATGGGGATAAATGTATATGTATAGCTGATTCACTTTGTTATAAAGCACAGACTAATACACCATTGTAAAGCAATTATACTCCAATAAAGATTTTAAAAATTTTTTAATTAAAAAAAAAGATGAGCCTCCTGACAGATCCACTAAAGCAGGTTCTTTCAGACTGCATACAAAGCACTGGGGAACTCTGTTAAATACATGTTCTGACTCAGCAGCTCTGGGGTGGGGTCTGAGATTCTGCATTTCTAACCAGCTCCCAGGTGAAGTTGATGCCTCTGATCCTCAGGCCAGACTTTAAGTAGCAAAGCTCCAAAGCAAAGGTATCAACCTTAGCTGAATAATGGAATAACCTAGGAAGCTTTAAAAAGCACTGACACATGGGTCCCACCCCTAAAGGTTCTGATGCAGGGGGTCTGGGGTACCACTTGGGCATCTTGATTATTCCAATGTGTAGCCACTGCTCTGAAAACACCCTCTGCTGTTTTCAGGGGATTTGTGCCCTCTTGCCTCCTCCCTGCTTTTCTGGAGGCTCTGGCTCTGCTTGCCTGCCTACGCTTTACTTTACCAAGTAAGGGAATTTAATTTTTTTAACTAAAATTATTCCCATTTTGTGAAAGAAGAGACAATTAAACACCAATCAAAAAGGTAAAATAAGAAGACAAAAATGAAGTCCTTTAAATTGAACAAACATGACCTTGTGAAAGTCCCACCCTCCTGCTCTTCCTTTCCTAGTTCACTGGTACCTGGTGCAGAGAATCCTAGGGCCCCGTGTGCAGCCCAGGGCCTCCTTCTGTCCACCTGGAAAGTTGGCCATTGAGATGGGAAGGCCTTAACAACTCCAAAACCAGGTGTAAATAAGTGAAATATGTTTGCTTTCTAACCCAATAGTTTAATACCTGTTTTATATCAAAACAAGGATAGAAACATGGAGATGAACTTAAATTTTATGTAGTTTTTTAGATGAAATGCCAGACTTCAAAGTAATTCAGGGTCTGCTACCAATGGCCTCGGGTTGGAGGTGGGGGCCGACTTTTGGAGGGTTTGGAAGGGTTGCCAGATTTAGTAAATAAAAATTTAGGACACCCAGTTCAATCTGAATTTCAGACAATGAGTCATTTCTTAGTGGAAGCATGGGCCCCAGTCACACAGTAATGAGTGATGGAGTTGTGCCCCTGCACCCATGTCTGTCTGGTTCTTCACCGTCATAGTTGGACGCAATCAGGCCAGGACGTAGACCCTGGCGAGCTCCAGAAGACCTCAGGAATTCTGCAAAGCATCAAAGGGCATCTACCTAGACTCTAAGCTTATGTGGGTTTTATTTGTTCCTTGGATTTTTTGTTTGTTTGTTTGACCATCTTTGTCTACTTGGGCTCTTGTGCTCAGAGTTTAGCGGTCGGGGCGTAGGCAATCACCTTGAAAGCAGAGCACCATCTTCTTGGCCTCGATTCCTCCATGCCTCCACCACCATCTGTCCCCCACATGTCTAGCCTTACTCCCGCCCTTTCCCCACTCGTACCACCAACCCCTAGAAACCTTGTCAATCTCCAGCCTAACCCTGTATAGTAGCCACTGCACAGGATTTGGAGAAACCAAGAAAAACAAAGATGTGTGTCTCAATCACATGAACTAGTCAAGAGAGGCAGAGCAGAGAAGGGGCGTGGTTAAGGGTGAACCATTCTCCAAGCTCTTTGCCGTCTCTGGTCCTAATGCCCTCATATAGAAGTGGGAGCTCTGAGCAAGATGCCTTCTAACATTTAACATTATCCCCTCTGGGTGCTGCCCTTCTGGCTTCTGAGACCTCCCCCACCCTCCGAAGAGCTGTGCATTGTGCACTCAGCTTCAGTCAGGAGATATTTTCTGAGCCCTGAGTCTGTGCCAAGCTCAGTCCAGGGGACTGTCTCACAACATCCCAGACATCAGAGTGGGACAGCCCAGGACCTCATAGCTCTGGTTGGGCAGACTGACCTGGCCATGGCTGAGTGTGTGTGCCTGTGTGTGTCAGTATCCTGGCCCCCACCCCACCCTGGGAAGCTGTGGCAGACAGCGTTTTTGACCACAATGCACTGTGTCAGTGACAAGTAAACAGGATGGGTTGATTGCTGCTTCCATAAGCAGATGCCAGTCACCATCTAAAGAGGAAAGAAAACACTCAACCCATGGGGAGGGGAACCTTCACTACTCACTGTGTTGTAGGATAGAGGGGAGGAATGGATACAGAAAAACAAAGATGGACAGAGAAGCAGTGAAGGAGACAGGGAGAAGAAAACCAGAGCCAGCATCATAGGCAGCACCAAAACCAAAGTCTTGGGCTGCTGTGTTTCCACCAGCTGCTCTGTGCCCCAAGAGGTGCCCCTACTTGCCAAGCTCCCTTTCCTCAGGCCTGCCTCCCCACATCTGACCTCCTGCCCCTCCTCCCATGCAGGCCTCCCCACCCTCCTGCAGGCCCTGATCAGGCTATAGCTTGTCCTAGAAATCCTCGAGGACAAACCATCTCCAGGGCTCCCTCCCTTTTGCACAGAAAAGTTCCAAAGTGTGTCTGTCTCCAGCCAGATATATTCCTGGAGGACACATCTCTCTCCTTTTGGGCCACTTCTGAGTCTATTAATATTGTAGGATACTCAATTTCTCCCATTTTCAAATAGGGACACTGAGCCCTTTGTTGGTCCACCCAGGGCCACCAGAAAATGAACAAATTTAGCCTCCTGCATTTTAGCCCTTCATCTCCTATCCTCTTTCCTGGTCCACATATCCCTGATCTTTCTTGGCCTGCCTTTCCGGGTCTCTGTGTCTTAATAGGAGCACCCAGGGCTGGTGACTCAGGTAGGTGGAGGCTGAGGCTACCAACTTCCTGGGAGGAGCACTTACCCCTTAAACAGACCATCCTCTGAGTCACTGGGAGGACTGGGAGATCCTGGAGGTTGGCAGAGACTGACTCATCCTTGTCTTTATTTAGTGGAGAAGGAAAAGGCCTCACACATAGGAGAATGGCCAGTTCATCATTGTTTCCCCACAGACTTGAAAGCTGGAATTGAGCCATGTGGAAAAGTGGAGCAGGTCCCTTTGACAACCCTGGAAGACATGATCTGGGGAGAGAAAGGAGAGTCCAGGGTCCTTTCAAAACACTGTGGCAGGAGCAAAGATCAAGATACACAAAACATTCAAATTCAGACTCAGAAAAATAAAAAGTACATTTGAAGGATGTGTTTGCCTTGTGAAATAATCTTTCATCAGAAAGATCAGAGCTCCTTTAAACAGCATTCTGTTCTTGGCAATTCCCAGGATTTGTTTATAGATCTGTCACTAGTTAAGAGAGAAGACATGCCAGAGTTCACAGCACTAGGAACTTCTGCCGCAGAGAACGGTAGCCGTTCTCACCTACAAGATGCAGATCATCCCCAGTGCCCTCAAGTTCCTTCACTCTAGTTCAGAGCTTCTCAAACTTTCAGAGTTCTAATGTGCATTTTTATCATCTCTACATTTTCTTTTGTGAAGTGTCTGTTCAAATCCTTTGCCCATTTTTTATTGGGTTGTTTGTTTTATCATTGAATTGAGAGCTCCTTTTAGATTTCTTTTTTTTTTTTTTTTTGCGATACGTGGGCTTCTCACTGCTGTGGCCTCTTCTGTTGCAGAGCACAGGCTCCAGACACGCAGGCTCAGCGGCCATGGCCCACGGGCCCAGCCGCTCCACAGCATGTGGGATCTTCCCAGACTGGGGCATGAACCCATGTCCCCTGCATCGGCAGGCGGACTCTCAACCACTGTGCCACCAGGGAAGCCCCTAGATTTCATTTTTTAAACAGTAAAAAAGCCTTGAAATGATTCCATAATGTGTTTCCTTTAAGCCATATTTTTCTCTCTCTGGTTTCCATCACAAATTTCAAAATAAAGGTAGTCATAATCTTTCTGATGACAGCAAATACTCTGGCCTTGAAATGACTTTCTCTCAACCCCCTAAACGCATTTGGTAGCAGTGGTTTTATTTTCCGTTTCAGAAGCTCCTAAGAATTGGGCAAGTGGGGAAGCCATAACAAGAGAGTTTGTATGACATTGGGAAGTGAATACAATGGAAAAACACATGAGCACATTTACTTTTTTTCTCTTCATCTATTTTTTGCATCTCAACCCTTTCATCTGAGTTCATTTTCCTTCTACCTAAAGTACTGACTGAACAATCTTTAGTAAAGTTCAGCTGGGGATAAAGTCATAATTTAGATGTTCTGTTTTATGGAAATGACTTTGTTTCATCTTTCTTGAAAGATGTTTTAGCTGGATATAGATTTCTATGGGTTTTTTTTCCCCAACACATTGAAAATATCATTCCACTTTCTTCTCACTTCTATTGCCAGCTAACTAAAAGTAATCTTTCTCTTTTTTTTTCTCTCTGGCTGCTCTTAAGATTTTTCTCTGTGTCTTTGGTTCTCTGTAGCATCACTATGATGTATCTAAGTGAAGATTTCTTTTTATGTAGACTGTTTGGAACTAAGCTTCTTAAATCTGTGGATAGGTATCTTTCAGTAGTTTCAGAAATTTTTCAGCTATTGTCTCTTCAAATATTGCCTCTGTTCCCATCTTCTATCTTGGTCTTCAACTTCAGGAACTCTGATTAAATATATATTAGAACTTCTCACTGTGTTCTCTCAGTCTCAGGCCCTCTCATCTATATTTTCATTGTTTTCATCTCTTAAGCTTATTATATCACTGTTCAAATAAATGCCCACAAAATGCATCAAGACTAAAGTACTAAGTGGATTGGTTGCCCACGGCTCCTCTATATCTATTCTAGGTGGCTTTTAGCTCGTCCTTCATTGGCCCAGCCAGCATCCTTCCATTATTTTATGCATCTTTGGAGAAAATATCCTCAGAAATTGCTTTATAATTTAAAATTAGGGTGACCCAGTTTACTTGGGACAGTCCTTGCTATCCTTAAAGAGGAATCCATAACTCTTTTACTCTCTGAAGTATTCTATTTTGGAAATTTGCATATCCAAACACCTTATTCATATTAAGTATATTGGCATCTTTTGGTTAGCAGCAGCTACATATAACATCACAGTGATTTCCTTGTTTTGGTAACCTATGCTTATGATATTAATTTCTTTAGTGCTTTTAGAATTGACAGTACAGTTTTGAGGTATTTAAAGAATGTGTGATTTTGTCATCATTCTCTATTTGCCTAAAATCATAGTTTCATCTTTTTTCCCAACTGAATCACATAACAAGAAATTAAACAGCTTCTGTTCAAAGCAGAAAGCTTCTGGAAACTCATTTTCAAAGCTTTAGCAATAGTTTCCACGTGACACGTCAGTCATACCAGCTTCTCACTGTTTTGAAACATCTTTCATCCAATTTGAGGGGTTTGGGAATTTCTCCTGCCTTTCATTACATTGCTTGGTGAGTGACAGGCAAGCTTTTTAGTCATAACACAGCTTCATCTGCTTATGGATATCTTCATTTTATTTCATAAAATCTCTGGTTGTTGTTTTACAAAAAAAAAAAAAGAATGATAATTGCTTCAACATCATTTAGCTGCTTTTGCCTGCTGCTCTCTTTCTGCACATAGAATGTACACAACTTTTTATTTCAATGCTGAGTTAATATAATATTGTTAGGCAAAGTAAAATGGACATTAACTTCCACACATGATGTGCCAACATGCACGTCACTCATGTGAAATGATGGCAATAGGAATAACAATGCCCAAGTTCATCCATGCTCAGGCAATGACAACTTCATCATGACTTCCACCTGGCCAAAAGCGATCACAATTTACCTTCAATTGTGAAATGTATCCCAATAACAGAAATGTTAAAATGTGAAAAAAATATGTACATCTTAGAATTGATGCAATATGATGAAACAAAATTTGATAGCGTTATAAGAAGAAATTGACAAATCAATCATCTTAAGGTAAATTTTTAACAAACTTCTTTCAATAATTGAGAAAAAAGTAGATTAAACATTTTAAGGAATATAGATGGTTTGAACAATAGTATTAGTAAGCTTGATCTAAGGCATATGTAGAACCTAGCACACAACAAGAGGTAAAAAAGCACCATTTTTCTCAAGCACATATACAATATTTACAAAAAAATTGACCACAGAATAAAGCATTTCAAAACTAATGGCAAAGAATGAGTATCATAAATGTTCTCTTAATATAAAGCAATTAATTTATAAATCTGACAAAGAGATAACTAAAAACCACATTTATAAATTATTTTCAACTCATTTCTAAATCAGTTATAGATAAAATAAATTTAGTATAAAATCATATAGTAGTACAAATATGAAATAATAAAAATGTTACCTATATATTATTGGATGTAGTAGCTGCTGTTGGTGCCCCTTTAACAGGTCAACGTGCCCATCTCCAGTGTCTATGAGTATCCTGCTAGCAGCTCAGGTCTGCCTCTTATCCAATGAATTGCCCTTACTCATTTCATGGGATCTATCTCACCTGGGAGATTATGCCCCCATCCACCACTCCCACCAGCAGTCTGTAGCCAATCACTGACTCAAATAGGAGTACAAATGTCCAGCCCACTTGCCTCAAGGTGGGAACGGTTCTATGGCCAGGCGTGCTCTACAGCTCCCCATATATCAGGCCCAAGTAGACCGGCTGAGCCCACATCCTTGCTTAGCTCATTCCTCTGCTTTATCCAGCTTCCCTCAGCTCCGTTATTCTTAGAGCCCTCTCTCAATAAATCGTGTACACAAGAATCCCTATCTTAGGCTCTACTTCTAGGAAACATGGCATAAGATTGATATATAACCATAAATGATAATACTAGAAAAGAGGAAAGGCTGAAAATTGGGTTTTTTAGTTTAAGTATAGTTGAAGTACAATATTATATAAGTTACAGGTGTACAATACAGTGTTTCACAATTTTTAAAATTTATGCTTCATTTGTAGTTATTATAAAATATTGGCTATATTCCATGTTATACAATATATCCTTATAGTTTATTTAATACACATAATAGTTTTGTACCTTTTAATCCCCTGCCCCTATATTGCCCCTCCTCCCTTTCCTCTCCCCACTGGTAACCACTAATTTTTTCTCTGTATCTGTAAGTCTGTTTCTTTTTTGTTATATTCACTAGTTTGTTGTATTTCTTAGATTCCACATATAGAAAGGTTGAAAATTGTTGAGTTAATCAGCCAACATTAGACAAGAGGAAAAGAATAATAGAATAAATCTGAAGAAAGCAGAAGGAATGATATAATAAAATTAAGGAATTAAATACATATACAATATATAAGAAAAAGGCACAACTTAATGTTAAAAATGAAAAAAGGTGCATAACGATAGAAATTGAAACTATAAACAACTATGAACAACTTTTTGTTACTAAACATAGATGAAAACTTAGATGAAATGGGTGACATTCTCATTTTATATCTATCCAAAACTGACTCAAGAAGAAATAGAAAAGCTAAATAATTTGATAACCATTTGAAAAATGTAGTCAAAAGTTTAAAAATCTACCCATTAGAAAATAGTCTCTGATGGTTTTATAGGCAGTTTCTTCGAAGCATTCAAGGGACAGATCATTCCAATCTCATGCAAACTGTTCCAGAAAATAAGAATAGAACATGTCCCAATTCATTTTATGAGGTTAGAAAATCCTTGATGCCCAAGTCAAACAAGAATGAAATGAGAAAGAAATATCACAGATCAATATCTCTCATAAACATAGATGTAAAAATTCAAAATAAAATTCTACAAACTGTATCCAGCAATGTATTTAAAGCAACAATACATCATACCCTAGTTAGATTTACCTCCAGAATTCAGAAATGGTTAAACATTAAAATGTATTAAATATTCACCACATTACTAAATTTTTTAAATGCATAGGATTATCTCAAATTTTTAAAAATTTAATTCACACCCATTAAAAATAAAAATTCTTAGTTATCTAAAAACAGAATGTTGATTCTTCCAACCCAAGAACATGGTTTATCTCTCCACCTGTTTGTAACATCTTTAATTTCTTTCATCAGTGTCTTATAGTTTTTTGCATACAGGTCATTTGTCTCCTTAGGTAGGTTTATTCCTGGATATTTTATAATTTTTGTTGCAATAGTAAATGAGAGTGTTTTCTTAATTTCTCTTTCAGATTTTCCGTCGTTAGTGTATAGGAATGCTGCTCAATATCAAAACAACAAACAACCCAATCCAAAAATGGGCAGAAGACCTAAATAGACAATTCTACAAAGAACATATACAGATTGCCAACAAACACATGAAAGGATACTCAACATCACTAATCATTAGAGAAATGCAAATCAAAACTATGATGAGGTGTCACCTCACACTGGTCAGAATGACCATCATCAAAAAATCTACTAACAATAAATGCTGGAGAGGGTGTGGAGAAAAGGGAACCCTCTTACACTGTTGGTGGGAATGTAAATTGATACAGCCACTATGGAGAACAGTATGGAGGTTCCTTAAAAAACTAAAAATAGAACTACCATACGACCCAGCAATCCCACTACTGGGCATATACCCTGAGAAAACCTTAATTCAAAAAGAGTCATGTACCACAATGTTCATTGCAGCACTATTTATAATAGCCAGGGCATGGAAGCAACCTAAGTGTCCATCGACAGATGAATGGATAAAGAAGATGTGGCACATATATACAATGAAATATTACTCAGCCATAAAAAGAAACGAAATTGAGTATTTGTAGTGAGGTGGATGGACCTAGAGTCTGTCCTGCAGGGTGAAGTAAGTCAGAAAGAGAAAAACAAATACCGTATGCTAACACATATATATGGAATCTAAAAAAATTTTAAAATTGGTTCTGAAGAACCTAGGGGCAGGACAGGAATAAAGACGCAGACGTAGAGAATGGACTTGAGGACAAGGGGAGGGGAAAGGATAATCTGGGACGAAGTGAGAGAGTGGCATGGACATATATACATTACCAAACGTAAAATAGATAGCTAGTGGGAAGCAGCCACATAGCACAGGGAGATCAGCTCAGTGCTTTGTGACCACCTAGAGGGGTAGGATAGGGAGGTTGGGAGGGAGACGCAAGAAGGAGGAGATATGGGGATATAAGTATACATGTAGTTGATTCACTTTGTTACTCAGTAGAAACTAACACAATATTGTAAAGCAATTATACCCCAATAAAGATGTTAAAAAATAAATAAATAAACAGAATGGAACTACCTAAACCTGGTAAAAGATATTTACCAAAATCCTTTTTAAAAAATCATACTTGGGGCTTCCCTGGTGGCGCAGTGGTTGAGAGTCCGCCTGCCGATGCAGGGGACACGGGTTCGTACCCCGGTCCGGGAAGATCCCACATGCTGCGGAGCGGCTGGGCTCGTGAGCCATGGCCACCGAGCCTGTGCGTCTGGAGCCTGTTGCTCCGCAACGGGAGAGGCCACAACAGTGAGAGGCCTGCGTACAGCAAAAAAAAAAAAAAAGAGAGAAAAAATCATACTTAATGGAGAAACATTAAATTTTTACCCTTAAAATTCTAGAATAAGACAAGAAAACCCACAGTCACTGCTTCTATTCAGCTGGTACAGGAAGTCCTGGCCAGCCTCCTTCAAAAAGTTCAGGTAAACTAACTCCACATAGAAATAAGCAATAGAAAGTTATCAAGGCCAAATCCCATACAGTGTTATTACTTTAAAAAAAGAGGACAAGGAGCAAAGTAACATCCCTACAGATAATGAACATGAGCCAGAAGGATGTGGCCACAAAGAAGATTTCAGAATGTAATGTACTATACCAAAATGAGCTAAAAGAAAATGAGAAGAACATATAAGATAGGAAATGGCAACATAAATCAAAATGGAAAGACTTAGAAATAAGGTGAGAGTGCTCAAGAGAGAATTTGAAATAAAATATCATCTCAGAGTTGAAGATTAAACTAGAATGAACACAAGTAAACTTTGTTTAACAGTACAACCAGAGAATTATATGCATCACTGCCACAAATATCCCATTGGCCTGGATACATGACCCCATCTAGCTGCTGGGGAATCTGGGAAGTGGGGTCTTAGATGAGCAATCAAGTGCCTAGCAAAAACTTCTACTTCTACTGCCATAAAATAAAAGGAAAATAGAGAATATGGGGTACAATTTAGTAATCTTTCTAACTGCCCACCACTTTGGCCATGTAAACCCTTCTGCCCATACATGGGAAAACCTTTGCCCCTCCCCAAGGAAGATGACCCCAAAGTCTTATCCAATGAATGATTCCAGCTCAAAGTCCAGGTCCAGGGGAGATGTGCTGCTTTCCCCATCAGATCTGGATAAATTTCTCTCCATTCAGTGACCTATAAAATAAAAGACAAATCGTCCAGCCCCACCACACATGGTGATGTATACAATGCTGAAGTAGAAATAGCATAATTGCAACAGAAACTCTCATTTGAAAAATGGGAGAATGGGAAGCCTGCTCAGCAGTCAGTGGTCTAAGCTATGATCAAGCCACACTTGGTGGACAAGGAGTTGTAAAATTTCTGCCCTGAGTTTCTCAGCTGGCTCACTTGGCTCTGCACTTTTCCTCTTTGGCCTTGGAATTGCCACTTGGAGATTAATTTTTCTCCATTTTAAAATGGGCTTTGGGACTTCCCTGGCGGTCCAGTGGTTAGGACTCTACACTCCCAATGCAGGGGGCATGGGTTCAATCCCTGGTCGGGGAACTAAGATCCTGCATGCTGCACAGCATTGCCTAAATAAATAAATAATGAAACAGACTTTGAAACATGTGCCCTCCCTGGGTTCTGCACACCTTTCACAACTGACTTCTGACTGGTGCAGCAGGTCTGGTGTTGCTTTAAGTGTTGCAGACCAGGCTTGGAATCTCTTTAGCAGTCCAGTCCCGTCCAACCTTTAGAAGCCTTCAGGTGTATGTTTATCCACACTCAATTTGATGTTAAACTTACCCAAATAACAACATTTTTTCTTTCTCTTTTTTATTTTTACATTTGAAAACTCTTGACTTTTATTCATTGACCTCTGTATTCTGACATCCTCCATTATTTAGCTTAATGACAGCTCCCTAAGGCCTATGAAACAATAGACTTGGATTTTTCAATGTGTGTGTTTATTTCAACACCACCCAGCAATTCTTCAATTCATGGGGGACACTCACTGAGTGTCCTACAATTCAACTTAATTCTGACACTATCTACCTGGAGATAACGTCAGACCCCACAGGTTAAGGGCTCAGCCCCACAACACTGCCCCCCTCCCACTTCAGATACCAACTGCTGCAAGTCCAGGTTGTCACCTGTGCTTCTGACTGACTGGCTATAGATCAGAGGTTCCCACAACCCCTTTCTTGGATCTGATTAAGTTCTTGCTCACAGAATGCATGGAAATATTTTATTTACTATATTACTGGTTTATTATAAAAAGATATAACTCCAGAACAGCCAGACAGAAGAGGTGTGTAGTGCAAGGTATGGAGAAAGGGTGAGGAGCTTCCATGCCCTATCCAGGCATGCCACTCTCCCCATCTCCACAGGTGTGACTGAATAAATCATTGGCTATTAGTGATTGAACTCAATCTCCAGTCCCTGTCCCCTCTCTGGAAGTCAAGGGAGATGAGACTGAAAGTTGGTTGCCCTGGAAACCAGCTCCTCCATTCTTAGGGGCTTTCCAAAAGTCACCTCATTAACATAAACTCAGGTGAGGTTGAAAGGGGTTTGTTATGAATATCAAGACACCTTTATTGCTCTTATCACTTAAGAAATCCCAAGGGTTTTCAAAGCTTTATAACCAGAAACCAGGGACAAAGACCAAATATATACTTTCCATGATAAATCACAACATCACAGATGTGAAGGCAACAGCTGTATTCTGATCTTTGCTGCTAGACAGATGTTCATTGTACAGCCAAGAACCCTTCCTATAAATGCTTGAGAAAGCCTTGGGGTCCCAGTCTTAACACTTGCTTAGAATGTCTTTTCAAAGCCACCTCCTTTAAATACCCATATTCTGGGATGGTTTACCTTCAGGCTCCTTATGCTGGGATCACCCTGTTATGCCAGGTAGCCCTTGGGGAAGAACCTAAACAATCCTCCTTGCCTCTTGTGTGTGGCTACATCTGGTACAAAAAAACTAGTTCCTTTGACCCACCACCTCACAGGCTGCAGTTACTTCCCAAACACAGTCACATTTCCATTTAGATCTCAGACAGTCAGTTTGAGGCACAGTCTTTCACAGATCAACTTTCTTCGGTGAATCAGATGCCAGTCTGCTATGTCCTGCAAACTCCAGGGGGCACATATGGTGCAATCGAAGACCCTCTCATTTGACTCTAGATAAGGGAGAGCACCCCCTACCTCACCACAAGGGAGATAGACCCATAGCACTCATTTCAACTCTCTTTCTCTGCCTTGCCAACCTCTTTTATGGGCCAGAGAGGGAAGGGTCATCTAAGGTTCCTAAAGCTGGTTTTAGAGACAGTCCTTCCACATCCTGCATAGATGGTCAAACAGGACTTCCTCTTGGTGTGGAGGTTGGGATGGTGCCACCTATTCTCTTAGGACCACAGCTGAAATCAAGACACAAAGAGTCCAATCTTGCCATATGCATTTAACATCCTGCCACATTCAAGGGTGACAAACAACCAGCAGAAACTTCCAAACGTCAGGGATATTTTTTGACTGGAACATAAGGCTAAATTAAGCACTTCCTCTGTGGGAGGGAATGGGTTTTTTTGGGGGGTGGGGGGTGGCTGATGACTTAATTCCAACTCTTTTTCATGAATGAATAAATAAATAAATAAAAAGAATTCACCAGGAACATCCTCACTGCTCGGAAATTCCACAGTAAACTCAGCTCCCAACACCATTTCCTGCTGCAGACGGAAGATGGGTTCCGTTCCAGAGATTCTGGGCCCAGCCTTGGCTGGTTTCCCTGTATGGTGTGTTTATTTGGCAGTTAGCACCATCCTCCTGCATTCCTAGGTCCCATCACAGCTTTGCTCTCACTAGCTGGATACTGAGGAACAATGGAGAATGGGAGACCCATTTCAAAGAGCTTTCCCTCCTCCATCTACCCATCCACTACTTCCAACTCCTTCCTTTTGCTCACAAAGCATAACCTCATTGGTATCTCCCTGCCTTGGGTTCTGCTTATCACCCAAGTCCCTGGAATCTTTCTGCCCTTATCACTCTATTGATACTGTCCTTCAATGATACCGTCTCCCATGGACCTTTGTACATCCTCATCTGTCTTACCCTCTTGGGATCATTTGGCTCACTAACCATTTCATCCTCCTTTGGTAGTGTTGTTGGTTTCTTTGGCACCAGGTCCTGGCTTTCCTCTCACTTCTCTGGCCACACCTCAGTCTTCTTCTAACTCTTAAATGTGGCGGTTCCTCCAGGTTTGGGGCTCAGCTCATTTCTCCTCTCAAGCCACACTCATTTCCTAGGTCTGGTGTCATTTGCCATTCATACAGTGAAGCCCCACAAGTCTGTATCCTGGCTCTAGATGAGTCCCCTAACCTTTCATATAAACTCCCAATTATCAGATGTCTCCACTTGGATAAGCCTCAGGAAATTCAAACAAAACACGTGGGAAAGGAAGCTCATTTCCCCCACCCAGCCGTAAAATCTCATTTCTTTTTTCAAATTACCTGATTCATTGAAGGCAAAGTGTCGGTCCAGTTGCTCAAGCCAGAAATTCGGATGCTTTATCCAGTTTTGACTTATCTCCCTGCTCATCCTCCCACATCTACTCAATAACCAAACTCTGCTGATTGTAACCCCTTAAGAACCCTAATATCTATCTACTCAAGTTACACTGTGATTTTCTTCCAGATTACTGCCATAGCTCCTCAATAGTCCCTGTTTTTCTCCAATCCATTCTCCATTCAGTGGTTCATTTGTTCAAACAATATTTCTTAGAGCAGAGAAATTTATGTGGGCAGAGAAATTTTCCTGACATGAAAATCTAACCGAGGCACCTTCTACCAATCCTGATCTGCCCCGACTCCACATGCTCCCGTGTACCCTTCAGCTCCCGGGTCAGAGACCATCTGCCTCTCTGAAATGCCTTCTCTGGCCGCCCCCAGCCTCAGAGAGGCACACCTCCTCTACCTCCAAGAGCACTGAGTCCCAGTGCCTCCTCAGTCCCCCACACTGCAGATTACCTGTTCCGTGCCTCCAACACCTGCACTGCAGGCTCCCTGAGAGCAGGACTGCGTCTTGGTCTGAACTGTTCTACTCAGGAAATGTAGAATGAACAGTAATATAACAAAAGAGGAGAGTAAGTGATAATGTCAGGGAGGTGGGGTTTGCAATAGACCCTGAATCTGCAGACAGTCTGGGCAGGTGAAGCCATGCAGGGAAACATTCAGTGGAAGGAATTGGTCCAGGAGAGAGGGCTGACAGTGACTAAGCTGGATTGTAGGACATTCTACAAGAAACTGACCTGGATTCTCAGGAATCTTTACTCTTAGGAGATGAAAAGTGTTTAGAAGTGAAATATCATGATATCTGCAATTTACTTACAAATTGTTTTAGAATGTTTTCATTGCTTTCAAAATGTTTCAGGAAAAATGTATATGTTTTAATATATATAAATATATCAAATATGAAAATATATTTCCAATTTTGAATCTAGGTGGTGGGGTATATTGAAAATTTATATAGGTGTTTGTCATACTGTTCTTTCCATTTTTTTATGTATGCCAAGAAATTTTCATAATACAAAGTTGAGGAAATACAAACTTTCCATTGATGATGTGGGTGGAGAGGAAACTGACACGCAAGGAATAGGTGTTTATAATTAATCTTATGGTTTCATTTTTAATTATTATACACATAATTCATGTCAATTGTAGAAAGTTTCAAAAATGCAAATAAACACAAACACATCAAATAGAAACCACCCATAATCACAGCTCCCAAGGGGAAAAAATGCTATAAATGTTTTACTATATTACCATAATTACCCAGGTTTTGCTGTTGTGGCTTCCAAACAGCAAAAACAGCAAACAACAGGAGTCAGAAACCCACATCCCTGAAGTGCCAAAGCAGGGAGGTGGCTAGAACTTAGACAGGTCATCCCACTGTCCTGTCCAGTGCCACCTTCTGTTGCTCCCAATAGGCTCCAAGAGAGTAGCAGATGAGAGCATATCATTTGTGAGGCCTGAGGCAGAAAACTGGGACTAGGGGAGAGATGGACACCTTCTCAGGGAGTGATAAGGTCTCTGGCCTTGGTTACTATCTCTCAGTACTGGAACCCAAGTCGCAGTCTCTCACACATGCAAACACATCTCTGTGTACACAGTATGCAAACATATCCCTACACACACACACACACACACACACACACACACACACACACACACACACACACATACATTTACCATCTGCTCTGAAACTCCCAGAAACTAATTGGAGAAATTAATTCATGTCTTGCCTTTTTTTTTTTCTATTGAGGACAAAAAGTAAACATTTTCCTTCTCTCTCCTCTCAGGAAGGAGAGTTTGGGGAGGAAAATCATTGACAATTTTTTTGTGTTTCCTGAGCTCCCTATGAAACACGTCCCTGTGATGTCTGGATCAAGGGTAGATGAGTTGATTCTTTAAGACCAAGAGGAAAATGGGCCCAGCACAGTTGTGGCCACCAGGGCCTGTGACCAGGGCCCTCCCCAGCTTCCCGGACTTCAAGAGGCCCTCCTGGCTGACTGCAAACCAGCATTCAAAGGAGGGTACCAAGCATAGCCATCTTGGCAGACAGGGCTTCGGAGCTAGGTTTATTTTTAGTTTTCCAAAGCAAACCAAGTGACATTTTCTTTTTACACCAGGGTCTTGTGCAGTAATTCATACCTATTGTACCAACAAGAGCCTGGGATTTGAGATAAGCAGCAACTTGGAGCAATTGAAGTCTAGACTTAACCTAATTCACAGAGGGGCTCCAGAGAGTAATTCACACCAGAGTGTCCCATCTTAAGACAAGCGGTCAGCCTGTTATACCCCATCCATCAGTCATTGGCTGTGGCCCACATATGATGGGTGAGTACATAACCTCTCAGGCATTTCTGGGCATAGGGATTTAGCACAAGGCAATGCTCAATAGAAGGACCAGCTGGAGGCCTTAGAAGACACCCTCACTCATAGTAGCTGAGGAATGGCATATCTGCAGCTAAAAGGGATCTAGGCAAGTACCAGACCATCCCCTCCTGCATCTTTTGTATGAGCAACAGCTCCAAGCTAGTTCTAGAAGAGATCCAAGTAGTTCTCACACTTGGAGGGAGCATCCCCTGGAGGGCTCCTTCAAACATACGTTGCTGGGCTGCATCCCCAGAGTACCTGATTCTGTAGGCCTGGGATGAGACCTGAGAACCTGCATTCCTAACAAGTTCCCAGGTGTTGCTCTTGCTGCTGGTGTGGAGTCCAGACTGTGAGAACCACTTCTCTGGCATGTGAGACAGTCAATTCCCAATGATTAAAGGCTGAGTTGTGAGAGCAGATGGGCTTTCCTGATAAAGTCATTCTTAACATCCTGTGCTCAGCTTCCCTGAGCACTGATTCAGGACAGGATTTGGGGAAAGAGCACAGAGGAGAGAAAGGCCAGAAGCAAAGAAGAAGGCTCAGCTGCCACAGCATGAGGCTCTCACCCTGGCTGGGAGCCCAAGTTTTCTCAATGAAGAATGGGGGCAGGAGGGCCCTGGCTCCTCTCCCAGATGGAACAAGGCCTCATGATCTAAGAGCCAGGTTTGAATCAGCTGCTCCTGGCCTCCACACCCCACCAGTGGCTCCCAGGGCCCATGCACTGGCAAAGCAGGGAAGGAAGGTCTCCCCCTTGGCTACCCGTGAGAAGCCCAAGGCCCTGAGAGCAGAAGGGACATGTCCATTGACCCAGCTCATTAAAAGCAGACCCAGGTTTGAGCCCAAGCCTCCCAAGAGACTCCCACAGGCATGGAGAGGCTTCTTCTCATGTGTGTAGTTTTGTCCTGATCCTTCTCACACTCAACAGCAGGCCGGTGGAGCAAAGTTTCAGTGGCTCTCATCCCTTCCAGGTCTCTTTCCTTTGCAAGATCTGGGAAAACTTTCTCTACATTCTCACACAGAACACTTCAGACACCAGGGAATTCCCTGGCTGTCCAGTGGTTAGGACTTGGCGCTTTTACTGAGGTGGCCCGGGTTCAATCCCTGACCGGGAAACTAAGATCCAACCCCACTCCCCCCCAAAAAGAACACTTTGGACACAGGATGTGTGGGTTTTTTCACCAACTGGTTGTTCTATAATTTAACTCAATTCTGACACTCTCTACCTAGAGATAGCATCAGACCCCACAGGTTAAGACTGCTCCCCCTACTTCAGAATGTAAGTTGGTAGAGCCACTATGGAAAACAGTATGGAGGTTCCTCAAAAAATCAAAAATGGAACTACCGTGGGATCCAGCAATCTCACTTCTGGATTATATATCCAAAAGAAATGAAAGTAGGATCTCAAAGAGATATCTGCACCCCCACATTCATTGCCGTATTACTTACAACAGGAAAGATATGGAACCAACCTTAATTACCTGTCAATGGATGAATGGATAAAGAAGATATTGTTCATATATATACAATGAATATTACTCAGACATGAGAAAGAAGGAAATCCTGCCATTTGCAATAACTTGGATGAAACTTAAAGGCATTAATTATGCAAAGTGAGATAAGTCAGACAGAGCAGGACAAATAGGCCAAACTCAGAGAAAAAGGGAGTAGAATGGTGGTTGCCAGGGGCTGGGGTGTGGGGGAAATGGGGAGATGTTTGTCAAAGGGTACAGACTTCAAGTTGTAAGGTGAATAAGCTCTGGGGACCTAATGTACAGCATGGCGATTATAGCTAATAATATTGTAGTGTATGCTTAAAAGTTGCTAAGAGAGTAGATCTTAAATGTTCTCACCACAAAAAAAATGATAACTATGTGACAGGATGGTAGTGTATGTAGGTCCATCCTAAACTCCCAATTCGTCTCACACTCTCCTTCCCCACCATGTCCACATGTCCGTTCTCTACATCTGCGTCTCTATTCCTGCCCTGCAAATAGGTTCATCTGTGTCATTTTTCTAGATTTCACATAGGTGCATTAATATATGATATTTGTTTTTCTCTTTCTGACTTACTTCACTCTGTATGACAGACTCTAGGTTCATCCACATCTCTACAAATGACCCAATTATGTTCCTTTTTATGGCGAGTAATATTCCATTGTATATACATACCACATCCTCTTTATCCATTCATCTGTTTTTGGTCATTTAGGTTGTTTCCATGTCCTGGCTACTGTAAATAATAGATAGCTAGTGGAAACAAGCTATAAAACACAGGAAGCTCAGCTCAGTGCTCTGTGATGACCTAGATGGGTGAGATGGGGGGAGTGAGAGGGAGGTCCAAGAGGGAGGGGATATAGGTAAACATATAGCTGATTCACTTCATCGTACAGCAAAAGCTAACACAACATTGTAAAGCAATTATACTCCAATTTAAAGAAAAAAACTATATAACAGGATGGAGGTGTTGGCTACAAATGGTGGTAATCATTTTGCATCAAATCATCACATTGTACAACTTAAACTTATACAATGTTTCATGTTAATTATATCTCAATAAAGCTGGGGTGGGGAGGGGAAGACTACTCTCTACCTCAGACGCCTATTGCAACTCTAGGCCTCCCATACTTCTGATGGATTTTGGCTATAAATAGGGAGTTCCCATAACTGCCTCCTCAGTTCTTATAATTTGCTACAATGGCTCACTAACTCAGGGGAACACTTACGATTACTAGGTTATTATAAAGGATAGAAATGAACCATCAGATGAAGAGGTACACTGGGTGATGTCAGGAAACATTCCCTATCCAGAGACTCTGTGGGGACCCTACCCTAAGTTACCTCATTAACATAAACTCAAGTGTGAAAGAAAGGGCTTGTTATTAATAACAACAGATATTCATCACTTAGGAAATTACAGAGGTTTTAAAAGCTCTGTGCCAGGAACAAAGATCAAACATACAGTTGACCCTTGAACAACGTGGGTTTGAACTGTGTGGGTCCACTTATACACGGATAGTTTTCAATAGTAAATACTACAGGACAACATGATGTGCAGTTGGTTGACTCCAAGGATGTGAAGAAACCTCAGAACAACTGTAAATTATACTTGGATTTATGCCCTTGTTGTTCAAGGGTGTATATTTCTTATCACACACAAGGGAATGAACACTCTATATAAACTGGCTTTAAGCAAAAAGGGAATTCATTGATTCATATAACAGAAAGGTCCCAGGGTAGCTAGCTTCAGGAATGGCTTAATCAGGGCTCAAACAATGACTGTCTCTCAGCCTTGCCTTCCCCCAGGTTGGTTCCCACCCTGGATTTAAACGGGTGGCCGCAGCTCCAGATCTCACTGCCTCTTAGCAGATCCAACAAGAAAGAAACACTTTCTGGTTACTTAGGTCCTGGATCAGCTTTGGTTAAGCCTGACTGGCTAACTGGCTTAGGCTTAGGTCGAAGGTGAGCTAGGGGGCTGAGAGTGAGGGAAGAGAGGCTCCCCAAGGGAAAATCTTCTACTAGGAAAAGGTAGAATGGAAGTGGAGCAGCAAAACCAGCAGATGTGCACCTCAGAGAATGCTGCCTACTTTTCTGCTTGCCTTGTTGTCTGGTTATCTGGTGGCCTTGTTTTCTAATTATCTGTTTGTCTGGTTACCTGGTTGCCTGATCAAAGGGGACCTGTTCGGGGGTAGGGTGCTCTGGCTGAGGGACCCATCTTGCCTCCATTAGACCCTGAAGCTGAAGAAGGAGAAGACACGACGTCTAGGGCCCTGGTTCCCAATTAGCTGTGGATGGAAGGTATGGTAGACATGTCTGGGGCAACATGAGGGAGAGTCCCCACTTCTCCTTGGGTGTTTTCCAAGTAACTGAGTTCCTGGGTACTCACTCCTTGACTTGGCTGTTTCTACGGATTGGGTGCTACATAGATAGGGGGTACAACAGAGAACAAAGATCCTTGTACTGTTACCAAACCGAAATTGGGTCAGCTCACCTGCCACACAACAAAGCCAATTTACTGACACCGGGTTGTAGTGAGGAAAGTATAGCATTTATCGCACACACCAAGCAAGGAGTACAGTAAGTACCCTACTTACAAACCTTCAAGCTGCGAACTTTCAAAGACGCAAACGTGCATTCGTGTGTCCAATCATGTAAGTTAGTTCATATGTCTGGCATACACTGTCACGTGCATGCATCCTCTGCAAGTGGCTGTGCTTTTGTGTACTTTACTGTACAGTACTGTATAGAGTGCAGTAGTACAGTATCTTTATTTCAAGCCCAGGATGTCCAGAAGCAAGGGTAAAAGCAGCAGTGATGTAGCTGGTACTGTTAAGATGTAGCAGTGGTGATGTAGCTGGTATCTCCTACTGCTGACAATCCTTCAGCTCTACCATCTCTCACCTCCTCTCCCTTCTCCAGTCAGTAACTCTTCTTGCCTGTTCACTTGATGCCAGCCCCTGTGTGCCAGCTGTTGTACTGTACTATTGTACTTTTCAAGGTACTGTTCTGTAATATTAAAAGTGTTTTCTTTTTTGTGTTTCTTTTTAACATCTTTATTGGAGTATAATTGCTTTACAATGGTGTGTTAGTTTCTGCTTTATAACAAAGTGAATCAGTTATACATATACATATGTTCCCATATCTCTTCCCTCTTGAATCTCCCTCCCTCCCACCCTCCCTATCCCACCTCTCCAGGTGGTCACAAACCACCGAGCTGATCTCCCTGTGCCATGCGGCTGCTTCCCACTAGTTATCTAGTTTACGTTTGGTAGTGTACATATGTCCATGCCTCTCTCTCACTTTGTCCCAGCTTACCCTTCCCCCTCCCCATATCCTTAAGTCCATTCTCTAGTAGGTCTGTGTCTTTATTCCCGTCTTGCCCCTAGGTTCTTCATGACCATTTTTTTTTTTTAGATTCCATATATATGTGTTAGCATACGGTATTTGTTTTTCTCTTTCTGACTTACTTCACTCTGTAGTGAAGGTCCATCCTTCACTACAGAGTGTACTCTAGGTCCATCCACCTCACTATAAATACCTCAATTTCATTTCTTTTTATGGCTGAGTAATATTTCATTGTATATATGTGCCACATCTTCTTTATCCATTCATCTGTCGATGGACACTTAGGTTGCTTCCATGTCCTGGCTATTGTAAACATAGCTGCAATGAACATTGTGGTACCTGACTCTTTTTGAATTATTGTTTTCTCAGGGTATATGCCCAGTAGTGGGATTGCTGGATCATATGGTAGTTCTATTTTTAGTTTTTTAAGGAACCTCCATACTGTTCTCCATAGTGGCTGTATCAATTTACATTCCCACCAACAGTGCAGGAGGGTTCCCTTTTCTCCACAACCTCTCCAGCATTTATTGTTTGTAGATTTTTTGATGATGGCCATTCTGACCTGTGTGAGATGATATCTCATTGTAGTTTTGATTTGCATTTCTCTAATGATTAATGATGTTGAGCATTCTTTCATGTGTTTTTTGGCAATCTGTATATCTTCTCTGTAGAAATGTCTATTTAGGTCTTCTGCCCATTTTTGGATTGAGTTGCTTGGTTTTTTGATATTGAGCTGTTTGTGTGTGAAAAGTATTATAAACCTATTATAGTACAGTACTATATAGCTGATTGTATTAATTGGGTACCTAGGCTAGCTTTGCTGGACTTATGCACAAATTGGTCTTACAAACGTGCTCTCAGAACACCACTGGTTCATATGTAGGAGACTTACTGTATGGGTGGCTCAAGCTCAAAAGACCTGAAATTCTCGAAGGCTGCAGGGTACATGACTTTCTTCTGATTGGTTGGTGGTGAGGTAGCAGGGTGGTGTTCCAGCAATCTCAGTCATCAACCTTCTGATTCCAACCAGTCTGGAGTCTCAGCATGTAGTTACCTCCTCCACCTGGCCAGGGGCCGGGATGGGGGGGCGGGAGGAGCATAGATGCTGCAGAACAACTCAAAGGCAAGTATCAGATTGTTCTGTATATCCCTTGAGAAGGAACTAGGACTCTGCTTTGTCACTGCACTATTATTTCTTGGCTGATTTTCCTTTGTTTCTGCAGTCCCTTCCTCCCCTAATTATGCCCTTTGGAACTTAGAGAAAGTCTAAGAGGTTGAACCTTTTTCCTGGAAACAAGACATGGGGGTCATGGAAAGGCTTTTATATATGAGAGGGCCCCAAGGGGTCCTGCTCAGTTTGAATCCACCCTTTTCTTTGATGCTCCTTAATCTTGAGGGGAACAGGTGCAGGACAAGAAACTGAATGAAGTTTTGGATAGAGAGGTTAACCATAAACTCGGCAGAGGAACTCCGTTTTAGGGGTACTCAGTTGCAGTATCAGTCAGGGTCCCAGAAGGAAATAGATGCAAATTCAAATTAGGATAATTCTGGGAGAGTTTAATAAAGGGACAGTTTACAAAAGTTTAGGGAGCATATGGGAAAATCTCAAGGGAAGGAACAGTAGAGACAGCTGGATTCTATGACCACCCCACCCCGGTTCTGACAGGCCAAGGGGAGGGAGCTGTTAGCCAGGAGCTTTAAAACCTGGAGGCAGAGAGGGCTACATGGAGATGGCTGCCTGACAAGAAGTTGTGACCTAGGAGACGGACACAGCCAGGGCCCGGGAGGCTCCAGCAGGGAGCTGGGGGAATAAATGTTCCACCTCTCTCATTTCTCCCTCCCTGCAATTTCCTGCTGCTGACAGGATTAGTCACACCCAACCAGAAGCCAGAGTAAAGGCAGCCTACTGGAGTAGTCACACAGATCAGCCTCTTGGGCTGGGAGAAGCTGGGGGAGTAGGCCTGGAGAGAGCCTAAAGGAGCCCTATGCATGGGGAGTCTGTCTGGGGTACTCTCCAGGGGCTGCTAAGATCTAAATCCAGAGGTCTGGTGGCCAGGACAGAGGAATGGGAACTCAAGGGATCAGACCCATACCCCAGAGCAGACAAGGCAAATACAGCAGTAGAGAAAGGTGAGTAAGGACCCACCCTGGGGATCAGCCAGGCCAGAGGCAGAAAGGGCCCTATATGCTACCAGGACTCCAGGAGCCTGGGAGGCAGCCCAGTGAGAAAGGCTAGGTGCGCAGAGAACACTTGATTCAAGTATCTCTGAGACAATAGTCGTCCTGAGCTGAGTAAAGGACACATTTTGACTTTTTCTCTGAGCAGCTCCAGGGCTCCTCCTTGGTACAAGTAAAGTTGCTGACAAGCTCCATCACGCTAAGAAGTAAGGGCTGCAGTCAGAGGCAGCTTCGTGTGTGTGTAATCTGTACAGTCACACAAAGCCCCACACGTGGCTTAATGCTCCACTGTCACTGTCTTGAAATCTTCATAAGTTTTGAACAAGAACCCATGCATCTGCATTTTACACAGGGCTCCACAAATTATACAGCTGGTCCTGAGTGCAGTTTGCTAACATTTTCAAAGTACCTGGAAGAGGGCAATGCTTACCCACAGGGTTTCATGCAGAGTCAGAATATGACAGGCTGGTAGGGGAGATATTTAGGCTGGAGGTGGGGAGTATGCTTTTGGAGTCCCTTGTAGGCCAGGTAGATGCATGCCTACTGCACCCAGGGTAGCTCCACCAAGAACATGAAGACCAAAGGCAAAACAAACCCCAGGAGGCAGCCACAGAAAAGAGTAGCATCCTGATATCAGTGACTGTTGGAGAAGGTCGTTTGCCCTTGGCCCTGCAGGCTGTGGGCTGAGGGGCTGCCTCACCTCCAGGTCTTCAGCCTGAGATGGTCCAGATTTTGAGAGCGCACACAGCACCAACTGCCCTGCCAAGGGTGCCAGGGTTATTTGGCAGCCCCCAGTGCCTGGGGTCCTCTTACATCCTATGACACAACTCAAGCATCTTAGGTGTCTGAAAGGGGGTAGACAGGAGCCACCCTGGGTGGCCCAAGGGCAGGAGGTCAGGAATGGTAGAGCAAGGAGCCACCAGCGAGCCAGACCCGTTCAGGTCTCCCATCCCTCATTCACTGCCTGATATGCTTACATGGCCACTCCTGTGGGTAGGGGAGTACAGAGATGGGCAAGAGAAAGGCTAGTGCTATGTCTCCCCAACAGCAAAATTCTATGCAGGGCACTAACAAGGCTCTCCTAGCAGTGCTATGAGGTAGGCACTAGTATTACCTCCATTGTACAAAGTTTTATGGTCCTGGCACCACAGTGGGTACCAGCAGCCAGTAAAAGCCCCAGACAAAGAGATACAGGTGCTGGCTGGTGGCAGTCATAACATTGGGGAAATGAGTGGGGCTCAGATAGCATCCACTGCACCTGGCATGAAGCCTGTGGAGTCTGACTGTACGTTGTGCTTGGCAGTACATGAGGGGAAGCAGAGATGCTGCATACTGTGCCCTGTTTGTGAGATCGTAGGCCAGAATTCCTTTATAAACAAGCTGTCTCTAATAATAGCCCTATGAGAAAAGTCTTATTAATTGCCCCCATTTCACCAATGAGGAAACTGAGGCTCAGAATGATGTGTCTTGCCCAAGCCACACCCAGATGGTAAATGGCAGAGCCGAAATTCAAACCCAGGTCAGTCCGACTCCAGGGAAGATACAAAGAGAGCATGAGGATGAGCAAGATGCAGGAGACAGGAGATGCTACTGGGAAGTTAAAAGGCCTTTAGTGCCATAGGGAGCTGCTGAAAAATTCTGAACCAGTGTCACAATCAGGTTTGAGGTTTCTAGAGGTTTCTCTGGCCTTGTGGGGGGAACTGAGTGGGGCTTGGGGCAAGACTGGAGTCAGGAAAGGCAGGGGGAGGCTTCTGCATTAAAAGCAAAAGTGGGTTGCTCTTAATGAGCCTGTGCTTACCTCACAGTCCTGTGCTGCCCCCAAGTGGTATTTCAACAGATTTGATCCCTTCAAACAAGCGCTTGGAGCGACACTGGAGGGTTCTCATCTGGAGGGATTATTAAAACACAGAGATTCTGACTCAGTAGGTCTGGGGTGGGCCCAAGAATTTGCCTTTCTAGCAAGTTTCCAGGTGATGCTGATGGTCTAGAAACCACACTTTGAGAACCATAGGCTTAGTTGCTTTCATGGGACTACCCTGTCAGGCTGCCCAGTGGGAAAAAGGGGATTAAAGAGGATTTTGACCCTTGAGAGCTACAATCTCAGAGACACCCAAAGCAAATGGGGAATGCTTCTGAAGGTTCTGGGCTCTGAGAACTGTTAGGACTCAAACGAGCCACTTCCGGAGGGGGCAGGAGCTTTGGGGCATCTGTGAAATGGCTGCCTCATTTCCACGTCATTTTATATGTCATCTTTAGCAATAGAAAACATTTTTCATCACTGTTCTGAGACTTTACATGTTCTAATTCAATTAATTCTCACAAGTCTGTGAAGTAAATTCTGTTATTATCCTCCTGGATGGGCTGAGTTGTGTCTCCCCAAAATTCACATTTGAAGTCCTAACCTCCAATAAGCTCATAATGTGACTGTGTTTGAAGATAAGGTCTTTAAAGAGGTAATTAAGTTAAAATGAGGTGACTTCCCTGGAGGTCCAGTGGTTAAGACTTCACCTTCCTATGCAGGGGGTGCGGGTTCAATCCCTGGTTGGGGGAGCTAAGATCCCACCTGCCTCGGGGCCAAAAAAACAAAACATAAAGCAGACGCAATATTGAAACAAATTCAGTAAAGACTTTAAAAATGGTCCACAACAAAGAAAAAATTTAAAAAGTTAAAATGAGGTCATTAGGGTAGGCTTTAAACCAATATGACTGATGTCCTTATAAGAAGAATAAATTTGGACAGACACATATGGAGGGAGGACCATATGAAGAGAAGGGAGGAGATGGCCATCTACAAGCCAAGAAAAGAGGCCTCAGAAGAAACCAAGCCTACTGACACCTTGAACTCAGACTTCTAGCCTTCAGAACTGTGAGAAAATAAATTTATGTTGCTTAAGCCACCCAGTTTGTGGTACTTTGTTATGGAAGCCCTTGTAAATGAGTACATCCCATTTACAAATAAGGAAACTGAGGCACACAGAGGTTAAATAACATGCCCAGTTGCTGCCTGAACCCAAGTAGACTGGCTCCGAGCTACATTTTTTTTTTTTGAGCCACTAGTACTATGTTCCCCAAAATGAGGGAGTCTTGCCCTCATTCCCTCCCCTGTACTGCCTCCCTCCCCATCACCCACCACCACAGAGTGGGAGCTTCTTCAGCTCTTCTTGGACTGTTCAAATGGTTACCTGAAACTCATCCCACCACACTTCTCCCACTTCCATCCCTTCCTCCTCACTGCAGCACATTGCTCCCCTCCACTAGTGATTTTTCTCTGGTCCAAATCAACCTGTCCCTCCCCTGCCTAAAGCCCTCAATGGCTCCCCACTGCCTTCAGGATGAAGCTTTTCAAAGCCAGTTGCAGACATCATGACACATCATTCCTCAATATTTCAACATGTGTTATCAACCCAAGGAGTCAGGATGAACCCCAGCATAGCATAGCAAGCAGGGTGCCTAAGTGATGACCACAACTACAGGAGGTCTCTCTTCTCTTGTTGTGGCATGTTAACTGGCTCTGCTGCTTGCTTTTTAGCTTGTGTTTTGAGCTATGGTGTTTGTGCTGCATTTGCTGAGTCCTATTGAGCACCAGCTATAGATTTTACCAGCCTATGTTGGGAAGTTTCAATCGTTGGCATTTAGGGACAGAAGTATGAGATTGGGGCCCTCCTTAAAATGGTCCTGGGTTGTGTACCTTGGCGTGGACCTAGATATGTGTCTCATTGAATTGTATGTCTCAATTCCAGCAAAAACTATGGCTGACACTAGGCTCAGGGGAATGACTCTTACACTGTAACTATTGGTTGTGTGACCAATGTCCTGTGCAATAGTCAGACCCAGTGATGCTCGCTCATGTGAAAGAGGACAGTCACTATGTCCTCTTTTAGGAATGTGGTCCTGCTGAGGACCACATTCCTAAAAGCAGGGGGTTCACTAGGACCTATGAGCTTCAAGTTCTTCTGCTGTTGCTGTCAGTGCAAAAGGTGATGGAGAAGACACCATGGCACCCCAAGGCACAAACCCTCGTGAAAAGTGCCTCAAATGCTTTATCCCTGCCCCTCTTAAAGGGCTAGAGGATACCATGACCCCATTGAACAACTGTAAAAGGGACCAAAAGAGACTCTGACATCAACTGAGTGTGATGTCTTATCAACACAACTCTGCTCCCTGCTTAGGCTGTGGTTCCTTAGCCAATAAGGTGACAGTTACCAGGCAGGAGGCCTCTAACCCTGATGATGCTAATTTGAGGCTCTCTAGAGGAAGAAATTTATAAATATGAGAAGGGTAGAGGAGATCTGTCCCAAAGTATAGTCACTAACCACCTCCCCCACAAGATACCTGGATACAGGGGGAGAAAATAAAAACATAAGTCTAAATTCGAAATGACCTGACTGGAAATCCAAAATTTGCTAAAAGAATACATACAACTTGCCTTTTTCATTTATCATGTTGCTAAAATAGACTAGTTCATTCATTTCTAACTACTATTAAACGTTCTATAGTATGATTAAATCATAGTTTGCTTACCTTTTTGTTTGCCGAGGGACAATTAGATGCTTTACATTTTTCATTGTTTCAAGTTGCAAAACGATTCATATAATGTAAAATACTTTATGTAAAAATTTCACATATATATCATTTAAATGTAGTACATTTAAGTAAATATAAAATGTAAAAGTAAAACATGCATGGATATGACACAGGAATTTCAGGATAATGGTAACCCTTAGGGAGAGAAAAAGAAAGAGAGGGAGAAGAGGATGACTTTTAGTTTTTTTATTGTAAAAAGCTCTAAGGCAGGCTTCCCTGGTGGCTCAGTAGTTAAGAATCTGCCTGCCAATGCAGGGGACACGGGTTCGAGCCCTGGTCCAGGAAGATCCCACATGCTGCGGAGCAACTAAGCCCATGCGCCACAACTACGGAGCCTGGGCTCTAGTGCCCGTGAGCCACAACTACTGAAGCCCGCGAGCCTAGAGCCTATGCTCCGCAGCAAGGGAAGCCACCACAATGAGAAGCCCGCACACCGCAACGAAGAGTAGCCCCCACTTGCCGCAACTAGAGAAAGCCCGCACGCAGCAACGAAGACCCAATGCGGCCAAAAATAAATAAAATAAAATAAATAAATTTATTTTAAAAAAAAGCTCTAAGGCAAATATGACAAAAGTTGACCTCTATTAATCTCAGTGGTGAGTACAAAGGTATTTGTTATATTATTTTTATACTTTTATGTATATTAAAAATGTTTCATAGTTGAAAATAGTTTTAAAGAATTTAACATGAAATAAAAATGATTCGAAAAAAAAGAATATATACAGTAAAAGGATATAAGGGTGCTAATAGGTTTTTGCAAGTCTGCAACATGGGTTCTGAATTAACTTTCACATCTGCTGAAAATCACCAATTGGCAAACTTTCATGCCTTAAGACAGGAGTTCAAATTATACTTACACCAGGGAATCACACTAAATTTAAATGAGATACCCTCTATAATCTTAGGGGGCAGTCACTAAACATAAAATAGAGTAGAAACAGGTATGCCTCACCTTAACCATTGCCTTGACTAAATTTTCTACAGTCATAGCACCCACTGCCCTAAAATATTCCATAGTGGGCATGGATGCTCTCGCCCAATGATTGATACAATTAAATTAAGTCTTTGGCACTTAACAATCAGCTTGGCAAAATGGAACCCAATAGACTTCCATCTTCCCTAACCCTGGTGGCACAGTGGTTAAGAATCTGCCTGCCAATGCGGGGGACATGGTTTTGAGCCATAGTCTGGGAAGATCCCACATGCCGTGGAGCAACTAAGCCCGGGTGCCACAACTACTGAGCCCATGTGCCACAACTACTGAGCCCATGTGCCACAACTACTGAAGCCCACATGCCTAGAGCTGGTGCTCTGCAACAAGAGAAGCCACTGCAGTTGAGTCCATGCACCGCAACGAAGAGTAGCCCCCGCTCACCGCAACTAGAGAAAGCCCGTGCACAAAAACAAAGACCCAATGCAGCCAAAAGTAAATAAATAAAATTTTTTAAAAACCCATTATACAAGACTTTTTTAGAGAAGGGGTGATTCTCCACTGTTTTTCCATTTAACAGCCTGTTCATAAACCTAGAAAGAATTAATGGTCCCTCACAGTGGATTACCATAATCTTAATACTGTGGTCTTGCCTAATAAGACCCCCATATCCAATATTTAAATTACTGACTAAATCCAATCAGCAACTAGAACATATTTTGCTATTAGAGAGTTGGCTAATGTGTTTTGTTCAGTACCTATCTCAACAGCTTCTTCCCCTTCAGAGAGAAACAATTCACCTTTACCTGGCTCCAAGGGGGTACTTCCACAGCTCTGCCATCACACCCAATCTTTCCAGGCAAGATCTTAACCACATCCAATTTTTTCCAGGAGCACAGGCATGATATCGCACTGGTGACATCCTCCTCCTCCAAGGAAATTCATTTGACACACTCATTCAGGACATAAAAATACAAAGGAATTCACAACTAAGGGAATAGGCCATTGCCCCACACATAGTACAAGACCCATCACCTGAATTTATCTGGTCAGCCAAGGGTCACTTTGTCCCTGACACTGTTAAGAAACAGCTATTGACTCTAGCACCTACAACATTAAAAGAAGCCTGATATCTTTTATGTCTTTTTGGATTCTGGAAGCAACATATTCCTAATTTACAAATTTTTCTTAAGCCCCTGTATACTGTTTTTCACCAATCAGCCCACCTTGAATGGGGAGCTTACAACAGAAAGCTCTAGAACATGTCCAAATTGCATTACAACAGGCACTCCTCTTCATACCCCTCCTCCAAAGACTCCTTCACTATAGAGGCTTTCTCATGCCTCCCAAAGTCTCTGGACCAACCACAATGGTCATGAATTGTCCATGGGTTTTTATGCATTGCCCTCCCTAGCCCCATATACCATTAGAATGGCAAGTGCTGGCTGCATACAGAACTCTTCTGGAAACAGAGGCTCTCACAGACTCTGAGCCTGTGACCCTCCATACCCAGCTGCCCATTATGCCTTGGGTCATGGAAGCAGCCCCCCAAAAGCTCAGCATAACTTACTGAGGCCTTCTTGCAAAAACAGAAATGGTACCTATGGAATAGAGCTAAATTGGGGCCCTCTGGTGAGTTCTACTTGCAGGAGGCAGTGGTCGCCCCTGTCCTCAGTCCCTTGCCAAAAGCCATGATGCTGAATGAGGTCACCCCTTGGCTACCTGGGCAGCCCCTGGAATCGAATGAATAATAGGAAAGGTAGTCCATATATCTTACAGACACCATCACACAAAACAGAGATTAATGGAAAGTTGCTGCTTTTCATACCTTAACCAGGATAACCCTGATAAAGGACAGGACTCAAGGGTCAGCACAGTTGGCCAAACTTCAGGTAGTCATCTTAGCACTGGATACTTTGGCCAACAATTGGCCCTATCTACACACTTTTTAAGACTCTTGGACCATTGCCAGTGGTCTTGCTATTTGGTCTGACCAATGGCAGCAACAATTCCTTATGCAAGGTCACCCCCCTTTGGGGTAAGGAATTCTGAGACTTTCTTGCTTCACAGATACTCAAAATGTAAATCAAAGTCACACATATTTCTGCACACACTAAAACCACAAGTTTACAATGCCTCATCAAAACGTTCCTTATCCCCTTAGGAATTCCAGGCATCATTGATAGTTACAAAGCTACCCATTTCTCTTCTCAGAATACACAATACTCAGCTTCAAAAAAAAAAACCAGCTTTATTAAGGTATTTAATTTGCATACCATATAATTCCCCACTTAAGGTATACAAGTCAATGGCTTTTAGTATATTCACAGATTTGTGCAACCATCACCATAATCGATTTTGGAACATTTCATTCCCCCAAAAAGAATTCTGTATGCCTTAGCTATCACCCCTCTAGCTCCTCATCACTCACCCAGCCCTACACAGGGCTGTCTGTCTCTATAGATTTGTCTAGTCTGGGTACTTCATGTAAATGAAATTATACTCTATGAGGTCTTTTGTATATGAATTCTTTATATATAAATAGTATAATGTTTTCAAAGTTCATCCATACTGTAGCATGTATTAGGTTTCATTCTTTTAATGGCTAAATAATATTCCATTGTATGGATATATCACATTTTTCTTATCCTGTCATCAGTTGATGGACATTCACAACTCAATGTGAATAACTATTATGAATAATGTTGATGTGGATATTCATGTACAAGTCTTTGTATGTTTGTACATTTTCATTTCTCTTGAATATGTATTTAGGAGTAAGAATTGCTAGATGATATGATAACTCTATGTTTAATCATCTGAGGAACTGCCAGACTGTTTTCCAAAGTGGCTGCACTCATTTACACTCCCACCAGCAGTGTATAAAGATTATAATTTCTGTACATCCTCATAAACACATGTTATTGTCTATCTTTTTTTTTATTACAGCCACCTGTATATGTGTGAAGTGGTATCTCATAGTTTTGATGTGCATTTCTCTGATGGCTAATGATGTTGAACATCTTTTCATGTGCTTATTGGCCATTTGTATATCATCTTTGGTGAAATGTCTATTCAATTCTTTGCCTATTTAAAAAAATTTAATTGTGGTAAAATTTATATAATATGAAATTTACAATTTTAGTCTTTTTTTTTTGCAGTACGCGGGCCTCTCACTGCTGTGGCCTCTTCCGTTGCGGAGCAACAGGCTCCGGACGCGCAGGCTCAGCGGCCATGGCCCACGGGCCCAGCCGCTCTGCGGCATGTGGGATCCTCCCGGACCCGGGCACGAACCCGTGTCCCCTGCATTGGCAGGCAGACTCTCAACCACTGCGCCACCAGGGAAGCCCCATTTTAGTCATTTTTAAAGGTACAATTCAGCGGTATTAAGTATATTCATAATGTTGAATAACCATCATCACTATCTATTTCCAGAACTCTTTTATCACCCAAAAAGAAACTTTGTACCCATTAAACAATAATTCTCTGTTTACCCCTCCCCTTGGCTCCTGGAAACCTCTAATTTACTCTCTGCCTCTATGAATTAACGTATTTTATATTTTTTATACGAACTACATACAGTCATACAATTTTTTTACACTTTTGAAAATAATAGTTTTTATTGAAATAGAAAATCTATCGTACATACCTCTTAAAATTCTATTTATCTTCCGTTTTATTCAAGATTCAATGGGATACCATTTTAAAGAATACTATACAAGAGGATCTCTATTTTAATCATTATATTGGGCTCCTAATTTCATTCTAACTTTATTTTAATCAATCCAAAACAATCCAAAATAACACAATATTGCCATATAAACTAGCATTTCCCAAAATGTGTTATAAGCTACATACACTATTGATAGATTTGAAATAAAATATATTTATAAATACATTTAAAAAATAATGTATTTATGTTGTTATGATGCAAGAATTTTAAGAAAGACATGGTATACCAAACACAAGAATACCTGGAAGTTGCATGGAAATGCTTTTGTATTTAATAACAAAATGATGTAATTCTAATAATTGGTTATTTTATCATTATTAAATTTTCCTAAGCATATGTAAATTATGTATTAATTATTTCATCAATGTGATCATTTTTATAGTTTTCTTTGCTTCAAGTGTACATAGAACTATTAACTCCTGATAGTTTTCCATCAGTAAATTATTACTTCAAATTTTTTTTCATGTTCAGTTAACTCTGGAAAACACTGCCACAGTTAAAAGAGATGTCTCCAAACCAAAGTTCAAATTAAATAGCTCTATGGTTTACATTGCCCCATTCTGAGGCTCAGAAAATACCTGGTAGCTTTTGTAGTTGATACTAATTCAGATGGGAGCTGTATTTCAGTTACACTGATTTGTGAGTATTTCTTTGGTAAAAGAAGACAGCGGGTGAATTCCCTTTTCACATGCAGTAATAAGTGCACATTTTCTGTCTTAGTGTTTATTCTAACCAAGATTACTGGGAGTAATGTAACCAGTTTACATTTACCCAAAAAATGTTTATTTCAAGTGGCAAAATTTACTAAAAATTTAATTGCTTATTAAGTAATTCTCTCAGCATATAGTGTTATATATGTATTTTTTTTAATTTTTCAGATTCTTTTCCACTATAGGTTGTTACAAGATATTGAATATAGTTCCCAGTGCTATACAGTAGATCTTTGTTTTTTGTCAATTTTATATATAGTAGTATCTGTTAATCCCAAGCTCCTAATTTATCCTTCCCCCCTTTCCCCTTTTGTAATCATAAGTTTGTTTCCTATGTCTGTGAGTCTATTTCTGTTTGGTTTTTTTAATAAATTTATTTATTTATTTTTGGTTGTGTTGGGTCTTCGTTGCTGTGCGTGGGCTGTCTCTAGTTGCAGCGAGCAGGGGTTACTCTTCGCTGTGGTGTGCAGGCTTCTCATTGCGGTGGCTTCTCTTGTAGCGGAGCATGGGCTCTAGGCCTGTGGGCTTCAATAGTTGTGGCACACGGGCTTACTTTCTCCACAGCATGTGGGATCTTCCTAGACCAGGGATTGAACCCTTGTGCCCTGCATTGGCTGGTGGATTCTTAACCACTGTGCCAGCAGGAAAGTCCCTCTATTTCTGTTTTGTAAATAAGTTCATTTGTATCATTTATTTAGATTCCACGTGTAAGTGATAGCATATGATATTTGTCTTTGTCTGACTTACTTCACCTGTCATACAATATTGAAATTATGCAATATTGTCATTTTGTATCTAGCCTATTTCTCTTAGCATAATGTTTACAAGGTTCATCAATGTTGTAACCTGTATCAGTGCTTCATTCCTTCTTATGGCTGAATAATATCCCATTGTATGGATATACAACATTTTGTTTATCCATTCATCTGTTGATGGACAGTTGGGTTGTTTTCATGTTTTGGCTATTGTGAATAATGTTGATATGAACATTCATGTACAATTATCTGTTTGAGTTCCTGTTTTCATTTCTTCTGGGTATATACCTAGGAGTGGAATTGTTGGGACATATGGTAATTCTAACTGCCAAACTGTTTTCCATGGTGACTGTATCATTTTACATTCTACTAGGAATGCACAAGGGTTTCAATTTCTCCACATCCTCACCAACATTTGTTATTTTCCATTTTTTAAATTACAGCCATCATAGTGTGTGTAAAATGGTAGCTCGTTGTGGTTTTGTTGTGCATTTCTCTAATGATTAATGATATTGAGCAACTTTTCATGTAATTATGGGCCTTTAGAGAGATATCTTTTAGATATCTACTTTAGAGATATATCTTTTAGATATATTTAGATATCTGCTTTAGAGAGATATCTTTTCAAGTTGTTTGCCCATTTTAAAATTGGGTTGTTTGTCTTTTTGTTGTTGGATTGCAGGAGTTCTTTACATATTCAGGGTATGAAACCTTTATATGATTCACAGATATTTTCTCCTATAGGTGGCTTTCTCACTCTATTGATAGTCTTCATTTCTGTAAATTGGGTTATTTGTCTTTTATTATTGAGTTGTAAAAGTTCTTTATATAGTCTATATACTAGATTCTATGTATTCTGATACTAGAATAAAGATTCTAGTTCTTTATATATATAGATAAATCCCTCATCAGATATATGATTTGCAAAATTTCTCCCCCACTATGTGGGTTGTTTTTTTACTTTCTTCTGGTATCGTTTGAGGCACAAACACTTTTAATTGTGATGATGAACACTGGACTCTTAAATAAGACATCTAACAGAACTTTCACATCCCTTATCAGACTCAGACTGCAGGTCTCACAGAGCACCAAAATGGCTTACTTAAACAAGTTCAAACTCAATCAAATGAAACATGGCACATTTCACTCATCAGTCACACATGAAGGGTGAGTGGTAACAAAGAGTCTGATTCCATTTTTTTTTTTACATCTTTATAGGAGTATAATTGCCTTACAATAGTGTGTTAGTTTCTGCTTTATAACAAAGTGAATCAGTTATACATATACATATGTTCCCATACCTCCTCCCTCTTGCGTCTCCCTCCCTCCGTCCCACCCTCCCTATCCCACCCATCCAGGTGGTCACAAAGCACCAAACTGATCTCCCTATGCTATGTGGCTGCTTCCCACTAGCTATCTATTTTACGTTTGGTAGTGTATATATGCCCATGCCACTATCTCACTTTGTCACAGCTTACCCTTCCCCCTCCACATATCCTCAAGTCCATTCTCTAGTAGGTCTGTGTCTTTATTCCCATCTTACCCCTAGGTTCTTCATAACATTATTTTTTCCTTAGATTCCATACATATGTGTTAGCATATGGTATTTCTTTTTCTCTTTCTGACTTACTTCACTCTGTATGACAGACTCTAGGTCCATCGACCTCATTACAAATAGCTCAATTTCGTTTATTTTTATGGCTGAGTAATATTCCATTGTATATATGTGTCACAGCTTCTTTATCCATTCATACGATGATGGACTCTAAGGTTGTTTCCATCTCCTGGCTATTGTAAATAGAGCTGCAATGAACATTTTGGTACATGACTCTTTTTGAATTATGGTTTTCTCAGGGTATATGCCCAGTAGTGGGATTGCTGGGTCATATGGTAGTTCTATTTGTAATTTTTTAAGGAACCTCCATACTGTTCTCCAAATTGGCTGTACCAATTCACATTCCCACCAGCAGTGAAAGAGTGTTTCCTTTTCTCCACACCCTCTCCAGCATTTATTGTTTCTAGGTTTTTGATGATGGCCATTCTGACCGGTATGAGATGATATCTCATTGTAGTTTTGATTTGCATTTCTCTAATGATTAATGATGTTGAGCATTCTTTCATGTGTTTGTTGGCAATCTGTATACCTTCTTTGGAGAAATGTCTATTTAAGACTTCTGCCTATTTTTGGATTGGGTGTTTTGTTTTTTTGTTATTGAACTGCATGAGCTGCTTATAAATTTTGGAGATTAATCCTTTGTCAGTTGCTTCATTTGCAAATATTTTCTCCCATTCTGAGGGTTGTCTTTTGGTCTTGTTTATGGTTTCCTTTGCTGTGCAAAAGCTTTGAAGTTTCATTAGGTCCCATTTGTTTATTTTTTGTTTTTATTTCCATTTCTCTAGGAGGTGGGTCAAAAAGAATCTTGCTGTGATTTATGTCATAGAGTGTTCTGCCTATGTTTTCCTCTAAGAGTTTGATAGTTTCTGGCCTTACATTTAGGTCTTTAATCCATTTTGAGCTTATTTTTGTGTATGGTGTTAGGGAGTGTTCTAATCTCATACTTTTACATGTACCTGTCCAGTTTTCCCAGCACCACTATTGAAGAGGCTGTCCTTTCTCCACTGTACATTCCTGCCTCCTTTATCAAAGATAAGGTGACCATATGTGCGTGGGTTTATCTCTGGGCTTTCTATCCTGTTCCATTGATCTATATTTCTGTTTTTGTGCCAGTACCACACTGTCTTGATTACTGTAGCTTTGTAGTGTAGTCTGAAGCCAGGGAGCCTGATTCCTCCAGCTCTGTTTTTTGTTCTCAAGATTGCTTTGGCTATTCGGGGTCATTTGTGTTTCCATACAAATTGTGAATTTTTTTGTTCTAGTTCTGTGAAAAATGCCAGTGGTAGTTTGATAGGGATCGCATTGAATATGTAGATTGCTTTGGGTAGTAGAGTCATTTTCACAATGTTGATTCTTCCAATCCAAGAACATGGTGTATCTCTCCATCTATTTGTATCATCTTTAATTTCTTTCATCAGTGTCTTATAATTTTCTGCATAAAGGTCTTCTGTCTCCTTAGGTAGATATTTATTCCTAGATATTTTATTCTTTTGTTGCCATGATAAATGGGAGTGTTTTCTTGATTTCACTTTCAGATTTTTCATCATTAGTGTATAGGAGTGTCAGATATTTCTGTGCATTAATTTTGTATCCTGCTACTTTACCAAATTCATTGATTAGCTCTAGTAGTTTTCTGGTAGCATCTTTAGGATTCTCTATGTATAGTATCATGTCATCTGCAGACAGTGACAGTTTTACTTCTTCTTTTCTGATTTGGATTCCTTTTATTTCCTTTTCTTCTCTGATTGCTGTGGCTAAAACTTCCAAAACTATATTGAATAAGAGTGGTGAGAGTGGGCAACCTTGTCTTATTCCTGATCTTAGTGGAAATGCTTTCCGTTTTTCACCATTGAGGAAAATGTTGGCTGTGTTTGTCATATATGGCCTTTATTATGTTGAGGAAAGTTCCCTCTATGCCTACTTTCTGGAGGGTTTTTATCATAAATCGGTGTTGAATTTTGTCGAAAGCTTTCTCTGCATCTATTGAGATGATCATATGGTTTTTCTCCTTCAATTTTCTAATATGGTTTATCACATTGATTGATTTGTGTATATTGAAGAATCATTGCATTCCTGGAATAAACCCCACTTGATCATGGTGTATGATCCTTTTAATGTGCTGTTGGATTCTGTTTGATAGTATTTTGTTGAGGATTTTTGCATCTATGTTCATCAGTGATATTCGCCTGTAGTTTTCTTTCTTTGTGACATCCTTGTCTGGTTTTGGTATCAAGGTGATGGTGGCCTTGTAGAATGAGTTTGGGAGTGTTCCTCCCTCTGCTATATTTTGGAAGAGTTTGAGAAGGATAGGTGTTAGCTCTTCTCTAAATGTTTGATAGAATTTGCCTGTGAAGCCATCTGGTCCTGGGCTTTTGTTTGTTGGAAGAATTTTAATCATAGTTTCAATTTCAGTGCTTGTGATTGGTCTGTTCATATTTTCTATTTCTTCCTGATTCAGTCTTGGCAGGTTGTGCTTTTCTAAGAATTTGTCCATTTCTTCCAGGTTGTCCATTTTATTTGCATAGAGTTGCCTGTAGTAATCTCTCATGATCTTTTGTATTTCTGCAGTGTCAGTTGTTACTTCTCCTTTTTCATTTCTAATTCTATTGATTTGAGTCTTCTCCCTTTTTTTCTTGATGAGTCTGGCTAATGGTTTATCAATTTTGTTTATCTTCTCAAAGAACCAGCTTTTAGTTTTATTGATCTTTGCTATTGTTTCCTTCATTTCTTTTTCATTTATTTCTGATCTGATCCTTATGATTTCTTTCCTTCTGCTAACTTTGGGGTTTTTTTGTTTTTTGTTTTTTCTCTAATTGATTTAGGTGCAAGGTTAGGTTGTTTATTCGAGATGTTTCCTGTTTCTTAAGGTAGGATATTATTGCTATAAACGTCCTGCTTAGAACTGCGTTTGCTGCATCCCATAGGTTTTGGGTCGTCGTGTCTCCATTGTCATTTGTTTCTAGGTATTTTTTGATTTCCTCTTTGATTTCTTCAGTGATCACTTCGTTATTAAGTAGTGTATTGTTTAGGCTCCATGTGTTTGTATTTTTTACAGATCTTTTCCTGTAATTGGTATCTAGTCTCATAACGTTGCGGTCAGAAAAGATACTTGATACGATTTCAATTTTCTTAAATTTACCAAGGCTTGATTTGTGACCCAAGATATGATCTATCCTGGAGAAGGTTCCATGAGCACTTGAGAAAAATGTGCATTCTATTGTTTTTGGATGGAATGTCCTATAAATATCAATTAAGTCTACCTTGTTTAATGTATCATTTAAAGCTTGTGTTTCCTTATTTATGTTCATTTTGGATGATCTGCCCATTGGTGAAAGTGGGGTGTTAAAGTCCCCTACTATGAATGTGTTACTGTCGATTTCCCCTTTTACAGCCATTAGTATTTGCCTTATGTTTTGAGGTGCTCCTATGTTGGGTGCATAAATATTTACAATTGTTATATCTTCTTCTTGGATCGATCCCTTGATCATTATGTAGTGTCCTTCTTTGTCTCTTGTAATAGTCTTTATTTTAAAGTCTATTTTTTCTGATATGAGAATTGCTACTCCAGCTTTCTTTTGGTTTCCATTTGCATGCAATATCTTTTTCCATCCCCTTACTTTCAGTCTGTATGTGTCTCTAGGTCTGAAGTTGGTCTCTTGTAGACCGCATATATATTGGTGTTGTTTTTGTATCCATTCAGCCAATCTGTGTCTTTTGATGGGAGCATTTAGTCCATTTACATTTAAGATAATTATCAATATGTATTTTCCTATTCCCATTTTCTTAATTGTTTTGGGTTCGTTATTGTAGGTCTTTCCCTTCTCTTGTGTTTCTTGCCTAGAGAAGTTCCTTTAGCATTTGTTGTAAAGCTGGTTTGGTGGTGCTAAACTCTCTCAACTTTTCTTGTCTGTAAAGGTTTTAATTTCTCCATCAAATCTGAATGAGATCCTTGCTGGGTAGAGTAATCTGGTTGCAGGTTTTTCTCCTTCGTCACTTTAAATATGTCCTGCCAGTCCCTTCTGGCTTGCAGAGTTTCTGCTGAAAGCTCAGCTGTTAACCTTATGGGGATTCCCTTGTGTGTTATTTGTTGTTTTTCCCTTGCTGCTTTTAATATGTTTTCTTTGTATTTAATTTTTGATAGTTTGCTCAATATGTGTCTTGGCATGTTTCTCCTTGGATTTATCCTGTATGGGACTCTCTGTGCTTCCTGGACTTGATTAACTATTTCTTTTCCCATATTAGGGAAGTTTTCAACTACAGTCTCTTGAAATATTTTCTCAATCCCTTTCTTTTTCTCTTCTTCTTCTGGAACCCCTATAATTCAAATGTTGGTGCGTTTAATGTTGTCCCAGAGGTCTCTGAGACTGTCCTCAGTTCTTTTCATTCTTTTTTCTTTATTCTGCTCTGCAGTAGTTATTTCCACTATTTTATCTTCCAGGTCACTTATCCGTTCTTCTGCCTCAGTTATTCTGCTATTGATCCCTTCTAGAGTATATTAAATTTCATTTATTGTGTTGTTCATCGTTGCTTGTTTCAACTGTAGTTCTTCTAGGTCCTTGCTAAATGTTTCTTGCATTTTCTCTATTCTTTTTCCAAGATTTTGGATCATCTTTACTATCATTATTCTGAATTCTTTTTCAGGTAGACTGCCTATTTCCTCTTCATTTGTTAGGTCTTGTGGGTTTTTACCTTGCTCATTCATCTGTGTGTTTTTCTGTTTTCTCATTTTGCTTATCTTACAATGTTTGGGGTCTCCTTTTTGCAGGCTGCAGGTTCACAGTTCCTGTTGTTTTTGGTGTCTGTCCCCAGTGGCTAAATTTGGTTCAGTGGGTTGTGTAGGCTTCCTGTTGGAGGGAACTAGTGCCTGTGTTCTGGTGGATGAGGCTGGATCTTGTCTTTATGGTGGGCATGTCCACGTCTGGTGGTGTGTTTTGGGGTGTCTGTGGACTTAATATGATTTTAGGCAGCCTCTCTGCTAATGGATGGGGCTGTGTTCTTGTCTTGCTAGTTGTTTGGCATAGGGTTTCTAGCATTGTAGCTTGCTGGTCATTGAGTGAAGCTGGGTGCTGGTGTTGAGATGGAGATCACTGGGAGATTTTTGCCATTTGATATTATGTGGAGCTGGGAGGTCTCCTGTGGACCAGTGTCCTGAAGTTGGCTCTTCCACCTCCCAGGCACAGCACTGACTCCTGGGTGCAGCACCAAGAGCCTTTCATCCACACGGCTCAGAATAAAAGGGAGAAAAACTAGAAAGAAAGAAAGAAAGAAAGAAACAAGGAAAGAAAGAAAGAAACAAAGAGAGAAAGAAAGAAAGAAAGAGGATAGAATAAAATAAAGTTAAATAAAATAAAATAAAGTTATTAAAATAAAAAATAATTATTAAGAAAAAAATTTTTTTAAGAAAATAAAAACGGACAGATAGAACCCTAGGACAAATGGTGAAAGCAAAGCTATACAGACAAAATCTCACACAGAAGCATACACATACACACTCACAAAAAGAGGAAAAGGGGGAAAAAATCATAAATCTTGCTCTCAAAGCCCACCTCCTCAATTTGGGATGATTCGTTGTCTATTCATGTATTCCACAGATGCAGGGTACATCAAGTTGATTGTGGAGCTTTAATCCACTGTTTCTGAGGCTGCTGGGTGAGATTTCCCCTTCTCTTCTTTGTTCGCACAGCTCCTGGGGTTCAGCTGTGGATTTGGCCCTGCCTCTGCGTGTAGGCCGCCTGAGGGTGTCGGTTCTTCCCTCAGACAGGACGGGGTTAAAGGAGCCGCTGATTTGGGGGCTCTGGCTCACTCAGGCCGGGGGAAGCGAGGGGTGCGGATGCGGGGCGAGCCTGCGGCGGCAGAGGCCATCAGAACTTTGCACCATCCTGAGGCGCACCGTGCGTTCTCCCGGGGAAGTTGTCCCTGGATCCCGGGACCCTGGCAGTGGCAGGCTGCACAGGCTCCCCAGAAGGGATGTGTGGATAGTGACCTGTGCTCGCCCACAGGCTTCTTAGTGGCGGCAGCAGCAGCCTTAGCATCTCATGCCCGTCTCTGGGGTCCGCGCTGTTAGCTGCGGCTCGCGCCCGTCTCTGGAGCTCCTTTAAGCAGTGCTCTTAATACCCTCTCCTCGCGCACCAGGAAACAAAGAGGGAAGAAAAGGTCTCTTGTCTGTTCGGCAGGTCCAGACTTTTCCCTGGACTCCCTCCCAGCTAACCGTGGTGCACTAACCCCCTGCAGGCTGTGTTCACGCCACCAACCCCTGTTCTCTCCCTGTGCTCCAACCGAAGCCCGAGCCTCAGCTCCCAGCCCTGCCCGCCCTGGTGGGGGAGCAGACAAGCTTCTCGGGCTGGTGAGTGCCGGTCGGCACCTATCCTCTGTGCGGGAACCTCTGTGCTTTGCCCTCCGCACCCCTGTTGCTGTGCTCTCCTCCGCGGCTCTGAAGCTTCCCCCCTCCACCACCTGCAGTCTCTGCCTGCGAAAGGGTTTCCTAGTGTGTGGAAACATTTCCTCCTTCACAGCTCCCTCCCACTGGTGCAGGTCCCTCCCACTGGTGCAGGTCCCGTCCCTATTCTTTTGTCTCTGTTTATTCTTTTTACTTTTGCCCTACCCAGGTACATGGGGAGTTTCTTGCCTTTTGGGAGGTCTGAGGTCTTCTGCCAGCGTTCAGTAGGTATTCTGTAGGAGTTGTTCCACGTGTAGGTGTATTTCTGGTGTATCTGTGGGGAGGAAGGTGATCTCCGCGTCTTACTCTTCCTCCATCTTCCCCCTCCACCCTGACTCCATTTTTGATGTTTCATTGTTGAAAACTGTCAAGACCCATTCTCCCTTTACCCCACTTGCCTTACATCTGAGCAAGCCAATAAAAACGCCCAGGTGCTCCCTCCCTTGGTGCCGGCAGTAAGTTCAACCCATGCAAGCCCTAGCCCATGGGTAGGAATCCTCATCCCACCCTCACTTCCAAACATAAACATGCACACACACGCACACACACACACATGCACACACACACAAACACCAAGCCAGTCACCACTTCAGTTTTCTCAAGGCATTTTTGGGTCCTTTTAGGAACCTGCCCTGCTCTCGTTATATGAGTAATAAACATTTTCATACCTTCTTGATGTACAGCATCATCAATCTCAACATAAGTACAAAACTGTGGGTGGGTAGGGGAGTCCACCCTGTATCTGTGGGGTAATCACAACAACACACATCTCCTAAAAGTCATAACATTCTCCTACATCACTCCAATGCTAATATCAATCCTAGGAAAATTAACCGTAAGTGGTGCTGGTTATCTAGTCTATATACAAATTCCCATTTATCTCCAAAATATCTTCTATAGCTGCATTGGTCTTTTAAAATGAGGATCTAATCATTGTTTGTATTTAGTTTCTATCTTTTTAGTCTCTTTTAATCTAGAACTGCATCATTCAATACAGTAACTGCTAGCCACAAGTGGCTTTGAGAACTTGAAATGTGCCTAGTCCAACTTGAGATATGCTGTAAGTGTAAAGTGCACAGTGGTACCAAAAAAAGTAAAATATCTCATTAATAAATTTCTTTTTATATTTTATATATATTCTATATGTATGTAGAATTGATAACATTTTGAGATATATTAGTATGGCAGGCAGACTAACGCCCCCCAAAGATGGCCATGTTCTAATTTCTGGAACCTTACATGGCAAAAGGGACTTCACAGATGTGATTAAAGTTAAAGATCTTGAGATGGAAAAATTATGCTGGGTTAGCCAAGTGGGTCTAATCTAATCACATGAATCCTTAAAAGCAAATAATCTTTCCCAACTGAGTAAGGGTGATTCAACATGAATAGTGATGGCTTCAAAGATAAAGAAAGAGGGCCAGATGCCAAGAAATTCAGTGGCCTCTAGAGACTGAGAATGGCCCTCAGTTCACAGCCACCAAGAAAACTAGGACCCCAGCCTTTTAACAGCAGGTACTAAACTCTGCCAACAACCCAAGTGAGCAAGAAAAGGATTCTCCCTAGAATCTTCAGAGAGCCTACTTACACCTTAATTTTAGTCCAGCGATACTCAACTTCTGGCCTATAGAACTGTAAGATAATAAATTTGTGTTGTTTTAAGGAACTGAATTTGATATAGCAGCAGTAGAAAACTACTACATTGGAATACTTATTTATTGTTAATTAATACTAATAATTGGTAATAATTGATTATTAATATTAATTTTACGTGTTTCTTTTTACTTTTTTAGTGTGACTATTAGAAAATTTTAAATTATATACATGACTCACATTTGTGGTTCACTTTATTGGACAGTGCTGAACACACACACACACACACACACCACCTTATTTTACCTGTGACATTGGCTTTTTGAGGTCACCAGACTAGGTGTCTTAACAGAATGTCCCCATTCTAGGCTTGTTAGACTCCTTCATCATGGTGTCATTTACCTTATTTTTCTACCCTCTATATTTCTTATAATCTAGAAGTTAATTCAATAGGCTTAATTAGATTGGGGCTAAACAGTTTTAGCAAGAGTACTTCAAAGATGGTACTATGACATCATATTGCATTATATCAGAAGAATCACTCACAATGTTCAGTTGTCTGACTACAAATGATGTTAAGTTTGATCACTAGTTAAGGTGGTGTGAGTTGAGCTGTGTCCCCCCTCCAAAATGTGTTGAAATCTTAATCTCCGGTACCTGTTAATGTGATGTTAGTTGGAAAAATATTTTTACAGATGCAATCATGCTAAAATGAGGTCATATTGGATTAGATTGGGCCTAATCCATGACTGGTATTCTTATAAAATGGGAGGGAATTTGGACGCAAAAACACAGAGACACACAGAAAGAACACAATGTGATGACAGAGGTAGAGATAAGAGTGAGGTATCTATAAGACAAGGAATGTCAAGGATTGCTGGCAACCACCAGAAATTAGAGGAAGGCACAGAACTTATTCTCACTCAAAGCCTCCAGAACAAACCAACCCTCCTGATTCCAGACTTTTAGCTTCCAGAATTATGAGAGAATAAACTTCTGTTGTTTCAAGCCATCCAGTTTGTGGTAATTTGTTAGACAGCCCTAGAAAGTGAATACAGATGGTGACCACCAGATCTTTCTAATGTATAGGAATGCTTCTCCCATAACAATTAAAAAAGTGATGGGGTATTAATTTCACATCACATAAATGCTCTGTTCCCACTGGACCTGGCATCTCCTAGTGCAGAAAGCAAGGAAGTGCTCAAAAATCAATGGGGTCATGTTACCTATTCATGTTGAATAGGTAAAGGTGTTAGCTTGAAGGGATTTTCCATTGACCAACAAGAATAAGTATAATTGATTATAAAACATTCTTTTTAAAAAAAATCCATGAATTCATAGTGATACTCAAAACAAAAGAGAAAGTAAAGAAGAATTCAACGAATAATAAACAAATGTCAAAGGACTGATAGAATAAGTAAATAACAATCCTGCAACCCCCAGTGAAATAATTAGAATAAGGATTACCAATGGATGCTCAAAATATCATATGAAAGTTTGTTGAGGAACAGGGCACCAGCTGGGTTTGAACATTTTAACCTGCTTCTTAGGTTCTTTCCTTCTCTGCCATGTCTAGGGTCAACAGTGTTTGCTAGATTTGAGGATCTTCTTAACTGTTTCTTTCTCTTTCCTTCAGGGTCCAGGCATAGTTTTTCTAACCATCCTCCAGAGCCATGGTCTCAAACACTGTTGTTCCCTTGGGGAGCTTTTAAAAATCTGATGCCTAAGCTGCAGCCCAGACCAATTATATCAGAATCTCTGCAGATGGCAAAATAACTTCTAAATGTCCCCAAGTGGTTCTAGTGTACAGCCAAGTGTAAGAATTACTGCTCTAGCTTCAGTCTTGTTAGGTCCTCATGGTAAGGGATATGAAGCCAGAAAGTGAGCAAACAAATCATGTTTATTATCACTCTGAATGGATCAAAATCTACACTTGGACTTGATCTATTATTGTTCTGCCCAGCTGCCATTAAGGGGATCGTATCTTTCAGGACCTGCCCTTAAAGGCTTAACTCCACACATGATCCACAAGGCTATTCCTTCAAGATGCATACCTTACCTCCTTCTCCATCTGTCATAGCTTTGTCACCTTGGACCAGTTTAAATGCCCTTTTTAATATGGCTTCTTTCTCTCAGCAAAATTATTTTGAGATTCATCCATGTTGTTTCAGGTATCAATAATTAATTTTTATTCCAGAGCAGTATCCCATTTTATACAACAATTTGTTTGCCCATTCATCTGTTGATGGACATTTGGGTTGTTTGTAATTTTTGCCTATTACAAATAAAGATGCTATGAACATTCACATACAAGTCTTTGTATGAACATTTCATTTCTCTTGGGTAAATACCTAGGAATGAAATGGCTTAATCGTATGGTAAGTATATGTTTAACCTTTTTTTTTCAGATTTTTTTTTTTTTAGGTTGCACCCTGCGGCATGCAGGATCTTATTTCCCCAAGCAGGAATGGAGCCTGTGCCCCCTGCATTGGGAGCACAAAATCTTAACCGCTGGACCACCAGGGAAGTACTATTTAACCTTTTAAGGTACTGCCAAACTGTTTTTCAAAGTGGTTTTACCATTTTCATCCCCAACAACACTGTATGAGAGTTTCAGTTGATCTTCACCCTCAACAATACTTGGTATGGTCTTTCTCTTTATTTCAGTCATTCTAATAGATATATAGTGAGATTTCATTGTGATTTAATTTCCACTTCCCTAATGACTAATGAGGTTGAGTGTTGAGCATCCTTTTATGCATTTATTTGCCATCTGTATCTCTTCTTTGGTGAAGTATCAGTTCATATCTTTTCTCATTTTTTGTTGAGTTCTTGGTTTTCTTATTATCGAGTTTTAAGAGTTTTTAAAAATATATTCTGAATACAAGTCTTTTATCAGTTATGTAATTTGCAAATATTCTTCTTCCAGTCTTTGGCTTGCCTTCATTCTGTTAACAGTGTCTTTCAAAGAGCAGAAGTTATTAATGTTGATGAAGTATAACTTATCAAATTTTTTAACAGATTGTGCTTTGGTGTTTTTTTCTGAGAAATTTTTGGCCTAACACAAAGTCACAAATTTTTTCTCTTAGGTTTTATTCTAATCATTTTATAATTTAAAATTTTAAATTTAGGGCTATCATCACTTTTGAGTTCATTTTTTTATGTTGCCATGTATGAATCAAAGTTCATTTTTCTGCATATGGATATCCAACTGGTCATGCAATATTTTTTGAAAATACCATCCTTTCTCCAGTGAATTGCCTTTGTACCTTTGTCAGAAACAACTTACCAGATATGTGTAAGTCTACTTCTGGACTCTATAATATTCCAGTGATCTCTTTTCCTATCTTATTGCCAATCCCACACTGTCTTGATTAATGTCAGTTTATGTCTTAAAGTCAAGCAGTGTAAGTCCTCTAACTTTGTTTTTCTTTTACAAAGTGGTTTCAGTTATTCTAGGACTGTTGCATTTCTGTATGAATTTTAGAATAAGCTTGCCAATTTCTATTTATAAAAACTCCTCTGGGATTTTTATTGGGATTGTACTGAATCAACAGGCCAATTTGGAGGGAAGTGACATGTTAACAATATCAAGTCTTCCAAGTCAGGAATACAGCATGTCTCTCCACTAATTTTTTTTTTTTTTTTTTTTTTTTTGGTGGTATGCGGGCCTCTCACTGCTGTGGCCTCTCCCGTTGCAAAGCACAGGGTCCGGACGCACAGGCTCAGCGGCCATGGCTCACAGGCCCAGCTGCTCCGCGGCATGTGGGATCTTCCCGGACCGGGGCACGAACCTGCGTCCCCTGCATCGGCAGGCGGACTCTCAACCACTGCGCCACGAGGGAAGCCCTCTCCACTAATTCTTATAAGTAATTTTCAGTGTACAAGTCTTGCACATTGTTTATCAGATTTAGCCATTAAGCATTTCATATTCCTGATGCTATTGTAAGTGGTTTTGTTTTTGTTCATTTCAATTTCTTCTTGTTCATTGCTAGTAGAGAAATAAAATTGATTTTTATGTTGATCTAGTATATTACAAAATTGACAAACTCACTTATTAATTATAGTAGCTTTTTTGTAGATTCCATAAGATTTTCTAAGTAAACAATCAGATAACTTGATGACTTAACATCTGCAAATAAAGACAGCCTTACTTCTATGCAATCTGTATGTCTTCTTTTGTTGCCTCTTGCACTGAATGGGACCTCCAACACAATGTCAAGGAGAAATAAAGAACACATTCTTGTCTTGTTCATGAGCTTAGGGAGAAAGTATTTATTATTAAGTATTTATTATAAGTATTTATTATTTAAAACAAAGTATGATATTAGTTGAAAGTTTTTCATAGATGCACTTTATCAGGTTGAGGAATTTCCCTTCTACTTCTAGTTTTCTGAGAGTTATTATCAGAAATAGATGTTGGGTTTTGTCAAACGTTTTTTATTCATCTATTGGAATGGTCATATATTTCTTCTTTTTTAGTCTATTTATAAGTGAACTACATTAATTGACAATCTAATTTTTTAAATTTTATTGGAGTATAGTTGATTTACAATGTTGTGTTAGTTTCAGATGTATAGCAAAGTGATTCAGTTATATACATATATGTATATACAACATATATTCATTCTTTTCAGATTCTTTTCTCATAAATGTTATCACGGAATATTAAGTAGAGTTCCCTGTGCTATACAGTAGTTCCTTGTTGGTTATCTATCTTAAACAGTAATTCCCCTACATACAAACAAGTTCCATTCTGAGAGTGCATTTGTAAGTCCAGTTTGTTTGTAAGTCCAACAAAGTTAGACTAGGTACCTAACTAACACAATCGGCTCTATGGTACTGTACTGTAATAGGTTTATAATACTTTTCACACAAATAATACATAAAAAACAAACACAAAAAGTAAAGAAAACCTTTTTAATCTTACAGTACATTACCTTGAAAAGTACAGTAGTACAGTACAGTACAACAGCTGGCACACAGCATCTGGCATCGAGTGAACAGGCAAGAAAAGTTACTGACTGGAGGAGGGAGAGGAGGTGGGAGATGGTAGAGCTGAAGGATCATCAGCAACAGGAGATGGAGGGCAAGCTGCAATTTCATTCACGCCTGACGTTGATGACACAGGTTCTGGTTCCTTGCTGGATTCAATTCTATCTACCCTCCTGAAAAAATGATCCAGTGATATATGGGTAGTAGCTCTCTTTTTCTCATCATAGATGACACGGTAGCACTGGATTGCACTCTGAACAGCTGCTGCAACCTTCATGTACCACTCTACGTTCAGGTCCTGTGCCTCAGAACCTAACAGTGCCTCCTCAAATAAAGAAAAGCCCCTTGCCATTTCGTGTCATGAATCTCTTCAGTTCTCAGTTACTTCTTCTTCCTCTTGTCTCTCTTCACCCTTCCTCTGGGCCTCCAATTCCATCAGGTCTTCAACCTTTGCATCTTTGAAAGTTCACAACTTGAAGTTTCGTATGTAGGGGACTTACTGTATACAGTAGTGTGTGTATGTTAATCCCAAGCTCCTGATTTATCCCTCCCCCTGCTCCATGTTTCCCCTTTGGTAACCATCAGTTTGTTTGGGATATATGTAAGTCTGTTTCTGTTTTGTAAATAAGTTCGTTTGTATAAATTTTAACTATATTCCACATATGAGTGATATCATATGATACTTGTCTTTGTATGATTTACTTAGTATGATAATCTCTAGGTCCATCCATGTTGCTGCAAATGGCATTATTTCATTCTTTTTATGGTTGAGTAATAAATCCATTCCTCTGTCAATGGACGTTTATGTTGCTTCCATGTCTTGGCTATTGTAAATAGTGTTACAATGAACATGGGGGTGCAAGTAACTTTTTTTTTTAATGTGGACCATTTTTAAAGTCTTTATTGAATTTGTTACAATATCGCTTCTGTTTTATGTTTTGGTTTTTAGGCCCCGAGGCATGTGGGATTCTGACCAGGGATTGAATCAGCACCCCCTGCATTGGAAGGCAAAGTCTTAACCACTGGACTGCCAGGGAAGTCCCTGAATGTATCTTTTTGAATTATGGTCTTCTCTGGATATATGCCCAGTAGTGGGATTGCTGGGTCATATGGTAGTTTTATTTTTAGTTTTTTTGAGGAACCTCCATACTGTTCTCCAATTTACATTCCATCAACAGTGCAGGAGGGTTCCCTTTTCTCCACACCCTCTCAAGCATTTATTATTTGTAGACTTTTTGATGACGGTCATTCTGACTGGTGTGAGGTAATTCCTCACTGTAGTTTTGATTTGCATTTCTCTAATAATTAGTGATGTTGAGCATTTTTTCATGTGCTTTTTGGCCATCTGTATGTTTTCTTTGGAGAAATGTCTATTTAGATCTTCTGCCTACTTTTTGATTGGGTTTTTTTAAATATATAGAGCTGCATGAGCTGCTTGTATATTTTGGAGATTAATCCCTTTTTGGTCACTTCCTTTGCAAATATTTTCTCTTATTCTGCAGGTTGTCTTTTCATTTTGTTTATGGTTTCCTTTGCTATGCAAAAGCTTAAGTTTCATTAGGTCCCATTTGTTTATTTTTGTTTTTATTTTCATTACTCTAGGAGGTGGATCCAAAAAGATATTGCCTCGATTATGTCAAAGAATGTTCTGCCTATGTTTTCCTCTAAGAGTTTTATAGTATCTGGTCTTACATTTAGGTTTTTAATCCATTTTGAGTTTATTTTTGTGTATGGTGTTAGGGAATGTTCTAAATTTCATTCTTTTACATATAACTCTCCAGTTTTCCCAGCACCACTTATTGAAGAGACTGTCTTTTCTCCATCATATATTCTTGCCTCCTTTGTCATAGATTAATTGACAATCTAATGTTAAACCAACCTTGCATTCCTATTAAATATCCCATTTGGTCATGATCTATTACTGTTTTTACATATTGTTGGATTTGCTTTGCTGAAATTTTAACACGAATTTTACATACATGTCCATGAGGATATTGGCCTGAACATTACTTTTCTTGTAATATCAGTCCCTGGTTGGGTATCAGAATAATACTGGCCTCAGGGGAAGTAGTCCCACCCTTCAATATTTTGGAAATGTCATACATTTAGTTCTATATATGTAATAAATCCCACAATCATTGTTATTTGTTTTGCTTTAAGCAGTCAATTATCTTTTAAAGGGAAAGTTTAAATAATATTTTTTAAAGTCTTTGTATTTACTCATGTAGTTGTCACTTCCAGTGCTCTTTATGCCTTTGTGTAGGTTTTTATCTGGCACCATTTTCCTTTTGCCTGAAAGACTTCCCTTAATATTTCTCGTAGTGCAGGTCTGATGGTGAAAAGTTCTTTCAGCTTTTGTATATCTGAAAAAGTATTTTGTCTTTACTTTTCAAATATGTTTTTTTCTGGGAAAAGAATTCTAGGTTAGTAAGTTTTCAGTACTTTAAAGATGTTAATCTACTGTCTTCTACCTTGCACTGTTTCCAACAAGAAATCTGCTTTAAACTTTATCTTTGTTTCTCCATATGCTATGTATCTTTTTTTTCTCTTAACTGCTTTTAAGATTTTATCTTCATCACTGCTTCTAAGAAATGTGCTTGTGGGGACTTCCCTGGTGGTGCAGTGGTTAAGAATCTGCCTCCCAATGCAGTGGACATGGGTTTGAGCCCTAGTCTGGGAACATCCCACATGCCGTGGAGCAACTAAGCCCATGTGCCACAACTACTGAGCCTGCGTTCTAGAGCTCATGAGCCAGAACTACTGAGTCCACGAGCCACAACTACTGATGCCCGCACTCCTAGAGCTGTGCTCTGCAACAAGAGAAGCCACCACAATGAGAAGCCTGCGCACCACAGTGAAGAATAGCCCCAGCTTGCCACAACTAGAGAAAGCCCCCACACAGCAACGAAGACCCAATGCAGCCAAAAATAAATAAATAAATAAATAAATAAATTTATAAAAAAAAGAAATACGATTGTGGTATGCTTAGTGTAGCTTTACTCAAGGTTCCTTTGCTTGGGGTTTATTGTGCTCTTGGATCTGAGGTCTTTAGTTCTTGTCATATTTTTTAACATTTTGGTCATTATTTCTTCAAATATCTTTTCAACTCCCTCTTCTCAGTCATCTCCTTCAGGGATTCCAATTATACATATATTTGGCTGATTAAAGTTGTCCCACAGTTCACTTATGCTCTATTTATTTAATTTCAGTCTTTTTTCCCCTGTTTGTTTCATTTTGGATAGTTTTTATTTCTATGTCTTCAATTTTACTAAAATTTTCTTCTTCAGTATCTAATCTGCCATTAATCATATCTGGTGCCTTTTTCATCTCAGACATTGTAGTATTCATCTCTAGAAATTTGATTTGCATTTCTTTAATATCTTTTATGTCCCTGCTTGTCATGTTCAATCTTGCCTCTAGTTTCTTTAATATATGGAATACAATCACAATAACTATTTTAATTTCCTTGTCCACTAATTCTATTATCTGTGTTTTTCTGGGTTGGTTTTATTTTTTCCCCCGTTAATGGGTCATCTCCCCAGATTTTTTGCACATCTGGAAATTTCTTGAGTTTTGTTCTTGGATATAGTTAAATTCATTAGAAATGGTTTGATGCTTTCAGGTCTTCCTTTAGGCTCTTTTGGGCAAGTTCTAGTGTCCTGAATTTCAGCCTGGACACTCTCTTTAGACAATAATCTGGGTCACTAATTTCTTTCCTCTTTCTCAGTGATCACTGTCCTTTATTGTCTAATGTTCAATGTCTTTAGAGCCATTGTTTCATATCTTTTCAAGTTTTTTAGTTGTTTCAGGTAGGACTATAAATCCAGTCCATCTTGACAGAAGTGTGTGTGTGTGTGTGTGTGTGTGTGTGTGTGTGTGTGTGTGAATCTTACCTTTGTTATGTTCAGCAAAATGTGAAAGATAGAGAGGAAGTTACCATTGCCTAGGGGTACAGAAATCATGGGATAATTTGTGTTTATTAAATCAACAAATACATATTGAATATCTGAAGTTCATCTTTTAGTTTCATGACCAATATCCTAACAATGCTCCCAACTTTCCTTGGGGTAGCAATATGCCCAGCCCTAGATAATGTATCTTGATGGTCTAAACCTACACTGGCCAATATGGTAAGCCCTAGCCACATGTAGCTATTGAGCACTTGAAATGTGGTTCATCTGAATTGAGATGTGCCATAAGTATAAATCTGCACAGCAGATTTTGAAGAATTAATGCCAGAAAAAGTAAAATATCTCCTTATTCATTTGTATATTAGTTTCCTATCAAAGTGATAATATTTTGAAAAGATTGGTTTAAATAAAATATATTATTAAAAGTAATTTCATCTCCTTATGTTTTTAATGTGGCTACTAGAAGATTTTAAATTATACATATGACACATTATATTTCTATTGGACAGCACTGCTTTGAACCAGTCATGACAATATTATTCTGCATTAGTCAGGGTTCTCCAGAGAAACAGAATCAATAGGAATTATTTATTTACTTATTTACTCATTTACTTATTTATTCCTTATAAGTAATTGGCTCACATGATTATGGAGGAAGGCAAGGTCAAGATCTGCAGGGTAAGTAAGCAAGCTAGAGACCCAGGAGAGCTGATGGTATAGTTCCCATTCAAAGGCTAGGAGGCTCAAGACCCCAAAAGAGCTGATGTTCCAGTTCAAGTCTGAAGAAAAGAAAAAGTTGATGTCCCAGTTTGAAAGAAATCAGCCAGGAAGAATTCTCTCTTACTTGAGGGAGGGTCAGCCTTTTTGTTCTATTCAGGTCATCAACTGATTGGATAAAGCCCATCCACATTAGGGAGGGCAATCTGCTTCACTCAGTCAACCAATGTAAATATTAATCACATCCAAAAACAACCTCACAGAAACACCCAGAATAATGTTTGGCCAATATCTGAGCACCCTATAGCCCAGTAAAATTAACACATAAAATTAACCATCATATGTTCCCTGTTTTTCCAACCTCCCTTGAAGATAGAGCTATTGACTCAGTTATGGGTAATGAGATGTGAAGGAAAATCTGCTCTGAGACTCCTAGGAAAACTTTTGTTCCCATAGAAGAAGACATGGCTAGCACCATCTTTCCTTGTTTCTTCCAATCTTACATGTGATGCCTGCATCTGGGGTAGCCATCTTGTGACCTTGAGGTAACAAATGAGGGGAGAAACAGCAAAATGCTAAGGGTAATGGAGAAGAAATATAGACAGATCCTGGGTGCCTGATGGTACTGTTGAGCCACTAAAACAGTACCAGCAATTGCTTACCTTTGGATTTCTTCTTAGGTGGCTAAATTAAACCCCTATTTGTTAAGTCCATGCTAAAATAAACCCCTATTTGATAAGTCCACAATTTGGGTTTTTTTTTTTACTTGCAGCCAAACATATTCCCAACTGATATATACCAGTTAGAAGAATAGCAGGTAATTTTAAATTGTGGTAATTACTATGAAGGAAATAAACAAAGGGAAACTGGGTATAATCATGGAAGTCTCCTCTTATGAGATAATAATTAAACTGAGATATAAATAAGTGAAAAGGAGCTGGCAACACATACCAGAAAGAGAGAGAGAGAGAGAGGTCAGGGTGTGGGGAGAGATGTTCCAGGCAGAGGGAATAGCAAGTGAAAACACCCTTAGATGGAAAAGAGCTTGGCTGGTCAAGGAACTGAAGGAAGAAGGAGTGGGAGCAGAGTGAGCAAGGAGGAGAGAGGTATGGGGCGAGACTGGAGAAATAGGTAGGCTCTAAGTCATGCAGGGATTTAGGGGTCATAGAACATAGTTCGGACTTTTGGTGCAGTGGGAGACTCTTGAAAACTTTTTATTGTCATAGCTAAATGGTTTTGAGTAAGAGAGTCCTGGTTGCAATGTGCAACATGGAAGCTGGAAGACCAGTAGGAAGCGGTCACAGTACATACAAAAAAGAAAATAGATACTCAAATACAAAGTTACATAGTTAAGATGGGACATATGATGGAAATTCATAAGCCACTGTTGAGACAGCAAAACTCTCTCAAATCTGTAATTACACTAAATTCATGTATGACCTCCAGGTTACAGGAGTTGAGCTTATTCTCTCCACTTGACAGAAGAGAAATCTGTGATCCAAAGAGGTGATACCTGGCTCAAGACTACAGAAGTCACTCACAGAACCAACCAGTCCCTTCAAGCCAGCTTCCATGCCTAACCGTCATGGGACCCAAGGTTTTCTGAGCCAAATTACCATGCATTCCCCTATTAAACCCACAAAACCCTTTGCTTGAAACACTACCCTCAATTTTGCCAGCTAAAAATTATCACCCTGATCCCCTCTCCCAGCTCTCCTAAATTTAAAAAAATGTAGATAGCCCATAAATAAACCCACATACTTTTGGTCAGTTAATCTACAACGAAGGGGGCAAGAATATACAATGGTGAAAATAGTCTGTTCAATAAGTGGTGCTAGGAAAACTGGACAGATACATGTAAAAGAATGAAATTAGAACATTCTCTAACACCATATACAAAAATGAACTCAAAATGGATTAAAGGTCTAAACATTAGACCGGATACTATAAAACTCTTAGAGTAAAACTTAGGCAGAACACTCTTTGACATAAATTGCAGCAATAGTTTTTTTGAATTTGTCTCCTAAAGTAAAGGAAATAAAAGCAAAAATAAACAAATAGGACCTAATTAAACTTAAAAGCTTTTGCACAGCAAAGGAAACCATCGACAAAATGAAAAGATAGGGACTTCCCTGGTGGCATGGTGGTTAAGAATCCATCTGTCAATGCAGGGGACCCGGGTTCGATCCCTGGTTCGGGAAGATCCCACATGCCATGGAGCAACTAATCCCGTGCACCACAACTACTGAAGCCCATGCGCCTAGAGCCCATGCTCCCCAACAACAGAAGCCACCACCTTTGCCTCAACTAGAGAAAGCCCCCGCACAGCAACAGAAGACCAAATGCAGCCAAAAATATAAATAAATAAATTTATATATTAAAAATAAAAAATGAAAAGACAACCTACTGAATGGAAGAAAATATTTTGCAAATGCTATGACCAATAAGGGGTTAATATCGAAAATATATAAACAGCTTGTACAACATCAAAAAAAAACTATCAACTCGATTAAAAAATTGCCAGAAGACCTGAATACACATTTTTCCAAAGAAGATATACAGATGGCCAACAGGCACATGAAAAGATGCTCAACTTAGCTAATCATCAGAGAAATGCATATTAAGATGACCATGAGATATCACCTCACACCTGTCAGAACAGTCATCATCAAAACGAACACAAATAATAAATGTTGGTGAGGATGTGGAGAAAAGGGAACCCTTGTGCACTGTTGCTGGGAATGTAAATTGGTGCAGCCATTGTGAAAAACAGTATGGAGTTTCCTCCAAAAACTAAAAATAGAACTACCATATGATCCAGCAATTCCACTCCTGGGTATATTAATCTGAAAAAAACAAAAACATTAATTCAAGACTACATGCACCCCAATGTTCAATTACCAAGATATGGAAGCAACCTAAGTGTCCATCAACAGATTAATAGATAAAAAAGATGTGGCACACAAACACAATGGAATACCACTCATCCATAAAAAGAAATTTTGCCATTTGAAGCAACATGGATGGACTTGGAGGGCATTATGCTAAGTGAAATAAGTCAGAGAAAGATTGTATGATATCACTTATATGTGAAATCTAAAAAATACAGCAAACTAGTGAATATAACAAAAAAAAAGAAGCAGATGCACAGATATAGAGAGCAAACTAGTGGTTATCAGTGGGGCCGGGGGTGTGTACAATATAGGGGTGAGGGAGTAGGAGGTACAAACTATGGGGTGTAAGATACGCTACAAGGATGTATTGCACAACACAGGGAATACAGCCAATATTTTCTAATAACTGGAAATGGAGTGTAACCTTTAAAAATTCTATAATAGTTCTTTAATTAAAAAAAAAAAAGCTCAAGAAAAAAGAAAAATACGATTTGGGAATCACCAAAGTTCTCACCAGATCCACGAGGGGGCAAAACAGAGTCAGTGGACTTGCTTCCATCCTTTCTCTGGCTCCCAATCGTGGAATACAGAGCAAAGATGAGGCGGACTCTGAGCTTGGGTGGGTAGGCAGGGGCCAAGGGCAGGAGAGGCCCCAGGAGCACGTCAACGGCTCTCCTTCCCTCATATCTACAGTGGAAAGGGTCTCTGCCACCCCCACTGCTAGACAGAAATGTGGTTTCAGCTTCTGAAAAGTCACAAACTCCCTTTGGTTTAAGTGATAATGTAAGACTCACCTGGTGCCAAGAAGGCGGGGCTTCTACATGTCAGTCAGGCATTGGCTGTGGGCTGCCAAGGGAGGGGCATATATCCTACCAAACACGGAGCTCTCTTTGGGCTTTGGGTAATTCTGCAGGGAATAAAGAAGACAGCGGTGAGCCAGTAGCAAGCAACATGAACCACAACTACAGATTGTACACCGACCTGTAATGGGACCTTGATGAGGCACCAACAGTGTCTACTTCAGTCCTGTATCCAGTTTATTCCTGTCCGCATCCAGCCTCTCTCCTGATCTTTCCACGGTAAGAACAGGGGATGGCCTATCCTCATGTGGACCCAGACACTGGGAGAGCGTTTTCACAGCAGCTGGGACAGAGTCTGTGAGAGTCTAATGGATCCTGAGGCCCGACCTCCTGCCACTGGAATCTTCTAAGCGGTTCCTCCTTTAGGAACCCAGGGGAATCTCTCTTGCCAAACATTTGCCTCCTCTCCTGTTTCCTGCCTGACTACAGAGGGATTAGGTCATGCTCTTAGCTTTTGACACATTTTATTTTCCTGGGGACCAGGCTTTTTATGGCTTTGCCAAAAACAAAGGTCCCATCCTCACCACTTTATCACTTAAACCATAAAATGTTTGTGTAAACCATAAAATGTTTGTGTAAACCATAAAATGTTTTAGCTAAAAGAATGCTTTTCTACAGCAGAAATACATACCCACCCAGTCCCTGGTGGCTTTGGGAGCCCACTAAGCACGATAAAGGTTGACAACAACTGAACGTCCAGTATCTGAATCTCCCATGTATCACTGAGGAAATCACCACTGACTTAGCACAGAAATTAAATGACGTTTTTTTCATTCCCTTTTCTAAAACTAAGGGCTTTGCCAATTGGATGCTTCCACCTGGGTCTTTGAATCCCCTGGGCTTCCTATGCCTAAGAAGTCTGCTTTTATCCCAGAGTCTCTGGACCCAGCATCAGTCCCCACTTCTGGCCTTTGGAATTTGCTTCGGTTGGGTCCTCCGACTAGGTGAGGGCTGGCCCCTCAATGCTCCCTGAGCTTGGATATCTCAGTCTCAGAAGTGATCTTAACCCTTAGAGCCCCATTCATGAGATACCAGGCCCCAGCGCAAAGCAGCTGGGAGATCCCATGCTCTCTTTACCCATTCTCATGGCCTCACCATGTGCCCTTCTGAATCTTTTGTAACTTATTGATCCTCTCACTACCTCTCTAACAGGGTGCTCTTTGCTCTTCTCTACCCAATACTCAATATTGGGCCCTTGGGGAGTACCCGGCTCTATGCTAAGGCTCAGCCTGTGTGTATCCCCTTGAAGGGATGAGATGGTTTCTGCCATCTGGCAGAAACCATCTCATCCCTTCAAGTCAAAGGCCCCCAGGCACTCAGTGCTGGGGTTAGAGAGCTGACCCGGAATCTCTGTTTTGCCTCCTGTGCATAAAGATACCCCAGAAAACAGTAAAAAAAAAAAAGAAAAGAAAAGAAAAGAAAAAGAAAAAAGCCAACTTATTAGGTAAAACCCCATCAACTGACAGATAATCTTCACGTCTTCACTGTATATATTTCCTTGGCAGGTAAGAGGCACCTAGGTCTGGTGGAGACAGATAGTTTTCTTTTCCTATTGTAAACTATTTTCATGGCCAAAACAGGGGTCAGATGCTTTGCAAATCAGGTACATGGGTCAGGTTGGGGACATGAGAGAGGGAGGGAGGAGGGAGGAGGGAGGAAAGAGAAAAAGAAGTGAAAACTCTTTCCCAAGAGCTGGAGAGAGCCTGCTCCACATCTTTCCTGAGGATTAGGAAAGGGCTGCAGACAAAGCAGATGGGCCTGAGTACATGATGACCCCACCCTATAGCCTGGAATGAAAAGAGCTATCTTGCCCCACACGCCTACCCCACCTACCTCAGGTGCCCACACCATGGAGGCAGCTCATCCTGGGCTTCCTGTCAAACCATGTCAGAACATGTTGGGGGAATAAATTCCCTTCACTGATTCAGAATATGGAGGGCTTGGGCCCTCTCCATCTACTATAGTTGCCCTGGAATGTGGGTGAGCACCAGTTAACAATTGCTGGGAGATGATATCCAAAGGGCTCTTCTGGGAAAGACTTGCTGAGGGGCATGAGGCCTTGAGGAGAGAGGAAGACAGCAGTGGGGGAGCCCCAGAGTTACCCCCTTCTGCAAGTGCCTGCCTGGAACTGAAGACACAGGCCCTTGTGAGCGTTAGAGCAGTACACACTTTGAACAGGCAGGGGGCTGGTGGGAGTCCCCATGATAGAATCTACAGGCTACAAAAAAAATGTGGAGTGGAGGAGGCAACAGAGTGAGGGTTAGGCCAGACAAAAGGGGCCTGAGGGAGGTCGTCTCCCAAATTGGTACTCTTGGAATCTATCTGGAACATATAAAAATAACCTTGGAGAGCAGGGGAGCTGGAGATCTGGCATGGATCTTCAAGGAGGCTGAAGGGAGACACAGCCCAGCTCTCCCGTAAGGTCTTCCTGATGAAGATACAGCAGAAAGAAAGGCAAAGCAAGATAGCTTGTGACTCCTCATTCCTGTTCCCTCACCATCTGGGACCTGGGAACAGAACGGAATTGATCTTAAGATGTACAGTTGCCACCTGACTGAGACTTGAAGGATGTGACACCAGTGAGTGAGCAGGGGGCTGTGCTGGCCACCAAGGGGCAGCTGTGAGCCCCACATCCTGGCCAACCTGCACAGCTCCTCCTCAAGGAAAGAAAGGCAGGAGAAGAGGCTAAAAGGGCAAAGTAGGAAGACCCTGAGCTCACCTCCTCCCAAGGACACACCATAAAAACAACTATTTACAGAGCACTATCAATGAGAATGACCTGAAGATTAGAAGAAAAGATCTTCTACAGCTTTATGAAGACATAAAGAAGGAGCCACAACAAGTCAAGTAGGAGGAATGGAGATGCAGTATAGTTAAGACTCACATCTCCAGGTAGGCAGTCCACAAACAGAAGAGTAATCACAATTGCAGTGATTCTCCTCAAGGAGAGGTGTCCAAGGCCCACGCTGGACTCCCCAGCCTAGGGATCGTGCACCAGGAAGAAGAGCCCCCCGAACGTTTGGCTTTGAAGGTCATTGGGTCCAGAGAGCTATGGAAAACAGAGACACCACTCTTAAAAAGGCACACACAAAAGCTCCATAGCTGGTGACAGCCATTTTGGGGATCTCATCCTACCACAAGGACACTGGTGTTGGCAAGCACCATTTTGGAGTTATCCCTCTAGCTTATGAGGGCTGGGACCTGGCCTTGCCCATGAGCCAGTAAGCACCAGTCCTAAGACCCCCCAGGCCAAGCAGCTAGCTATATGGGACACAGCACCACTCACCAGCAGGCCAGCTGCCATAAACCCTTCTGTGTCCCACAGGAACCCTGAAACCTGGCCCTGCCCACCAGAGAGCCTAGAACTTGATCCTAAACCACCAGTGGGCTGAAACTAGCCCCATGATCCCCTGGGACCCACAACTACCACCAGGTGACTGGGCCCTGACCACTAGCAGGTCAAGTTGGGAATTCCCTGGGTCATACAGCCAGCCACACAAGGACCAGGTCCCACCCACTAGCAGCTGGCAGCCTCTGCACTAGGCAGGGCTAAGCAAACAACTGAGATGGGAATCAGCCATGCTTACCAGTGTGCTCACAGTAGTCAGACCAATCATAATAGAAGGGCCCACACAGCCCACATAGAGGGTAATCAAAGAGCATATAGCTCTGGTGTCCACAGGGGAGTGGGATACTGGGCCCTCTAGGATGTCCTACAGAAGGCAACTTCTCCAAAATCAGGAAACATAACCAACCTACTTAATGCATAGGAATAAAAACAGAAAATTAGGCAAAATGTGGTGAGAGAGGAACGTGTTCCAAATGAAAGAACAAGATAAAACACCAGAAGAACTAAGCAAGATGGAAATAAGCAATCTACCCAATAAAGAGTTCAGGATAGTGACCATGAAGATTATCAAAGAAGTTAGGAGAAGAATGGATGAACACAGTAAGAAGTTTAACAAAGAGTTAGAAAATATAAAAAAGAACCAAACAGAGCTGAAAAATACAATAACTGAAATAAGAAATACACTAGAAGGAATCAACAGTAGATTAGATGATACAGAGGAACAGATCAGTGAACTGAAAGAGACAGTAGTGGAAATCACTCAAGCTAAACAGAAAAAAAAGAAAAAAGAATTTTAAAAAATGAGGACAGTTTAAGAGACCTCTGGGACAACATCCAGCATACTAATATTCTCATTACAGGAGGAGAGAGAGAAAGGCGCAGAGAACATATTTGAAGACATAACAGCTGAAAACTTCCCTAAACTGGGAAAGGAAACAGACATCCATAGGAAGTACAGAGAGTCCCATTCAGTATCAACCCAAAGAGGACCACACCAAAACACACTGTAATTAAAATAGGAAAAATTAAAGATAAAGAGAAAATATTAAAAGCAGCAAGGGAAAAGCAACTAGTTACATACAAGGGAACTCCGATAAGGCTATCAGCTGACTTTTCAGCAGAAACTCTGCAGGCTAGAAGGGAGTGGCACTATATATTTAGAGTAATGAAAGGAAAACACCTACAACCAAGAATACTCTACCAGGTAAGCCTATTATTCAGATTTGAAGGAAAGAAAAGAGTTTTACAGACTAGCAAAAGCTAAAATAGTTCAGCACCATTAAACTGGCTTTACAAGAAATGATAAAGGGTCTTCTCTAAGTGGAAAAGAAAAGGTCACAACTAGAAATATAGAAATTAGTAGGGAAACATCTCACTGGTAAAGGCAAATATACAGTAAAGGTAGGAGATCAACCACTTATAAAGCTAGTAGGAAGGTTAAAAGACAAAAGGAGTAAAATCATCTATATCTACAATAAGTAGTTAATGATGTAAAATATGATGTCAAACACAGCAAACATGGGGGGGCGGGGGGGCAAAAATGCAGAGTTGTTAAAATGCATTTGAATTTAAGAGATCAGCATCTTAAAATAATCACGTGTATGTATAGATTGCTATATATCAACCTCATGGTAACCACAGACCAAAAATCTGTAATAGATACACACACATAAATGGAAAATCTATACACACACACAAAAGAGAAAGGAATCCAAACATAACACCAAAGATCAAATGATAAGAGAAGAGAGTAAAAAAAGGAGGAACAAAAAAAGAACTATATATATGTATAGTTCTTATATAAATATATATAGTTCTTACATAAATGTATATATATATATTTATATTTGGCCACACCACATGGCTTGCAGGATCTTAGTTCCCTGACCAGAGACTGAACCCGTGCCCTCAGCAGTAAAAGCGTGGAGTCCTAATGACTGGACCACCAGGGAATTCCCAGAAAGAACTACAAAAACAACTCAAAAACAATTAACAAAATGGTGGTAAGTACAAATCAAATATAATTAATTTAATTGTAAATGGACTAAAAGACATAGAGTGGCTGAATGAATAAAAGAACAACACCCATATATATGCTGCCTACATGAGACTCACTCCATATTAAAATACACACAGAGACTGAAAATGAGATGGAAAAATGTACTCCATGCAAATGGAAACAAAAACAAAGTTGGAGGAGCAATACTTATATCAGATAAAATAGACATTCAAACAAACACTGTAAAAAAGACAGAGAAGGGCATTACATAATGATAAAGGGACCAATTCCACAAGAAGATATAGTAACTGTAAATATATACACACCCACCATAGGAACACATAAATACATAAAGTAAATGTTAACGACATAAAACGGAGAAACTGACAGTAACACGATAATATTAGAGGCCCTTAACACCCCACGTATATCAAGACAGAAAATCAATAAGGAAACGCTGACCTTAAATGACACTTTAGAGAATATGGGCTTAATAGATATTACAGAACATTCTATCCAAAAGCAAGAGAATACACATTCTTTTTTTTAAACATCTTTATTGGAGTATAAATGCTTTATAATGCTGTGTTAGTTTCTGCTGTATAACAAAGAGAATAAGCTATACGTATACATATATCCCCATATCCCCTCCCTCTTGCATCTCCCTCCCACCCTCTTTATCCCATCCCTCTGGGTGGTCACAAAGCATGGAGGTGATCTCCCTGTGCTATGCAGCTGCTTCCCACTAGCTATTTTATATTTGATAGTGTATATATGTCAATGTCACTCTCTCACTTCGTCCCAGCTTACCCTTCCCCCTCCCCACATCCTCAAGTCCGTGCTCTACATCTGCGTCTTTATTCCTGTCCTCCTGCCTCTAGGTTCTTCAGGATCCTTTTTTGTTTGTTTGTTTTAGATTCCATATATCTGTGTTAGCATACGGTATTTGTTTTTCTCTTTCTGACTTACTTCACTCAGTATGACAGACTCTAGGTCCATCCACCTCACTACAAATAACTCAGTTTCGTTTCTTTTTATAGCTGAGTAATATTCCATTGTACATATGTGCCACATCTTCTTTATCCATTCATCTGTCGATGGACACTTAGGTTGCTTCCATATCCTGACTATTGTAAATAGTGCTGCAATGAACATTGTGGTACCTGACTCTTTTTGAATTATGGTTTTCTCAGGGTATATGCCCAGTAGTGGGATTGCTGGGTCATATGGTAGTTCTATTTTTAGTTTTTTAAGGAACCTCCATACTGTTCTCAATAGTGAATGTATCAACTTACATTCCCACCAACAGTGCAAGAGGGTTCCCTTTTCTCCACACCCTCTCCAGCATTTACTGTTTGTACATTTTTTAATGATGGCCATTCTGGTGGGTGTGAGGTAGTTTTGATTTGCATTTCTCTACTGATTACTGATGTTGAGCATCCCTTCATGTGTTTGTTGGCAATCTGTATATCTTCTTTGGAGAAATGTCTATTTAGGTCTTCTGCCCATTTTTAGATTGTGTTGTTTGTTTATTTTTGATATTGAGCTGCGTCAGCTGCTTGTATATTTTGGAGATTAACCCTTCATCAGTTGCTTCATTTGCAAATATTTTCTCTCATTCTGAGGGTTGTCTTTTGGTCTTGTTTATTGTTTCCTTTGCTGTGCAAAAGCTTTTAAGTTTAATTAGGTCCCATTTGTTTATTTTTGTTTTTATTTCCATTTTTCTGGGAAGTGGTTCAAAAGGGATCTTGCTGTGATTTCTGTCATAGAGTGTTCTGCCTATGTTTTCCTCTAAGAGTTTTACAGTGTATGGCCTTGCATTTAGTTCTTTAATCCATTTTGAGTTTATTTTTGTGTATGTTGTTAAGGGAGTGTTCTAATTTCATTTTTTTGCATGTAGCTGTCCAGTTTTCCCAGCACCACTTATTGAAGAGGCTGTCTTTTCTCCGTTGTATATTCTTGCCTCCTTTACCAAAGATAAGGTGACTGTATGTGCATGGGTTTATCTCTGGGCTCTCTATCCTGTTATCATATGGTTTTTCATCCTTCAATTTATTAATATGGTGTATCACATTGATTGATTTGCATATATTGAAGAATCCTTGCATTCCTGGGATAAACCCCACTTGATCATGGTGTATGACCCTTTTAATGTGTTGTTGGGTTTTGTTTGCTAGTATTTTTTGAGGATTATTGCTTCTATGTTCATCAGTGATATTGGCCTGTAGTTTTCTTTTTTTGTGACATCTTTGTCTGGTTTTGGTATCAGGGTGATGGTGGCCTCATAGAATGAGTTTGGGAATATTCCGCCTTCAGCTGTATTTTGGAAGAGTTTGAGAAGTGTGGATGTTAGCTCTTCTCTAAATGTTTCATAGAATTCGCCTGTGAAGCCATCTGGTTCTGGGCTTTTGTTTGTTGGAATATTTTAATCACAGTTTCAATTTCAGTGCTTGTGATTGGTCTGTTTATATTTTCTATTTCTTCCTGGTTCAGTCTTGGAAGGTTGTGCTTTTCTAAGAATTTTTCCATTTCTTCCAGGTTGTCCATTTTATTGGCATATAGTTGCTTGTAGTAATCTCTCATGATACTTTGTATTTCCACAGTGCCAATTGTTACTTCTACTTTTTAATTTCTAATTCTATTTATTTGAGTCTTTTCCCTTTTTTTCTTGATGAGTCTGGGTAATGGTTTATCAATTTTATTTATTTTCTCAAAGAACCAGCTTTTAGTTTTATTGATCTTTGCTATTGTGTCCTTCATTTCTTTTTCATTTATTTCTGATCTGATCTTTATGATTTCTTTCCTTCTGCTAACTTTGATTTTTTTTGTTCTTCTTCTTCTTCTTTCTCTAATTGCTTTAAGTGTAATGTTAGGTTGTTTATTTGAGATGCTTCTTGTTTCTTGAAGTAGGATTTTATTGCTATAAACTTCCCTCTTAGAAATGCTTTTGCTGCATCCCATAAGTTTTTGGTTGTCGTATTTTCATTGTCATTTGTTTCTAGGTATTTTTTTAATTTCTTCTTTGATTTCTTCAGTGATCTCTTGGTTATTTAGTAGTGCAGTGTTTAGCCTCCACGTGTTTGTATTTTTTACAGGTTTTTTTTTTCCTGTAATTGATACCTAGTCTCATAACGTTTTGGTCAGAAAAGATACTTGATACAATTTCAATTTTCTTAAATTTACCAAGGCTTGATTTGTGACCCAAGGTATGATCTATCCTGGAGAATGTTCTATGAGCACTTGAGAAGAAAGTGTATTCTGTTGTTTTTGGATAGAATGTCCTACAAATATCAATTAAGTCCAGCTTGTTTAATGTATCATTTAAAGCTTGTGTTTCCTTATTTATTTTCATTTTGGATGATCTGTCCATTGGTGAAAGTGGGGTTAAAGTCCCCTACTATGATTGTGTTACTGTCAATTTCCCCTTTTATGGCTGTTAGTTTTTGCCTTATGTATTGAGGTGCTCCTATGTTGGGTCCATAAATATTTACAATTGTTATATCTTCTTGGACTAATCCCTTGATCATTATGTAGTGTCCTTCATTGTCTCTTGTAATAGTCTTTATTTTAAAGTCTATTTTGTCTGATATGAAAATTGCTACTCCAGCTTTCTTTTGATTTCCATTTGCTTGGAGTATCTTTTTGCATCCCCTCACTTTCAGTGTGTATGTGTCCCTAGGTCTGAAGTTGGTCTCTTGTAGACAGTATATATACAGGTCTTGTTTTCTGTATCCATTCAGCCAGGCTATCTCTTTTGGATGGAGCATTTAATCCATTTACATTTAAGGTAGTCATTGATATGTATGTTCCTAATGCCATTTTCTTAATTGTTCTGGGTTTGTTTTTGTAGGTCTTTTCCTTCTCTTGTGTTTCCTCCCTAGAGAAGTTCCTTTAGCATTTGTTGTAAAGCTGGTTGGGTGGTGCTGAATTCTCTTAGCTTTTGCTGGTCTGTAAAATTTTTAATTTCTCCATTGAATCTGAATGAGATCCTTGCTGAGTAGAGTAATCTTGGCTGTAGGTTTTTCCCTTTCATCACTTTAAATATGTCCTGCCACTCCCTTCTGGCTTGCAGAATTTCTGCTGAAAGCTCAGCTGTTAACCTTATGGGGATTCCCTTGTATGTTATTTTTTGCTTTTCTCTTGCTGCTTTTAATATTTCTTCTTTGTATTTAATTTTTGATAGATTGATTAATATGTGTCTTGGCGTGTTTCTCCTTGGATTTGTCCTGTATGGGACTCTCTGTGCTTCCTGGACTTGATTGACTATTTACTTTCTCATATTAGGGAAGTTTTCAACTATAATCTCTTCAAATATTTTCTCAGTCCCTCTCTTTTTCTCTTCTACTTCTGGAACCCCTATAATTCAAATGTTGGTGCATTTAATGTTGTCCCAGAGGTCTCTGAGACTGTCTCAATTCTTTTCATTCTTTTTTCTTCATTCTGCTCTGTGGTAGTTATTTCCACTCTTTTATGTTCCCAGTCACTTATCCATTCTTCTGCCTCAGTTATTCTGCTATTGATTCCTCCTAGAGAATTTTTAATTTCATTTATTGTATTGTTCATCATTGTTTGTTCTTTAGTTCTTCTAGGTCCTTGTTAAATGTAGCTTGTATTTTCTCCATTCTATTTCCAAGATCTTCGATATCTTTACTATCATTATTCTGAATTCTTTTTCAGGTAGACTGCCTATTTCCTCTTCATTTGTTGGTCTGGTGGGTTTTTACTTTGCTCCTTCATCTGTTGCATATTTCTCTGTCTTCTCATTTTACTTAACTTACTGTGTTGGGGGTCTCCTTTTTGCAGGCTGCAGGTTCATAGTTCCCATTGTTTTTAGTGTCTGCCCCCAGTGGCTAAGGTTGGTTCAGTTGGTTTTGTAGGCTTCCTGGTGGAGGAGACTGGTGCCTGTGTTCTGGTGGATGAGGCTGGATCTTGTCTTTCTGGTGAGCAGGACTGTGTCTGATGGTGTGTTTTTCAGTGTCTGTGAACTTATTATGATTTTAGGCACCCTCTCTGATAATGGGTGGGGTTGTGTTCCTGTCTTGCTAGTTGTTTGGCATTGAGTGTCCAGCACTGGAGCTTGCTGGTTGTTGAGGGGAGCTGGGTCTTAGCGTTGAGACAGAGATGTCTGGGAGAGCTCTTGCAGATTGATATTATGTGGGACTGGGAGGTCTTTGGTGGTCCAGTGTCCTGAACTCAGCTCTCCCACCTCAGAGCCTCAGGCATGACACCCAGCTGGAGCACCACAACTCAGCTGCGGCAGGCACCTGAGGACAAGATGGTGGCAAGCGTGGCCGAAGCAGCATGGCAGGCTGGGTGCATGCTACATGATGTGCAGAACGTGCCACCACTGCAACCACTGCATGGGAGAGAGCTCACAAGGGGGGCTGCACAGCTGCGAGCTGCGAGCAGAGCTGGTCCACACAGGTGCTTTGATTCAGAGTTTCAGCTCTGATCTGATGAAGAAATCTTCCTTAAACTTCTTTGAACCCTGGAAATGATTCAACTTGATCAGCAATTCCATAATGTGTCCAAGTGCCAAGAAACTTTAGAATTGGGGGGGTACTCCAGAGAGCCCCCAGCACAGGTCAGGCAGTTCTTTCTGAAGCACCAGGAAGACCACACATTCTTTTCAAGTGCACATGGAACATTCTCCAGGACAGATCACATGCTAGGCCACAAAACAGCCTCAGTAAATTTAAGAAAATTGAAATCATATCAAATATCTTTTCTGACTAAAATGCTATGAGACTAGAAATCAACTACAAGGGGGGAAAACTGCAAAAAGAAATCATAGAAGAAATTCTAAAATGCCTGGAGACAAAAAATAAAAACAGAACAATCTAAAATCTATGCAGGATGCAGGAAAAGCAGTTCTAAGAGGAACATTTATAGAGATACAAGCCTACCTCAGGGAACAAGAAAAACTCAAATTAACATTACACTTAAAAGAACTAGAGGAAGAACAACATAACCCAAAGTTAGTAGAAGGAAAAAATAATAAACATCAGAGCAGAAATAATGGAAATAGAAACAAAAAGAAAAGATCAATGAAACTAAGAGCTGATTCTTTGAAACGATAATCAAAATTGATAAAACGTTAGCCAGGCTGATCAAGAAAAAAAGAGAGAGGGCCCAAATCAATAAAATCAGAAATGAAAAAAGAGAAGTTACAACCAACATCACAGAATTACAAATGATCAAAGTGATTACTATGAATAATTTTACTCCATAAAATGGACAATGTAGAATAAATGAAAAAGATTATAGACACATACAACCTCTCAAGACTGAACCAGGAAGAAATAGAAAATATGACTAGACTGATTACCAGGAATGAAATTGAATCAGTAATTTTTAAAACTCCTAAGAAACAGAAGCCCAGAAGCAGATGGTTTCACAGGTGAATTCTACCAAACATTTATTTATTTTTTTAATGTCTTTATTGGAGTATAATTGCTTTACAATGGTGTGTTAGTTTCTGCTTTATAACAAAGTGAATCAGTTATACATACACTTATATTCCCATATCTCTTCCCTCTTAGCAAACATTTAAAGAAGAGTTAACACTATTCTTCTGAAATAATTTCAAAAAAATTGCAGAGGAAAAAAATGCTTCTGAACTCAGTCTATGAGGCCAGCATCACCCTGATACCAAAACCAGATAAAAATATCTCAAAAAAAGAAAATTAAAGGCCAATATCGCTAATGAACATAGATGCAAAAATCCTCAACAAAATATTAGCAAACCAAATTCAACAATACATCAAAAACATCATACAGCATGAACAAATGGGATTTATCCCATGGATGCAAGTATGGTTCAATATCTGCACACATTAACAAATTGAAGAATAAAAGCCATATGATCATCTCAATAGATGCACAAAAAGCTTTTGACAAAATTCAACACCATTTATGAATAAAACTCTCAACAAAGTGGGTATAGAGGGAACATACTTCAATATAATAAAAGCTGTATGTGACAAGACCAGACCACAGCTAACATCATTGGTAAAACCTGAAAGTATTTCCTTGTTAGATCAGGAACAAACAAGTATGTCCACTCTCACTATTTTATTCAACATAGTATTGGAAGCCATGGTCACAGCAATCAGAAAAAGAAAGAAAAGAAGTACAAATTGGAAAGGAAGAAGTACTATTGACAGATGACATGATACTATACATAGAAAATCCTAAAGACACCACCAAAAAACTGTAAGAACTCATCAGTGAATTTCACAAAGTTGCTGGATGCAAAATTAATATACAGAAATTTGTTGCATTTCTATACCCTAACAATGAACTATCACAAAGAGAAATTAGGAAGACAATCTCATTTGCAATTGCATCAAAAAGAATAAAATACTTAGTAATGAATCCAACTAAGGAGGTAAAAACCTGTACTTGTAAAACTATAAAACACTGATAAAAGAAATTGAAGATGACACAAACAAATGGAAAGATATACCATGCTCATGAATTGGAAGAATTAATATTGTTAAAATGACAATAGTACCCAAGGCAATCTACATATTCAATGCAATCCCTATCAGAATACCAATGATATTTTTCACAAAACTAGAACAAATAATTCTAAAATTTGTATGGAAACACAAAAGACCTTGAACACCAAAACTGTTTTGAGAAAGAACAAAGCCAGAGGTACCACACTCATGATTTCAAACTATACTACAAAGCTACAGTAGTCAAAGCAGTATAGTACTGGCACAAAAAAACAGACACATAGATGAATGGAACAGGATAGAGATCCCAGAAAGGAACCCACATTTACATGGTCAATTAATCTATGATGAAGGAGGCAAGAATATAGAGTGGGGAAAAGATAGCCTCTTTAACAAATGGTGTTGTGAAAACTGGACAGCTACATACAAAAGAATCAAACTGGACTACTTTCTCACACCATATACAAAAATAAGCTCAAAATGAATTAAATACTTATATTTAAGACCTGAAACTTTAAAAATTCTAGAGGAAAACATAGCAGTATGTTCACTGACATCAGTCTAGCAATATTTTTTAGGATATGTCTCCTCCTAAATAGGCAAGGGAGACAAAAGCAATAAAAAATGAGACTACAGCACACTAATAAGCTTTTGCACAACAAAGGAAACTACCAACAAAATGAAAAGGCTGCCTACTGAATGGGAGAATATATTTGCAAATTATATACCTGATAATGGGTTAATATCAAAAATACACAAAGAACTCATACAATTCAACATCAAAATTAAAAATAACCCAATTAAAAACTGGACAGAGGATCTGAATAGACATTTCCCCAAAGAAGACATATGGATAACCAATAGGCACATGAAAAGATGCTCAATATCACCAATCATCAGGAAAATGCAAGTCAAAAGTATATTGATATCACCTCGACCTGTCAGAATGGCTACTATCAAAAAGACAACAAAAAACAAGAGTTGGCAAGGGACTTCCCTGGTGGTGCAGTGGTTAAGCATCCACCTGCTAATGCAGTGGACTTGGGTTCAAGCCCTGGTCCAGGAAGATCCCACATGCCGCGGAGCAACTAAGCCCATGAGCCACTACTGAACCTGCGAGCCACAACTACTGAAGCCTGCGTGCCTAGAGCCTGTGCTCCTCAACAAGAGAAGCCCCACAATGAGAAGCTGCACACCACAACAAAAAGCCCGCGTGCAGCAACGAAGACCCAATGCACCCCAAATAAATAAATAATTTTTTAAATGGGTGCTTTAAAAAAAAAAAAGAGTTGGCGAGGATGTGGAGAAAGGGAACACTCCTGCGTCGTTGGTGCAGCCACTATGGAAAACAGTATGGAGGTTCCTCAAAAATTGAAAATAGAACTACCATATAATCTAGCATTTCTACTCCTGAATATTTATCCAAAGGAAGAAAAACTAATTTGAAAAGTTATGTGCACCCCAATGTTCATTGCACAATTTACAATAGCCAAGATATGGAAGAAACCTAAGTACCCATCAATAGATGGGTGGATAAAGAAGATGTGAGATATATATATAGATATATAGATAGATAGATAGATATAATATGATGATAGATGATGATGATAGATAGATAGATAGATAGATGATAGATAATTGATAGATAGATAGATATTACTCAGCCATGATAAAGAATGAAATCTTGGCATTGTGACAATATGGATGGACCTCTAAGGTATTATGCTAAGTGAAATAAGTCAGACAGAGAAAGACAAATACTGTATGATTTCACTTATATCTGAATCTAAAAAACAAAACAAATGAACAAATGCAGCAAAACAGAAACAAAGTCATAGATCTAGAGAACAAAGAGATGGTTGCCCAAGGAAAAAAGGGAGAGAGAGAAATAAGTGAGGGAGATTAATAGGTACAAACTTCCAGTTGCAAAATAAGTAAGTCATGGATGTGAAATGTAGAGAGAGGGGAATATAGTCAAAAATATGTAATACCTTCGTATGGTGACTTACCTTAACTAGACTTATCATGGTGATCATTTTGAAATGCATAGAGGAGTTCCCTGGTGGCCTAGTGGTTAGGATTCTGGGCTTTCACTACTGTGGCCCAGGTTCAATCTCTGGCTGGGGAACTGAGATCCCACAAGCCATGCAGTGCAGCCAAAAAAAAAAGAGAAAATACAGACATATTAAATCACTATACTGGGCACCAGAAAATAACATAGGTCAACAAACAAAAACTCATAGAAAAATAGGTTTGATTTGTGGTTAACAGAGACTGGGGGTGGAGGGAATTGGATGAAGGTAATCAAAAGGTACAGACTTCCAGTTATAAGATAAATAAGCACTATGAATATAATGTATAACATGATTAGTATAAATAACACTGTGGTATGTTATATATGAAAGTTATTAAGAGAGTAAATCCTGAGTTCTCATCACAAGGAAAATTTTTTTCTATTTCTTTTTTCTGTCTGTACAAGATGATGGATATACACTAAACTTATTGTGATAATCATTTCATGATGTATGTAAGTCAAATTATTAAGCTGTACACTTTAAACATATACGGTGCTATATGTCAATTATAGCTCCAAAACTGGAAGAAAAATAAATAAAATAAAATAAGCCAGAAAAGAAAAAGCCGGGTTCTAGCTGGCTAAGACCTTGCTTTAAAAATTCCATCCAGGGGCTGTTCCAATGACCCCATGAGGGCTTCTCAGTTTGGGAGGGGTGAGATGCTCTCCAAGAAACCTTGGTCCCAATAGGCAGGCCCTAACTAAGCCAGCCAGGTTTCAGCCCTAAAACTGAGAACCTATACTATAATAACTTGGCCTTGGTGGGAACTCCAATCCTGGCCTGAGACTGTCTCCCCAATGCATTGCAGTCTTTTGTGTATTCAATATTTATTGAGAATCTACTATGCACCAGGCACCCTAGCAGACACTTGGGATTCTTCACTGAACAAATCAAAGACTCCGGCCCACCTGGGGCTTTTAATCTCTGAAAAGAATGTGCCATCAAACCATTCACAGTTACCCCTGATTGGCCATAATGGATTGGGTGACTTGGAATTAAGCTATCCTGCACCTTACAACCTCAGACAGCTCAGTCAAGTGATTATGAGGAGGCTTGTCTTACAACTTGAGCCTTAGGTCTTCTGATCATCAGACCTAGAGAGTGATTAAGAGAACCAAGGAAGCCTGAGTCTAGGAGAGATCTCAATTTTTCAATAAGTATGTGACTTCTGTTTCTTTCTCCCAAAAATTGAATCTAGCCCCTTATTGTTTGAAAATTGCAATGTGTTGCCATTTGACTAGTGTTATTCATGTAGCATTAATCTGCTGCTTATTTGATCTGAAATTGAAAGGCTCAAATAAAACTTGCACCTGGGTTTTATTGCATCATGAAGAATGGTCTGGAGAAGGGCCTTTGTGTATCAAGGTCCAAAATGTCAAAATCTCATCCTGTTTTTCCAAAGGTTGGTTCCCCTCCCTGGCTTCTCAGCATTCTTCCTGCATCTTCTCCAGATTTTAGCTGGAAATCTTAGTGTCACATCTAATTCTTCCCTCTCTTTTTTTCCCCAAAATAGTGTGGTGGAAGTGACAGAAAGCATTGCAAGGAATCTTAGAACAGCAGTAAACAAGAGTAAAGAAGAAGGAACAATGAAAAGCACAAAAATATGGGTAAATACAATAAATTTTTCTTCTCCTCTTGAGTTTTCTAAATTATGTTTGACAGTTAAAGCAAAATTTATAACACTGGGCTTCCCTGGTGGCACAGTGGTTAAGAATCCGCCTGCCAATGCAGGGGACACGAGTTTGAGCCCAGGCCTGGGAAGATGCAACATGCCACAGAGCAACTAAGCCCGTGAACCACAACTACTGAGCCTGTGCTCTAGAGTCCGCAAGCCACAACTGCTGAGCCTGCACTCCACAACTACTGAAGCCGCATGCCCTAGAGCCCGTGCTCCACAGCAAGAGAAGCCACTGCAATGAGAAGCCCATCCACCACAACAAAGAGCAGCTCCCACTTGCCACAACTAGAGAAAGCCTGCACACAGCAACAAAGACACAATGCAGCCAAAAATAAATAAATAAAATAAATTTATTTTAAAAAATTTATAACACAATATGATATGGTTCTCGATGAATGTAGAGTAAATATTTAAGACAATTATATCATAAATGAAGGAAGGTAATGGGATATAAGGAAGGTAAGGTTTTATACTTCACTCAAACTGGGAAAGCATCAATACCAGTAGACTGTGTTAAGTTATTTAAAAGATTTGAAATCACACAAGGTGGGTTCTTTGACCACAGTGGAATAGATATAGATATAAACATAGATATGGATATGGATAGATATAAATGTATATACATAGATAGAAATATATCTAGAACAACCACTTTAAAAATTACCCAAAGGGATACACCCAAAAAACACTATAAATAAATCAAAATGGAAGGAAATACTCAAGTAACACATAAGAAGGGAAAAAAATACAAAGAGAACAGAAAAATTTGAAATACAATAGCAGATTTAAGCCCTAACATGTCAATAATTACATTAAATGTTAATTATCAAAGTACACCAATTAAAACACAGAGAATGGGGCTTCCCTGGTGGCACAGTGGTTGATAATCTGTCTGCCAATGCAGGGGACATGGGTTCAAGCCCTGGCCCGGGAGGATCCCACATGCTGCAGAGCAGCTGGGCCCATGTGCCACAGCTACGGAGCCTGCAAGCCACAACCTGCAAGCAGCTCTAGAGCCCACAAGCCACAACTGCTGAGTCTGTGTGACTAGAGCCCATGCTTTGCAACAGGAGAAGCCATGACAGTAAAAGGCCCACACACCACAACAAGGAGTGGCCCCCGCTTGCGGCAACTAGAGAGCCCACACACAGAGACAGAGACCCAACACAGGCAAAAATAAATAAATAAATTTATATTTTTTAAAAAAACACTGAGAATGACAGAGGGGATTTAAAAGCATGACTCATGCTGTCCACACGAAACTCACTTCGTATATAATAATATAGGTAGTTTGAAAGTAAAAAGATGTAATAGGTTATAACATGCAAATATTAACCGAAAGGAAGCTGAAGTGGCTAAATATAGCCACTTCAGCTTCCTTTTGGTTAATATATATCAGGGAAATAGACTTCAGAGAAAAGAAAATGACCAAGGACATTATATAATGATAAAATGGCCAATCTCCAAGAAGATATAGCAGTCCTAATGTGTGTGCACAAATGACAGACCTGCAAAATATGTGAAGCAAAAATTGATAGAATTGAAAGAAGAAATAGGCAAATCTACTATCATATTTGGAGTCTTCAATATCCCTCTCTCAATAATTGATGGAACAATTAGACAGAAAATCAGCAAGGATATAGAAGAGCTCAACCATACCATCCAGCAACAGGATCTAATTGACACTGTTAGAACACTTCACTCAACAATAGCAAAATACACATTCTTTTCAAGCACCCAGAGAACATATACCTAGATAGATGATATTCTGGACCATAAAATAAACCTCAACAAATTTAAAAGAATTGAATCATATTGTGTTCTCTGATCATATGGAATCAATAACAGAAAGGTAACTGGAAAATCTCCAACACTTGGAAATTAAACAAAAAACTTCAAACTAATCCATGGATCAAAGAGGACTCTCAAGGAAATTTTTAAAATAGAATGAACTTAAACAAAAATGAGAATATAACAGCAAAATTTGTGGGACACACCTAAAACAATGTTACAAGGGAATTTGTAGAAGTAAATGGTTATTTAGAAAAGAGACATTAGAAAAATTGCAAAATAAACCCAAATCCAGCAGAAAGCAGGAAATAATAAAGGTAAGAGCAGATATCAATGAAATTGAAAACAGGAAAACAATAAAACAAGCATAAAAGGTTGGTTCCTTGATAAGATGGAGAAACAGAAATTATTAATATCAGGAAAGAAACAGGTGATATCACTACAGACTGTGCAGACATTAAAAGGATAATAAGAATAACATGGGAAGGAGCTTCAAGATGGCGGAAGAGTAAGACATGGAGATCACCTTCCTCCCCACAAATACAACAGAAATACATCTACATGTGGAACAACTCCTACAGAACACCTACGGAACACTGGAAGAAGACCTCAGACCTCCCAAAGGGCAAGAAACTCCCCACGTACCTGGGTAGGGCAAAAGAAAAAAGAAAAACAGAGGCAAAAGAATAGGGATGGGACCTGCACCAGTGGGAGCGAGCTGTGAAGGAGGAAAAGTTTCCACACACTAGGAAGCCCCTTCATGGGCAGAGACTGTGGGTGGCCGAGGGGGGAAGCTTCAGAGCCATGGAAGAGAGAGCAGCAACAGGGGTGTGGAGGGCAAAGTGGAGAGATTCCCGCACAGAGGATTGGTGCCGCCCAGGACTCACCAGCCCGAGAGGCTTGTCTGCTCACCCGCCGGGATGGGTGGGGGCTGGGAGCTGAGGCTCGGGCTTTGGAGGTCAGATCCCAAGGAGAGGACTGGGGTTGGCTGCATGAATACAGTCTGAAGTGGGCTAGTGCACCACAGCTAGCCAGGAGGGAGTCCAGGAAAAAGTCTGGAACTGCCTAAGAGGCAAGAGACCATTGTTTCAGGGTGCGTGAGGAAAGGGGATTCAGAGCACCACCTAAACAAGCTCCAGAGACGGGCACAAGCTGTGGCTATAAGCACAGACCCCAGAGATCAGCATGAGATGCTAAGGCTTCTGCTGCAGCCACCAAGAAGCCTGTGTGAAAGCACAGGTCCCTATCCACACCTCCCCTCCCGGGATCCTGTGCAGCCTTCCACTGCCAGGGTCCTGGGATCCAGGAACAACAACGCCGGGAGAACACACGGTGTGCCTCAGGCTGGTGAAATGTCACGCTGACCTCTGCCACTGCAGGTTTGCCCCGAACTCTTTACCCCTCCCTCCCCCCGGCCTGAGTAAGCCAGAGACCCCAAAACAGCTGCTCCTTTAACCCCGTCCTGTATGAGTGAAGAACAGATGCTCTCAGGTGACCTACATCCAGAGGTGGGTCCAGATACAAAGCTGACCCCCAGGAGCTGTGCGAACAAAGAACAGAAAGGGATATTTCTCCCAGAAGCCTCAGGAGCAGCAGATTAAATCCCCACAATCAACTTGATGTACGCTGTATCTGTGGAATACTTGAATAAACAATGAATCACCCCAAATTGAGGAGGTGGACTTTGGGAGCAATGATATATTTCTTCTCGCCATTTTTCTCTTTTTGTGAGTGTGTATGTATATGCTCCTGTGTGTGATTTTGTCTGTATAGCTTTGCTTTTACCATTTGTGCTAGGGTTCTGTCTGTCCGTCTTTTTTTGTTTGTTTGGGTTTTGGTTTTAGTATAGTTTTTAGCACTTGTTATCATTGGTGGATTTGTTTTTTGGCTTGGCTGCTCTCTTCTTTCTTTCTTTTTCTGTTTTTATTACTTCTTAAAAATTTTTAATAATTATTTTTTTATTTTAATAACTTTATTTTACTTTTATTTTATTTTATCTTATTCTTTCTTTCTTTCTTTCTTGTTTTTCTCCCTTTTATTCTGAGCCATGTAGATGACAGCCTCTTGGTGCCCCAGCCAGGTGTCAGGTGCTCCAACAAATGCCTCTGAGGTGGGAGAGCCAAGTTCAGGACACTGGTCCACAAGAGACCTCCCAGCTCCACGTAATATCAAACAATGGCAAAAATCTCCCAGAGATCTCCATCTCAACGCCAAGACCCAGCTCCACTCAATGACCAGCAAGCTACAGTGGTGGACACCCTATGACAAACAACTAGCAAGATAGGAACACAACCCCATCCATTAGTAGAGAGGCTGCCTAAAATCATAATAAGGCCACAGACACCCCAAAACACAGCACCAGACGTGGACCTTCCAACCAGAAACACAAGATCCACCAGAACACAGGTACTAGTCCCCTCCACCAGGAAGCCTACACAACCCGCTGAACCAAACTTAGCCACTGGGGACAAACACCAAAAACAACGGGAACTACGAACCTGCAGTCTGCAAAAAGGAGACCCCAAACACAGTAAGTTAAGCAAAATGAGAAGACAGAAAAACACACAGCAGGTGAAGGAGAAAAGCAAAAACCCACCAGACCTAACAAATGAAGAGGAAATAGGCAGTCTACCTGAAAAAGAATTCAGAATCATGATAGTAAAGATGATCCAAAATCTTGGAAATAGAATGGAGAAAATACAAGAGACTTTTAACAAGGACCTAAAAGAACTAAAGAGCAAACAACCAGTGATGAACAACATAATAAATGAAATTTAAAATTCTCTAGGAGAGATCAGTAGCAGAATAACTGAGGCAGAAGAACCAATAAGTGACCTGGAAGATAAAATAATGGAAATAACTACTGCAGAGCAGAATAAAGAAAAAAAAATGAAAAGAATTGAGGACAGTCTCAGAGACCTCTGGGACAACATTAAGCACACCATTCGAATTATAGGGTCCCAGAAGTAGAAGAGAAAAAGAAAGGGACTGAGAAAATATTTGAAGAGATTAAAGTTGAAAACGTCCCTAATATGAGAAAGGAAATAGTTAATCAAGTCCAAGAAGCACAGAGAGTCCCATACAGGATAAAGCCAAGGAGAAACATGCCAAGACACATATTAATCAAACTATCAAAAATTAAATACAAGGAAAAATATTAAAAGCAGCAAGGGAAAAACAACAAAAAACACACAAGGGAATCCCCATAAGGTTAACAGGTGATCTTTCAGCCGAAACTCTGCAAGCCAGAAAGAGTGGCAGGACATATTTAAAGTGATGAATGAGAAAAACCTACAACAAAGATTATTCTACCCAGCAAGGATCTCATTCAGATTTGATGGAGAAATTAAAACCTTTACAGACCAGCAAAAGCTGAGAGAGTTCAGCACCACCAAACCAGCTTTACAACAAATGCTAAAGGAACATCTCTAGGCAGGAAACACAAGAGAAGGAAAAGACTTACAATAACAAACCCAAAACAATTAAGAAAATGGTAATAGGAACATACATATCGATAACTACCTTAAATGTAAAGGATTAAATGCTCCAACCAAAAGAGATAGCTTAGCTGAATGGATACAAAAACAAAACCCGAATATATGATGAGTACAAGAGACACACCTCAGACCTAGGATACATATAGACTGAAAGTGAGGGGATGGAAAAAGATATTCAATGAAAATGGAAATCAAAAGAAAGCTGGAGTAACAATTCTCATATGAGACAAAATAGACCTTAAAACAAAAACTATTACAAGAGACAAAGAAGGACACTACATAATGATCAAGGGATCAATCTAAGAAGAGGATATAACAATTGTAAATATTTATGCACCCAATATAGGAGCACCTCAATATATAAGGCAAATACTACCAGCCATAAAAGGGGAAATTGAGGGCTTCCCTGGTGACACAGTGGTTGGGGGGTCTGCCAGCTGATGCGGGGGATGCGGGTTCGTGCCCTGGTCTGGGAGGTTCCTGCATGCCGTGGAGCGGCTGGGCCCGTGGGCCATGGCCACTGGGCCTGTGCATCCAGAGCCTGTGCTCCGGGATGGGAGAGGCTGCAACGGTGGGAGGCCTGCCTATCGCAAAAAGAAAGGGGGTGAAATCGACAGTAACACAATCATAGTAGGGAAATTTAACACCCTACTTTCACCAATGGCCAGATCATCCAAAATGAAAATAAATAAGGAAACAAAAGCTTTAAATGATACATTAAACAAGACAGACTTAATTGATATTTATAGGACATTCCATCCAAAAACAACAGAATACACATTCTTCTCAAGTGCTCATGGAAAATTCTCCAGAATAGATCGTATCTTGGGTCACAAATCAAGCCTTGGTAAATTTAAGAAAATTGAAATCATATCAAGTATCTTTTCCAACCACCACTCTATGAGACTAGATATCATTCACAGGAAAAAAACTTTAAAATATACAAACACATGGAGGCTAAACAATACAGTGCTTAATAACCAAGAGATCACTGAAGAAATCAAAGAGGAAATCAAAAGATACTTAGAAATAAATGACAATGAAAACACGACAACCAAAAATCTATAGGATGCAGCAAAAGCAGTTCTAAGAGGGAATTTTATAGCAATACAATCCTACCTTAAAAACAAGAAACATCTCAAATAAACAACCTAACTTACACTTAAAGCAATTAGAAAAAGAAGAACAAGAAAACTCCAAAGTTAGCAGAAGGAAAGAAATCATAAAGATCAGATCAGAAATAAATGAGTAGAAATGAAGGAAATGACAGCAAAGGTCAATAAAACTAAAAGCTGCTTCTTTGAGAAGATAAACAAAATTCATAAACCATTAGTCAGACTCATCAAGAAAAAAAGGGAGAAGACTCAAATCAATAGAATTAGAAATGAAAAAGGAGAAGTAACAACTGACACTGCAGAAATACAAAAGATCATGAGAGATTACTACAAGCAGCTCTATGCCAATAAAATGGACAACCTGGAAAAAAAGGATAAATTCTTAGAAATGCACAACATTCCGAGACTGAACCAGGAAAAAATAGAAAATATGAACAGATCAATCACAAGTACTGAAATTGAAACTGTGATTAAAATTCTTCCAACAAACAAAAGCCCAGACCAGATGGCTTCAAAGATGAATTCTATCAAACATTTAGAGAAGAGCTAACACCTATCCTTCTCAAACTCTTCCAAAATATAGCAGACAGAAGAACACTACCAAACTCATTCTACAAGGCCACCAACACCCTGATACCAAAACCAGACAAAGATGTCACAAAGAAAGAAAACTACAGGCCTGTATCACCAATGAACATAGATGCAAAAATCCTCAACAAAATACTATCAAACAGAATCCAACAGCACATTAAAAGGATCGTACACCATGATCAAATGGGGTTTATCCCAGGAATGCAAGGATTCTTCAATATATGCAAATCAATCAATATGATACACCATATCAACAAATTAAAGGAGAAAAACCATATGATCATCTCAATAGATGCAGAGACAGCTTTTGACAAAATTCAACACCCATTTATATAAAAATCCTCCAGAAATGAGGCATAGAGGGAACTTCTTCAACATAATAAAGGCCATATATGACAAACACAGCCAACATCATCCTCAATGGTGCAGAACTGAAACCATTTCCACTAAGATCAGGAAAAAGACAAGGTTGCCCACTCTCACCACTCTTATTCAACATAGTTTTGGAAATTTTAGCCACAGCAATCAGAGAAGAAAAGGAAATAAAAGGAATCCAAATCGGAAAAGAAGAAGTAAAGCTGTCACTGTCTGCAGATGACATGATACTATACATAGAGAATCCTAAAAATGCAACCAGAAAACTACTAGAGCTAATCAATGAATTTGGTAAAGTAGCAGGATACAAAGTTAATGCACAGAAATATCTGACATTCCTATACACTAAGGATAAAAAATGTGAAAGTGAAATTAAGAAAACACTCCCATTTACTTTTGCAGCAAAAAGAATAAAATATCTCAGAATAAACCTACCTAAGGAGACAAAAGACCTGTATGCAGAAAATTATAAGACCCTGATGAAAGAAATTAAAGATGATACAAATAGATGGAGAGATATACCATGTTCTTGGATTGGAAGAATCAACATTGTGAAAATGACTCTACTACCCAAAGCAATCTACAGATTCAATGCAATCCCTATCAAACTACCACTGGCATTTTTCACAGAACTAGAACAAAAAATTTCACAATTTGTATGGAAACACAAAAGACCCTGAATAGCCAAAGCAATCTTAAGAAAGAAAAGCAGAGCTGGAGGTACCAGGCTCCCTGACTTCAGACTATACTACAAAGCTACAGTAATCAAGACAGTATGATATTGGCACAAAAACAGAAATATAGATCAATGCAACAGGATAGAAAGCCCATAGATAAACCCACACACATATGATCACCTTATCTTTGATAAAGGAGACAAGAATATACAGTAGAGAAAAGATAGCCTCTTCAGTAACTGGTGCTGGGAAACTGGACAGCTCCCTGTAAAAGAATGAAATTAGAACACTCCCTAATGCCACACACAAAAATAAACTCAAAATGGATTAAAGACCTAAATGTAAGGCCAGACACTATCAAACTCTTAGAGGAAAACATAGGCAGGACACACTATGACATAAATCACAACAAGATCCTTTTTGACCTACCTCCAAGAGAAATGGAAATGAAAACAAAAATGAACAGATGGGACCTAATGAAATGTAAAAGCTTTTGCACAGCCAAGGAAACCATAAACAGACGAAAATTGAACCCTCAGAATGGGAGAAAATATTTGCAAATGAAGCAACTGCGAAAGGGTTAATCTCCAAAATTAGAAGCCGTACATGCAGCTCAATATCAAAAAAACAAACAACCCAATCCAAAAATGGGCAGAAGACCTAAATAGACATTTCTCCAAAGAAGATATACAGATTGCCAACAAACACATGAAAGCATGCTCAACATCAGTAATCATTAGAGAAATGCAAATCAAAACTACAATGAAATATCATCTCACACCAGTCAGAATCACCATCATCAAAAAATCTACAAACAGGGCTTCCCTGGTGGTGCAGTGGTTGAGAGTCCACCTGCCGATGCAGGGGACATGGGTTCATGCCCCAGTCCAGGAAGATCCCATATGCCGCAGAGCAGCTAGGCCTTTGATCCATGGCTGCTGAGCCTGAGCGTCCGGAGCCTGTGCTCTGCAACGGGAGAGGCCACAACAGTGAGAGGACCACGTACCGAAAAAAAAAAAAACCCAAAAAAATCTACAAACAATGAAAGCTGGAGAGGGTGTGGAGATAAGGGAACCCTCTTGCACTGTTGGTGGAATGTAAATTGATACAGTCACTATGGAGAACAGTATGCAGGTTCCTTAAAAATCTACAAATAGAACTACCATATGACCCAGCAATCCCACTCCTGGGCATATACCCTGAGAAAACCATAATTCAAAAAGAGTCATGTACCAAAATGTTCATTGTAGCTCTCTTTACAATAGCCAGGACATGGAAGCAACCTAAGTGTCCATCAACAGATGAATGGATAAAGAAGATGTGGCACATATATACAATGGAATATTACTCAGCCATAAAAAGAAATGAAACAGTTATTTGTAGTGAGGTGGATGGACCTAGAGTCTGTCATACTGAGTGAAGTAAGTCAGAAAGAGAAAAACAAATACCGTATGCTAATACATTTATATGAAATGTAGAAAAAAAAAACATGAAATCTACACATAAATTTGACAACTTAGACGAAATCGGCAAATTCCTTGAAAACCACAAACTACCACAAGTCACTCAATATGAAATGCATAATTTGAGTAGCCCTTTAACTGTTAAGGCAATTGAATTCACAATTTTAAAACTCCCAGAAATCTACAGACCCAGAGGATTTTCACTGTAGAGTTCTAGCCAATGTTTAAAGAAGAATTAACATAAATTTTAGACAATCTCTTCCAGAAAATAGAAGAGGAAGGAACATTTCCCAATTCATTTTATGGAGCTAGTATTACCCTAATACCAAAAGAAGAAAAAGTACAAAAAAGAACACTATGGATCAAAATCCTTCATGAATATAAATGTAAATATCATGTTTAATGGTGAAAAACAAAGCTTTTCCACTAAGATGAGAAAGAAGGCAAGGATGTCTGCTCTCACCAGTGCTGTTGAACATAGTACTGGAAGATCTAACCAGCACAAAAAGGCAAGGAAAGGAAATAAAATACATACAGATTGGAAAGAAAGAAATAAAACTGTCCTCTATTTGCAGATTACATGATTCCCTATGTAGAAAATACCAAGGGATCTACAAAAAAACAAAACAAAAACAAAACAAACTTCCGGAACTAGCAAATGAGTTCAGCAAGGTCACAGGATACAAGATCAACACACAAAAATCAATCATATTTCTTTCTTTTTAATCTCCATGCCCTTAGAGAATGTATTGGAAAAACAAAACATTTACCCCTAAAAATATAGCAGACAGTATACGTGTATGTGGTAATTATCAAATGAATGGAATAGGTAGTAATTCTTGAGAAGTTCATGGAAGGGAAGATATTACGGGATATAGAAGTCAGAAGATTTCTTGGAAGAGATAGACCAAAAAAAAAAAAAAAGCAGTATTGTATAGGAGAAGAGAAAGCTGTCAGGCAACACATATAATCATCGGACTTTGAAGTCAGATAAGCCTGGGCTCAAGTCCTTTTCCTTGAGCTCTGCCACCTATTAGTTGTGTGGCTCTAACCAAGTTTCTTAATTTCTCTAAGCCTTATCTGTAAAATGGTAATAATCGTTAGCACCTATATCATAAAGTTATCATTAATAATAGATGAGATAATGTTTTATAATATGATAAAATGTATAGTACACTGGCTGATACAGAATCAGTATTCATTACTAGAATTGCTTAACTAAATGGATAGAGATGAGATATAAGAAGGATTGCCCAAAAATAATGATTAAGTTACTCAGACCTAAGCAAAACTTTGTGAAAAAGAGTAGTGAGGAAGTACTAGAAAAAATTAAGACCAGATTGTGGGGGTCCCTGTGTGCCAGAATAACAAGTTTTCCCCAGTGACTTTCTATTTCTATTTGTAATTCAGAATCCTTTCTTGAAAAAAAGCTTATTTTCAATATATAAAAAAGATACAAGTAGAACTGCTCTGGTTGGAACAGATGTGGAGAATCCAGAGCTCCATCTGCCCAACATCCCCACCATTCCCAACGTCCCTTGGAAGGAAACCGAGGTTGGAAACCATGTTTTCTTTTCTTACCTTTTGATCCCCTTCACCCACTTCTCCTATCACCTACTGCCCACCTCTGGACATTACCAATCTATTCTCCATATCTTTCAGTTTGGTTTTTTGTTTCGGTTTTGTTTTGCTTTTTTTTTTTTTTTTAACATTCCACATATAAGAGAAATAATACAGTATTTGCCTTTCTCTATCTGACTTATTTCACCTAGCATAATGACCTTGGGGTCCATCCATGTTGTTGCAAATGGCAGGAATTCATTGTTTGGTGTTTTTTTTTTTTTTAACATCTTTATTGGAGTATAATTGCCGCACAATGCTGTGCCAGTCTCCACTGCACAACAAACTGAATCAGCCACATGTATACATATATCCCCATATCCCTTCCCTCTTGTGTCTTCCTCCCACCCTCCCTATCCCACCCTTCTATGTGGTCACAAAGCACTGAGCTGATCTCCCTGTGTTATGCAGCTGCTTCCCACTAGCTAGCTATTTTACATTTGGTAGTGTATATATGTCAATGCCACTCTCTCACTCCGTCCTAGCTTACCCTTCCCCCTCCCCATGTCCTGAAGCCCATTCTCTACATCTGCATCTTTATTCCTGTCCTGCCCCTAGGTTCTTCAGAACCTTTTTTTTTTTAGATTCCATATGTATATATATGTGTGTGTTTTTCTCTTTCTGACTTACTTCACTCTGTATGACAGATGACAGACTCTAGGTCCATACACCTCACTACAAATAGTTCAATTTCATTTCTTTTCATGGTTGAGTAATATTCCATTATGTATATGTGCCACATATTCTTTATCCATTCATCTGTTGATGGACACTTAGATTGCTTTCATGCCCTGGCATTGTAAATAGTTCTGCAAACGAACATTGTGATACATGTCTCTTTTTGAATTATGATTTCCTCAGGGTATATGCCCAGTAGTGGGATTGCTGCATCATATGCTAGTTCTAATTTTAGTTTTTTAAGGAACCTCCATACAATTCTCCACAGTGGCTGTAACAATTTACATTCCCACCAACAGTGCAAGAGGGTTCTCTTTTCTCCATACCTTCTCCAGCATTCATTGTTTGTAGATTTTTTGATGACGACCATTCTGACTGGTGTGAGGTGAATGCCTCATTGTAGTTTTGATTTGCATCATTCTGTTTTATGGCTGAAAAATATTCCATTGTCTATAAATACCACAATTGCCTTATCCATTCATTTATAGATGGGCACTTAGGTTGTTTCCATATCTTGGTTATTGTAAATAGTGCTGCAACAAACATGGAGGTACATATATATCTTTTAAAGTTAGTGTTTTCATTTTCTTTGAATAAATAAATTGGATTTATTCAAAGAAAATGAACTTGGAATTGTTGGATCCTATGATAGTTCTATTTTTAACTTTTTGAGGAGCCTCCCTAGTATTTTCCATAGTGGCTATACCAATTTATGTTCCCACCAAGAGCGCACAATTGTTTCCTTTTTTCTGTATCCTTACCAACACTTGTTATTTCTTGTCTTTTTGATAATAACCAATGTAACAGGTGTGAGGTGATATCTCATTGTGGTTTTGATTTGCATTTTCCTGGTGATTAATGATGTTGAGCATCTTTTCATGTGCTTGTTGGCCATCTGTATGTCTTCTTTGGAAAAATGTCTATTCAGGTCCTCTGCCCATTTTTCAACAAGATTGTTTGGGCTTTTTTGCTTTTAGGCTATATAAATTCTTTATATATTTTGGAAATTAACCCCTTATGAGACATTGCAAATATTTTCTCTTATTCAGTAAGTTGCCTTTTTATTTTGTTGATGGTTCCCTATGCTGTGCAGAAGCTTTTTAGTTTGATATAGTCCCACTTGTTTGTTCTTGTTTTTGTTGCATTTACTTTTGGTGTCAGATTCAGAAAACCTCACCAAGACCTATGTCAAGGAGCTTACTTTATATGTTTTCTTCTAGAAGTTTTATGGTTTCAGGTCTTACATTCAAGTCTTTAATCCATTTTGAGTTAATTTTTGTGTATGGTGTATGAGAGTGGTACAGTTTCACTCTTCTGTGTGTGGCTGTCAATCATATTTCTATATATTAGCAATGGACATGTGGAAAACAAAATTTAAATGCAATATCATTTAATGAATTCAGTTAAGTTCCATGATACAAAAGCAATGTATAAAAATTAGTTGCATTTCTATACCCTATCAATGAACTATTCAAAAACACAATTAAGAAAACAATCTCATTAACAATAGCATCAAAAAGAATAAAATACTTAGGAATAAGTTTAACCAAGGAAGTGGAAGATCTGTACACTGAAAACTATGACATCAATGAAAGAAACTGAAGAAGACACAAGTAAATGGAAATACATCCTATGTTCATTGTTAAAACGACCATTCTACCCAAAACAGTCTACAGATTTGAAGCAATCTCTATCATAATTCCAATGGCATTTTTCACAGAAATAGAAAAACAATCCTAAAATTTGTTTTGAACCATGAAACACCCCGAATAGCAAAGCAATCTTGAGAAAGAAGAACAAAGCTGGAGGCATCACACTCTCTGATTTCAAACAGAGCTGTAGTAATCAAAACAGTATAGTACTGGCATAAAAACAGATACATAGACCAATGGAACAGAATAAAGAGCCCAGAAATAAACCCACTCATATGCAGTCAACTAATCTTTGACAAGGACGCCAGGAATACACAATGGGGAAATGATAGTTTCTTCAATAAATAGTGTTGGAAAAACTGGATATCCACATGCATAAGAATGAAATTGGACCCTTATCTTATGCCATACATAAAAATTAACTCAAAATAGATTAAAGACTTAAATGTAAGGCCTGTAACCATAAAAATCCTAGAAGAAAAAATAGGGAAGAAATCTCCTTGACATTGGTCTTGGCAATGATTTTCTGGATATGGCAACAAAAGCAAAAATAAACAAGTGGGACTACATCAGACTAAAAAGCTTCTGCACAGCAAAGGAAACAATCAGCAAAATGAAAGGCAACATACAGAATGGGAGAAAATATTTGCAAACCATATATCTGATAAGAGGTTAATATCCAAAATACATATGGAATTCATACAATGTAATATCAAAACAAAAACAACCCAATTTTTTAAAAAGGGCAAAAGAGCCTGAAGAGACATTTTCCCAAAAAAGTTATACAAATGACCAACAGGTATATGAAAATGTACTCATCACTAATCATCAGGAAAATGCAAATCAAAATCACAATGAGATATCACCTCACACCTATTAAGATGACTATTATAAAAAAAATAATAAAGACAAGAGATAACAAGTATTGGCAAGGGTGTGGGGAAAATGGAAATTTTGTGCACTGTTGATGAGAATGAAAATTGTTATAGCCACTATGGAAAACAGTGTGGAGTTTCCTCAAAAAGTTAAAAATTGAACTACCATACGATCCAGCAATCTCACTTCTGAGTATATATCCAAAGGATGTGAAATCTGTATCTCGAAGCGATAACTGCACTCCTGTGTTCATTGCAGCACTATTTACATAGTCAAGATACAGAAATAACCTAACTGTCCATTGACAAATGAATGGATTAAGAAAATGTGGTATTTATAAACAATAGGATATCAATCAGCCATAAAAATGAAAGAAATCCTACCATTTGCAACATGAATGAAACTAGAAGACTTTATGCTAAGTGAAATAAACCAGACAGAGAAAGACAAACACTGTACTATCTAACTTAACACGTAGAGTTTTAAAAAGTCAAACTCGGGCGTCCTTGGTGGCGCACTGGTTGAGAATCTGCCTGCCAATGCAGGGGACGCAGGTTCGAGCCCTGGCCTGGAAAGATCCCACATGCCACGGAGCAACTGGGCCCATGAGCCACAATTACTGAGCCTGCGCGTCTGGAACCTGTGCTCTGCAACAACAAGAGGCTGCGATAGTGAGAGGCCCACGCACTGTGATGAAGAGTGGTCCCTGTTTGCCGCAACTGGAGAAAGCCCAGGCACAGAAACGAAGACCCAACACAGCCATAAATAAATAAATTTAATAAGTCAAACTCATAGAACCAGAGAGTAGAAATGTGTTTGTCAGGGGGTATGGAGGGTAGAGATAGGCAATTTGGGAAGATGTTGGTCAAAGGATACAAACTTTCAGTAATAAGTTTAATAAGCTCTGGGGATCTAATTTACAGCATGGTGATTATAGGTAGTAATACTGTATCGTATACTTGAAATTTGTTGAGAGTGTATTCTAAATGTTCCCACCACACACAAAAAAACAGTAACTACATGAGGTGCTGGATGTGTTAATTAACTTGGTAATTATGTCACAATGTATATGTATTATTAAAACATCATGTTGTACACCTTTAACAAATGTTGTACAACCTAAATACATACCATTTTTATTTGTCAATCATATCTCAATAAAGCTGAAAAATACAATACCATTTACAACTGCTAGGGGAAAAAATGAGATTTTTACATATAAATTTTTTTAAAAACCATGTACAGGGCTTGAATTTTTAAAACTACAAAACATTGACTGAAGAGGAAATCAAGAAAAACTAAATAAATGGAGAGAGATAATGTGTTCATGGACTGGAAAATTCACTATAGTAAAGAAGTCAATTGTCCCCAGATTGATATGAGTTTAATACAATTCCTATTAAAATCCTAGCAAGATGTTTTTTATGTAGACAAGATTATCCTCAAATTTATGTGGAAAGGAAATAACAATTTTGAAAAAGAATAATAAAGTGAGAAGAATCAATTCTACTCAATATTAAGGCCTGCTGTATAGCTACAGTAATCAAGAGAGTCTGTTATTGGTGGAGAGATAGACACATAGATCAATGGAACAGAATAGAGAAGCCAGAAATAGCCCCACATAAGCACTGCCAAGTGATCTGAGGTATTCAGTGGAGTCTTGTCAACACATGGTGCTAGAGCAATTGGATATTCATGGGCGAAAGTATGAACCTAGACCTGAACCTCACACTTAACACAAAAGAGTACCTCAAAATGGATCACAGATTTAAATGTAGAACTATAAAACTTTTAGAGGAGAAAATCATCAGGACCTAGGGCAGATGACCAAAGAGTTCTTAGATATGTCACTAAAATCATAATCCATAAAATCAATAAACTGGACTTCATCAAGATTTTTTCTTTGCAAATGATGTAACAAAGGATACACACCAGAATCTATAAAAATTGCTCAAAACTCAATAGTTAAGGGACTTCCCTCGTGGTCCAGTGGTTAAGACTCCATGCTCCCAATGCAGGGGGCCCAGGTTTGATCCCTGGTCAGGGAACTAGATCCCACGTGCATGCTGCAACTGAAAAAAAAAAAATCCCACATGTCACAACAAAGATCCTACACATGGCGATGAAGATTCCATTTGCAACAACTAAGACCCGGTGCAGCCAAATAAATAAAAATAAATAAATATTTTAAGAAACCTCAACAGTTGAAAAAACAAACATTCGAATTAGAAAATAGTAAAAGAGAGGTGGAGTCAAGATGGTGGTATGGGAAGATGTGGAGTTAGCATCTCCCCACAACTAGGGTGCATGCCAGCCACTGGTGAAGGACTCTGATGCCCAAGGAGATGGGAGGAAACCCAAAGTGAATGGGTAGGATGCAGGGAGACTGAGCGGGGAGGGGAAGTGGAGGCCAGACAGGATTGGCACCCCTGAGGCTGGGGAGATCAGGAGAGACAGGTGAGAGGGACTCTCCAGGAAGAGCTGGAGAGAAGTGGAGGGTAATCGTCTGGCCCACTCTGGCCAGGGAGTCTGCTGAGCTCCCAAGCTGGTACCCCACCCCTCCAAAGCCCCATCCATGTTGTGTGGGTCCAGGGACATAAGAAGGAGGCTGGGGAGATCAGGAGAGGCAGGCTGGAGGAGCCATCCAAGAGGAGCAGGAGAGGAGCAGAGGGCTATTGCTCAGCCCACTCGGCCCAGGGAGACTGCTGAGCTCCCAGGCCAGTCCCCTGCCCTCCAAACCCCCTCCAGACCACATGTGTCCTTGGGGGCATTGGAGGGAGGCTGAGGGGAGATCAGGAGAGTCAGGCAGGAGGGGCCCTCCCAGACTGGAGGAGCAGGAAAGAACAGGAGGTCATTTGCCCTGCCCACTCGAGCCCAAGAAGCCTGCTGGGCTCCCAGGTGAGGTCCCCTGCCCTCGAGCCCAAGAAGCCTGCTGGGCTCCCAGGTGGGAGGCACGCCTGGGCACCTTCTGTTCCTTGAGCCTAAGCCCCACCCCCCACAGCCCCCATGACCTTTTCCAGCCCTGTGGGTCCTGAGAATTGGTCCCACCCACAGCCCAAACCTCGGCCTTGCTTAGGCCCCACCCTCAGCAGCCAAGGCCTTTACCTGACACACACACCTTTTTTTTTCTTTTCCCTCCTCCTCTATTTTACTATTGTGGTACTGATGTACCTTCTGGTTATTCATCCATATTTTTATTTTTATATTCTTCCTAACATATCTGTTGGTTTCTTAGTTTAATTTTATTTTTTACTTTGTTATTGTTCTTTTTTTTTTGCCACCCCAGGCAGCTTGTGGGATCTTGTCATGAGCCTCGGGTTGGGGTGATGCTCCTGTGGTGGGAACACTGAGTCTGAACCACTGGACTAACAGAGAACCTCAGACCCCAAGGAATATTCATCAGAGTGAGGTCTCACGGAGTTCCTCACCTCAGCACCAAGACCCAGCTCTACCCAACAGCCTACAAACTCCAGTGTTGGAAGCCTCAGGTCAACCAACCAGTAGGACAGGAACACAATCCCACACATTAAAAGAAAAAACAATGAGATGGTAAAAAATATGTCACAGATGAAGGAGCAAGGTAAAAACCTACAAGACCAAATAAATGAAGAGGAAATAAGCAATCTACCTGAAAAAGAATTCAGAGTAATAATAGCAAAGATGATCCAGAATCTCAGAAATAGAATGGAGGCACAGATGGACAAAATACAAGAAATGTTTAACAAAGATCTAGAACTAAGGAATAAAAAACAGAGATGAACAACATAATAACTGAAATGAAAAATACACTAGAAGGAATCAGTAACAATAACTGAGGCAGAAGAACGAACAAGTGAGCTGGAAGACATAGTGGTGGAAATAACTGCCAAGGAGCAGAATAAAGAAAAAAGAATGAAAAGAATTGAAGACAATCTCAGAGACCTCTGGGACAATACTAAACACACCAACATTCAAATTATAGGGGTCCCAGAAGAAGAGAAAAAGAAAGGGTCTGAGAAAATATTTAAAGAGATTATACTTGAAAACTTCCCTCACATGGGAAAGGAAATAGTCATCCAAGTCCAGGAAGCACAGAGAGCTCCATACAGGATAAGCCCTCGGAAAAACACACCAAGACACATATTAATCAACCTAACAAAAATTAAATTCAAAGAAAAAATATTAAAAGCAGCAAGGGAAAAACAAGAAATAACATACAAAGGAATCCCCATAAGGTTATCAGCTGATTTTTCAGCGGAAACTCTGCAGGCCAGAAAGGACTAGCAGGATAAACTTAAAGTGATGAAAGGGGAAAACCTACAACCAAGATTACTCTACCCAGCAAGGATCTCATTCAGATTCAATAGAGAAGTCAAAAGCTTTTCAGACAAGCAAAAGCTAAGAAAATTCAGCACCACTAAACCAGCTTTTTTTTTTCTTTTGAATTTTCTTTTATTTATCTTTTTATACAGCAGGTTCTTATTAGACATCCATTTTATACACATTAGTGTATACATGTCAACCCCAAACTCCCAAATCATCACACCACTACCCCCACCTCCCGCTGCTTTCTCCCCTTGGTGTCCATACATTTGTCCTCTACATCTGTGTCTCAATTTCTGCCCTGAAAAACAGTTCATCTGTACCATTCTTCTAGGTTCCACATATATGCATTAATATATGATATTTTTTTCTCTTTCTGACTTACTTCACTTTGTATGACAGTCTCTAGATCCATCAACGTCTCTACAAATGACCCAACTTCATTCCTTTTTATAGCTGAGTAATATTCCATTGTATATACGTACCACATCTTCTTTATCCATTCATCTGTTGATAGGCATTTAGGTTGCTTCCATGACCTGGCTACTGTAAATATTGCTGTAATGAACATTGGGGTGCATGTGTCTTTGGAATTACGGTTTTCTCTGGGTATATGCCCAGTAATGGGATTGCTGGGTCATATGGTAGTTCTATTTTTGGTTCTTTAAGGAACTTCCATACTGTTCTCCATAGTGGCTGTGTCAATTTACATTCCCACCAACAGTGCAAGAGGGCTCCCTTTTATCCACATGCTCTCCAGCATTTATTGTTTGTAGATTTTTTGATGATGGTCATTCTGACCTGTGTGAGGTGATACCTCATTGTGATTTTGATTTGCATTTCTCTAATAATTAGTGATGTTGACCATCCTTTCATGTATTTGTTGGCAATCTGTATATCTTCTTTGTAGAAATGTCTATTTAGGTCGTCTCCCCATTATTGGATTGGGTTGTTTATTTTCCTGATATTAAGCTGCGTGAGCTGCTTCAAAACTTTGGAGATTAATCCTTTGTCAGTCGCTTCATTTGCAAACATTTTCTCCCATTCTGAGGGTTGTCTTTTCCTTTTGTTTATGGTTTCCTTTGCTGTGTAAAAGCTTTAAGTCCCATTTGTTTATTTTTGTTTTTATTTCCATTACTCTAGGAGGTGGATCAAAAAAGATATTGCTGTGATTTATGTCAAAGAGTGTTCTTCCTATGTTTTCCACTAAGAGTTTTATAGTGTCTGGTCTTACATTTAGGTCGCTAATCCATTTTGAGATTATTTTTGTGTATGGTGTTAGGGAGTGTTCTAATTTCATTCTTTTACATGTAGCTGTCCAGTTTTCCCAACACAACTTATTGAAGAGACTGTCTTTTCTTGCTTGTATATCCTTGCCTCCTTTGTCACAGACTAGTTGACCATAGGTGCGTGGGTTTATTTCTGGGCTTTCTATATTGTTCCATTGATCTATATTTGTGTTTTTGTGCCACTACCATATTGTCTTGATGACTGTAGCTTTGTGGTATAATCTGAAGTCAGGGAGTCTGATTCCTCCAGCTCCGTTTTTTTCCCTCAATACTGCTTTGGCTGTTCGGGATCTTTTCTGTCTCCATACAAATTTTAAGACTTTTTTGTTCTAGTTCTATAAAAAATGCCATTGGTAATTTGATAGGGATTGCACTGAATCTGTAGATTGCTTTGGGTAGTACAGTCATTTTCACAATATTGATTCTTCCAATCCAAGAACATGGTATATTTCTCCATCTATTTGTATCATCTTTAATTTTTTCCACCAGTGTCTTATAGTTTTCTGCATACAGGTCTTTCGTCTCCCTAGGTAGGTTTATTCCTAGGTATTTTATTTGTTTTGTTGCACTGGTAAATGGGAGTGTTTCCTTAATTTCTCTTTCAGAATTTTCATCATTAGTATATAGGAATGCCAGAGATTTTGGTGCATTAATTTTATATCCTGCAACCTTACCAAATTCATTGATTAGCTCTAGTAGTTTTCTGGTGGCATCTTTAGGATTCTCTATGTATAGCATCAGGTCAGCTGCAACCAGCGACAGTTTTACATCTTCTTTTCCAATTTGTATTCTTTTTTTGTGTGTGTGGTACGTGGGCCTCTCACTGTTGTGACCTCTCCCATTGCAGAGCACAGGCTCCGGATGCACAGGCTCAGCAGCCATGGCTCACGGGCCTAGCCGCCCCGTGGCATGTGGGATCTTCCTGGACTGGGGCACGAACCCATGTCCCCTGCATCAGCAGGTGGACTCTCAACCACTGCACCACCAGGGAAGCCCCTGTATTCCTTTTATTTCTTTTTCTTCTCTGATTCCCGTGTCTAGGACTTCCAAAACTATGTTGAATAATAGTGGTGAAAGTGGACATCCTTGTCTTGTTCCTAACCTTAGAGGAAATGCTTTCAGTTTTTCACCATTGAGAATGATGTTTGCTGTGGGTTTGTCATATATGACCTTTATTATGTTGAGGTAAGTTCCCTCTATGCCAACTTTCTGGAGAGTTTTTATCACAAATTGGTGTTGAATTTTGTCAAAAGCTTTTTCTGTGTATATTGAGATGATCATATGGTTTTTCTTCTTCAATTTTTTAATATGGTGTATCACATTGATTGATTTGCATATATTGAAGAATCCTTGCATTCCTGGGATAAATCCCACTTGATCATTGTGTATGATCCTTTTAATATGTTGTTGGATTCTGTTTGCTAGTATTTTTTTGAGGATTTTTGCATCTATATTCATGAGTGATACTGGTCTGTAATTTTCTTTTTTTTGTAGTATCTTGTTCTGGTTTTGGTATCAGGGTGATCATGGCCTCATATAATGAGTTTCGGAGTGTTCCTTCCTCTGCAATTTTTTGAAAAAATTTGAGAAGGATGGGTGTTAGCTCTTCTCTAAATGTTTGATAGAATTCACCTGTGAAGCCATCTGGTCTGGACTTTTGTTTGTTGGAAGACTTTTAATCACAGTTCAATCTCATTACTTGTGATTGGTCTGTTCATATTTTCTATTTCTTCCTGCTTCAGTCTTGGAAGGTTATGCCTTTATAAGAATTTGTCCATTTCTTCCAGGTTATCCATTTTATTGGCATCGGGTTGCTTGTAGTAGTCTCTTAGGATGCTTTGTATTTCTGCAGTGTCTGTTATAACTTCTCCTTTTTCATTTCTAATTTTATTGATTTGAGTCCTCTCCCTCTTTTTCTTCATGAGTCTGGCTAAAGGTTTATCAATTTTGCTTATTTTCTCAAAGATCCAGCTTTTAGTTTTATTGATCCTTGCTATTGTTTTCTTTGCTTCTATTTCATTTATTTCTGCTCTGATCTTTATGACTTCTTTCCTTTTGCTAACTTTGGGTTTTTTTGTTCTTCTTTCTCTAGTTCCTTTAGGTGTAAGGTTAGATTGTCTACTTGAGATTTTTCTTGTTTCTTGAGGTAGACTTGAATAGCTATAAACTTCCCTCCTAGAACTTCTTTTGCTCCATCGCATAGGTTTTGGATCGTCGTGTTTTCATTGGCATTTGTCTCTAGGTATTTTTTGATTTCTTCAGTGATCTCTTGGTTATTTAGTAACGTATATTTTAGCCTCCATGTGTTTGTGTTTTTTACATTTTTTTCCCTGTTGATTTCTAATCTCATAGCATTGTGGTCAGAGAAGATGCTTGATATGATTTCAATTTTCTTAAAATTTACCAAGGCTTGATTTGTGACCCAAAATGTGATCAATCCTGGAAAATTCTCCATGTGCACTTGAGAAGAAAGTGTAATCTGGTGTTTTTGGATGGAATATGCTATTAATGTCAATTAAATCTATCTGCTGTATTGTGTCATTTAAAACTTGTGTTTCCTTATTAATTTTCTAACTGGATGATCTGTCCATTGGTGTAAGTGAGTTGTTAAAAGTCCCCCACTGTTATTGTCTTACTGTTGATTTCCTCTTTTATAGCTGTTAGCATTTGCCTTATGTATTGAGGTGCTCCTATGTTGGGTGCATATATATTTATAATTGTTATATCTTCTTCTTGGATTGATCCCTTCATCATTATGTACTGTCCTTCCTTCTCTCATAGCATTCTTTATTTTAAAATCTATTTTATCTGATATGAGCATTGTTACTCCAGCTTTCTTTTGATTTCCTTTTGCATCGAATATCTTTTTCCATCCCCTCACTTTCAGTCTGTATGTTTCCCTAGGTCTGAAGTGGGTCTCTTTTAGACAGCATATATATGGGTCTTGTTTTTGTATCCATTCAGCAAGCCTGTGTCTTTTGGTTGGAGCATTTAATCCATTCACGTTTAAGGTAATTATCGATATGTATGTTCCTATTACCATTTTCTTAATCGTTTTGGGTTTGTTTTTGTAGGTCCTTTTCTTCTCTTGTGTTTCCCACTTAGAGAAGTTCCTTTAGCATTTGTTGTAGAGCTGGTTTGGTGGTGCTGAATTCTCTTAGCGTTTGCTTGTCTTTAAACTTTTGATTTCTCCATTGAATCTGAATGGTTTCTCCATTGAATCTGATTTTTTTTGAATCCTTGCCAGGTGGAGTAATCTTGGTTGTAGTTTCTTCCCTTTCATCACTTTAAGTATATCATGCCACTCCCTTCTGGCTTGTAGAGTTTCTGCTGAGAAATCAGCTGTTAATCTTATGGGAGTTCCCTTGTATGCTATTTGTTGTTTTTCCCTTACTGCTTTCAATAATTTTTCTTTGTCTTTGATATTTGTCAATTTGATTACTATGTGTCTCAGTGTGTTTCTCCTCGGGTTTATCCTGTATGGGACTCTCTGTGCTTCCTGGACTTGGGTGGCTACTTCCTTTCCCATGTTAGGGAAGTTTTCAACTATAATCTTTTCAAATATTTTCTCCAGTCCTTTCTCTCTCTCTTCTCCTTCTGGGACCCCTATAATGAGAATGTTCTTGTGTTTAATATTGTCCCAGAGATCTCTTAGGCTGTCTTTATTTCTTTTCATTCTTTTTTCTTTATTCTGTTCTGCAGCACTGAATTCCACCATTCTGTCTTCCAGGTCACTTATCCATTCTTCTGCCTCAGTAATTCTGCTATTGATGGCTACTACTGTATTTTTCATTTCATTTATTGTATTGTGCATCTCCATTTGTTCTTTAATTCTTCTAGGTCTTTGTTAAACATTTCTTGCATCTTCTCAATCTTTGCCTCCATTCTTTATCCGAGGTCCTGGATCATCTTCACTATCATTATTCTGAATTCTTTTTCTGGAAGGTTACCTATCTTCACTTCATTTACTTGTTTTTCTGGGGTTTTATCTTGTTCCTTCATCTGGTGCATAGCCCTCTGCCTTTTCATCTTGTCTATCTTTCTGTGCATGTAGTTTTTGTTCCACAGGCTGCAGGACTGTAGTTCTTCTTGCTTCTGCTGTCTGCCCTCTGTTGGATGAGGCCATCTATGAGGCTTATGCAAGTTTCCTGATGGAAGGGAATGGTGGTGGGTCACCAAACCAGCTTTACAACAAATGGTAAAGAAACTTCTCTAAGCAGGAAACAGAAAAGAAGAAAAAGACCCACAAACATAAACCCAAAACAATTGAGAAAATGGTAAGAGGAACATACATATCGATAATAACCTTGAATGTAAATGGATTAAATGCTCCAGCCAAAAGACACACACTGGCTGAATGGATACAAATACAAGACCCATATATATGCTGTCTGCAACAGACTCACTTCAGACCTAGGGACACATACAGACTGAAAGTGAGGGGATGGAAAAAGATATTTCATGCAAATGGAAATCAAAAGAAAGCTAGAGTAGCCATACTCATATCATATAAAATAGACTTAAAATAAAGACTGTTACAAGAGATGAGGAGGGACACTAGATAATGATCAAAAGATTAATCCAAGAAGAAGATATAGCAATTATAAATGTTTATTCACCCAACATAAGAGCACCTCAATACATAAGGGAAATGCTAACAACCATGAAAGGAGAAATTGACAGTAACACAATAAAAGTAGGGGAATTTAACACCCCACATACACCAATGGACAGATCATCCAAACAGAAAATAAATAAGGAAACACAAGCTTTAAATGACACAATAAACCATATAGATCTAATTGATATTTATAGAACATTCCACCCAAAAGTGGCAGAATACACTTTCTTCTCAAGTGCACATGGAACATTCTCCAGGATAGATCACAACTTGGGTCACAAATCAAGCCTCAGAAAATTAAAGAATATTGAAATCGTATCAAGCATCTTTTCTGAATACAATGCTTTCAGACTGGAAATCAATTACAGGAAAAAAACTAAAAAATCACAAATACATGGAAGCTAAACAGTGTACTACTAAATAACCAAGAGATCACTGAAGAAATCAAAGAAGAAATTTAAAAATACATAGAAACAAATGACAATGAAAACACAACTACTCAAAATCTATGGGATGCAGAAAAAGCAGTTATAAGAGGGTAGTCTATAGCAATACAATCTCACCTCAGGCACAGAAAAATATCTCAAATAAACAATCTAACCCTACACTTAAAACAACTAGAGAAAGAAGAACAAAGAAAACCCAAAGTCAGTAGAAGGAAAGAAATCCTAAAGATCAGAGCAGAAATAAATGAAATAGAAAAGAAGAAAACAATAGCAAAGATAAATAAAACTAAAAGCTGGTTCTTTGAGAAGATAAACAAAATTGATAAACCCTTTAGGCAGTCCCATCAAGAAAAAAAAAGGGAGAGGACACAAATCAATAAAATTAGAAATGAAAAGGGAGAAGTTACAATGGACACCACAGAAATACAAAGCATCCTAAGAGACTACTACAAACAACTCTATGCCAATAAAATGGACAACCTGGAAGAAATGGACAAATTCTTGGAAAGCTACAATTTTCCAATACTGAAACAGGAAGTATTAGAAAATATAAACAGACCTATCAAAATTCATGAAATTGAAACAGTAATTAAAAATCTTCCAACAAACAAAAGTCCAGGACCAGATGGCTTCACAGGTGAATTCTATCAAACATTTAGAGAAGAGCTAACACCCATCATCTCAAACTCTTCCCAAAAATTGCAGAGGGAGAAACACTCCCAAATTCATTCCATGAAGCCACCATCACCTTGATACCAAAACCAGAAAAGATATTACAAAAAAAGAAAATTATAGACCAATATCACTGATGAACATAGATGCAAAAATCCTGAACAAAATACTAGAAAACAGAATCCAACAGCACATTAAAAGGATCATACACCATGATCAAGTGGGGTTTATTCCAGGAATGAAAGGATTCTTCAATATACGCAAATCAATCAATGTGATAAACCATATTAACAAATTGAAGGACAAAAACCATATGATCATCTCAATAGATACAGAGAAAGCTTTTGACAAAATTCAATACCCATTTATGATAAAAACACTGCAGAAAGTAGGCATAGAGGGAACTTTCCTCAACATAATAAAGGCCATATATGACAAACCCACAGCCAACATCATCCTCAATGGTGAAAAACTGAAAGCATTTCCACTAAGATCAGGAAAAAGACAAGGCTGCCCACTCTCACCACTCTTTTCAACATAGTTTTGGAAGTTTTAGCCACAGCAATCAGAGAAGAAAAGGAAATAAAAGGAATCCAAATCAGAAAAGAAGAAGTAAAGCTGTCACTGTTTGCAGATGACATGATACTATACATAGATAATCCTAAAGATGCTACCAGAAAACTACTAGAGCTAATCAATGAATTTGGTAACGTAGCAGGATACAAAGTTAATGCACAGAAATCTCTGGCATTCCTATATACTAATGATGAAAAATCTGAAAGTGAAATCAAGAAAACACTCCCATTTACCATGGCAACAAAAAAATAAAATATCTAGGAATAACCTACCTAAGGAGATAAAAGACCTGTATGGAAAAAATTATAAGACCCTGATGAAAGAAATTAAAGATGATACAAATAGATGGAGAGATATACCATGTTCTTGGATTGGAAGAATCAACATTGTGAAAATGACTTTACTACCCAAAGCAATCTATAGATTCAATGCAATTCCTATCAAACTACCACTGGCATTTTTCACAGAACTAGAACAAAAAATTTCACAATTTGTATGGAAACACAAAAGACCCCGAATAGCCAAAGCAATCTTGAGAATGAAAAATGGAGATGGAGGAATCAGGCTCCCTGACTTCAGACTATACTACAAAGCTACAGTAATCAAGACAGTATGGTACTGGCACAAAAACAGAAAGATAGATCAATGGAACAGGATAGAAAGCCCAGAGATAAACCCACGCACATATGGTCACCTTATCTTTGATAAAGGAGGCAGGAATGTACAGTGGAGAAAGGACAGCCTCTTCAATAAGTGGTGCTGGGAAAACTGGACAGGTACATGTAAAAGCATGAGATTAGAACACTCCCTAACACCATACACAAAAATAAGCTCAAAATGGTTTAAAGACCTAAATGTAAGGCCAGAAACTATCAAACTCTTAGAGGAAAACATAGGCAGAACACTCTATGACATAAATCACAGCAAGATTCTTTTTCACCCACCTCCTAGAGAAATGGAAATAAAAACAAAAAATAAACAAATGGGACCTAATGAAACTTCAAAGCTTTTGCACAGCAAAGGAAACCATAAACAAGACCAAAAGACAACCCTCAGAATGGGAGAAAATATTTGCAAATGAAGCAACTGACAAAGGATTAATCTCCAAAATTTATAAGCAGCTCATGCAGCTCAATAAAAAACAACCCAATTCAAAACTGGGCAGAAGACCTAAATAGACATTTCTCCAAAGAAGATATACAGACTGCCAACAAACACATGAAAGAATGCTCAACATCATTAATCATTAGAGAAATGCAAATCAAAACTACAATGAGATATCATCTCACACCAGTCAGAATGACCATCATCAAAAAATCTAGAAACAATAAATGCTGGAGAGGGTGTGGAGAAAAGGGAACACTCTTTCACTGCTGGTGGGAAAGTGAATTGGTACAGTCACTATGGAGAACAGTATGGAGGTTCCTTAAAAAACTACAAATAGAACTACCATATGACCCAGCAATTCCACTACTGGAAATATACCCTGAGAAAACTATAATTCAAAAAGAGTCATGTACCAAAATGTTCATTGCAGCTCTATTTACAATAGCCCAGAGATGGAAACAACCTAAGTGTACATCATCGGATGATTGGATAAAGAAGTTGTGGCACATATATACAATGGAATATTACTCAGCCATAAAAAGAAACATAATTGAGCTTGTAATAAGCTGTATGGACCTAGAGTCTGTCATACAGAGTGAAGTAAGTCAGAAAGTGAAAGACAAATACCGTATGCTTAAACATATATATATGGAATTTAAGAAAAAGAAATGTCATGAAGAACCTAGCGGTAAGACAGGAATAAAGACACAGACCTACTAGAGAATGGACTTGAGGATATGGGGAGGGGGAAGGGTAAGCTGTGACAAAGTGAGAGAGTGGCATGGACATATATACACTACCAAACGTAAGGTAGATAGCTAGTGGGAAGCAGCCACATAGAACAGGGAGATCAGCTCGGTGCTTTGTGACCGCCTGGAGGGGTGGGATAGGGAGGGTAGGAGGGAGGGAGGGAGACGCAAGAGGGAGGAGATATGGGAACATATGTATATGTATAACTGATTCACTTTGTTATAAAGCAGAAACTAACATACCATTGTAAAGCAATTATACTCCAATAAAGATGTAAAAAAAAAATCAATGTGATACACCACATTAACAAATTAAGGAATAAAAACCATATGATCATCTCAATAGATGCAGAAAAAAGTTTTGACAAAATTCAAAACCTATTTATGATAAAAACTCTCCAGAAAATGGGCATAGAAGGACTTACCTCAACATAATAAAGGCCATATATGACAAAACCACAGCAAGCAGCATACTCAATGTTGAAAAACTGAAAGAATTTCCACTAAGATGAGGAACAAGACAAGGATGTCCACCCTTGCCTCTCTTATTCAACATAGTTTTGGAAGTCCTAGCCATAGCAATCAGAGAAGAAAAATAAATAAAATAATACAAATTGGAAAAGAAGAAGTAAAAGTGTCATTGTTTGCTGATGACAAGATACTATACATAGAAAATCCTAAAGATGCCACCAGAAAACTATCAGAACTAATCAATGAATTTGGTAAGGCTGCAGGATACAAAATTAATGCATAGAAGTCTCTGGCATTCCTATACATCAACAATGAAAAATCAGAAAGAGAAATTAAGGAAACACTCCCATTTTCCATTGCAACAAAAAGAATAAAATACCTAGGAATAAACCTGACTAAGGAGGTATAAGACTTGTACTCAGAAAACTATAAAACACTGATAAAAGATATCAAAGATGACATAAACAGGTGGAGAAATATACCATGTTCTTGGATTGGAAGAATCAATATTTTGAAAATGACTATATTACCCAAAGCAATCTACAGATTCAATGCAATTCCTATCAAATTGCCAATCGCATTCTTCACAGAATTAGAACAAAAAATTTTACAATTTGTATGGAAACACAAAAGACTCCAAATAGCTAAAGCAATTTTGAGAAAGAAAAACGGAGTTAGAGGAATCAGGCTCCCTGACTTCAAACTGTACCACAAAGCTCCACTAATCAAGACAGTATGGTACTGGCACAAAAATAAATATAGATCAGTGGTACAGGATAGAATGCCCAGAGATAAACCCACGTACATATGGACACCTAATTTATGACAAAAGAGGCAAGAACATACAATGGAGAAAAGACAACCTCTTCAATAAGAGATGCTGGGATAATTGGACAGCTACATGTAAAAGAATGAAATTAAAACACTACCTAGCACCATACACAAAAATAAACTCCAAATGGATTAAAGACTTAAATGTAAGGCCAGACATTGTAAATCTCTTAGAGGAAAACATAGGGAAAACACCCTTTGACATAAACCACAGAAAGATCTTTTTTGACCCACCTTCTAGAGTAACGGAAATAAAAACAAAAATAAACAAATGGGACTTAATTAAACTTAAAAGCTTTTGTACAGCAAAGGAAACAATAAACAAGATGAAAAGACAACCCTCAGAATGGGTGAAAATATTTGCAAACGAAGCAACTGACAAAGGATTAATCTCCAAAATATACAAGCAGCTCATGCAGCTCAATAACAAGAAAACAAACAATTCAGTTAAAAAATGGGCAGAAGATCTAAATAGACATTTCACCAAGGAGGACATACAGATGGCCAAGAGGCACATGAAAAAATGCTCAACATCAGTAATTATTAGAGAAATGCAAATCAAAACTAAAATGAGGTATGACCTCACACTGGTCAGAATGGCCATCATCAAAATATCTACAAACAATAAATGCTGGAAAGGGTGTGGTGAAAAGAGAACCCTCCTGCACTGTTGGTGGGAATGTAAATTGATACAACCACTATGTAAAACAGTATAGTGGTTCCTTAGAAAACTAAAAATATAACTACCATATGACCCAGAAATCCCACTACTGGGCATATACCCTGAGAAAACCATAATTTAAAAGGAGTCATGTATCATAATGTTCATTGCAGCACTATTTGCAATAGACAGGACATGGTAGCAACCTAAGTGTCCATCAACAGATGAATGGATAAAGAAGATGTGGCACATATATACAATAGAAAATTACTCAGCCATGAAAAGAAATGAAATTGAGTTATTTGCAGTGAGTTGGATGGACCTAGAGACTGTCATACAGAGTGAAGTAAGTCAGAAAGAGAAAAACAAAAACAGTATGCTAACTCATATATATGGAATCTAAAAAAAAAAAAGGTTCTGAAGAACCTAGGGGCAGGACAGGAATAAAGATGCAGATGTAGAGAATGGACTTGAGGACAAGGGGAGGGGTAAGGGTAAGCTGGGATGAAGTGAGAGAGTGGCATTTACATATATACACTACCAAATGTAAAATAGAAAGCTGGTGGGAAGCAGCCTCATGGCACAGGGAGATCAGCTCAGTGCTTTGCGATGACCTAGACGGGTGGGATAGGGAGGATGGGAGGGAGGCTCAAGAGGGAGGGAATATGGGGACATATGTATGCATGTGGCTGATTCGCTTTGTTGTGCAACAGAAACTAACACAGTATTGTGAAGCAATTATACTCCAATAAAGTTCTATTAAAAAAAAAAAGAAAATAGCAAAAGACATGAAAGGCATTTCACCAAAGAGGATATACATTATGGCAAATAAGCACATGTAAAGATGCTCAACATCATTAGCCTTTAGAGAATTGCAAATTAAGACCATGATGGATATCATTACACACCTATTAGAACAGCTAAAATAAAAAATAGTGACAACACCAAATACTTGGGAGGATGCAGAGAATCTGGATCTCTTGTACATTGCTAGTGGGAATATAAAATGGTAGATCCACTCTAAAAAGCAGTTTGGCAGTTTCATAAAAAATGAAATATACACTTAGCATACAACCAAGCAATTGCATTCCTGGGCATTTATCCCAGAGAAATAGTTATGTCCACCCAAAAATCTGTCAGCAATCATTCATTGCAGCTTTATTTATAATAGCAAAAACTGGAAACAATCAAAATGCCCTAAAGCAAGTTAATGGTTGAACAGACTGTGGTAATCCAAACATGGATTACTACTCAAAAAAATGAAACTATTGATACATGGAACAACCTGGATGGATCTCAAGGGCATGATTCTGTGTGGTAAGAAAAAATGCAAAAGGTGACATACCATATGCTTCTATTTATATAACATTCTCAAAATGACAAAAATATGGAGGTGAAGCACACATTAGTGGTTGCAAAGGGTTAAGGATGGTGGGGAGAGGAATGAGTGTGACTATAAAGGAGTAGCAGATGGGGGATCTTTGCAGTGATGGAATAGTTCTGTATCTTAACAGTGGTGGTGATTACACAAATCTACACAAGTGATAAGATAACACAGAACTGTACACACAGTGTATCAATGTCAATTTCCCAGTTTTGATACTGCACTATAGTTAGGTAAGATGTAACCATTGGGGGAAACTGGATAAGGGGTACTATATTTGCAACTCTCTGTTAATCTATAATAATTTCAAAATTAAAAGTTTTTTTAAAAATTAATATATGGAAGTTCACAGTGGCGAGAACCTGAGTTAGACTGGGTTGGGTTTGAATTTCGGGAATGGGAAAGGAGCAAGCACATATTTTTGGTGTGTGAGGAGAGGGGGAGGGCAATTGGAACAGACATATGAATTTCAGAAGAAGTGGCTTACAATATTTCTTCCCTCTTGGTGGCAGGAAGTGCCTGGGAGGCTGCAAAATCCTGGAAAGCCTTAGGCTCCAAGTATTGCTTACACTGTAGTTCCTGGACCCTAGGTTTTCCCCCACCCCACCATAGGGTTACTCTCTAACCAGAATGCAGCCAGCCCCTCAGTGCTGTGATACCCTAGAAATTAATCTGTTTTGGTCCTTGGCAAGTCTCTAGACCAACTTCTCCTTTGACAAATGGGGAGCTGAGGCTCAGAGAGGGGCAGCAACTTTCCCAGTGTTACACAGGTAAAGTAGTGCCTCAGGGTGGGGGATGCAAATAACACTGACATCTGTGTGCAGATTGGTATGGACAATGGAATGGTGGGAGGATAGTAAGACAGGGTGCAGGGAGACCAGTTAAGGGCTATGGAAATAGTCAAGGTGTCGAACAAGAGGACTCAGGATTTAGAGATAGATTGCTTCAGGGGGCATGAGAGTAAGGGAGGTGTCCAGACTGATCTCAGTCTTCTGGCTTATGCACTAGTTGGATGGAGCCACCATTTTACTGACATGGGGTGGGGACAGGGACTACTCAAAATAACTGAATTTTGGAAACTATGGATTTCATCTCAGATATGCTCAGTTTGAGGTCCCTGGGAGACATTCAGGGGTTTTCAAGGAGACCCTGGCCCACTTGACTCTGGAGTTCCAAGAAGAGGTTTGCGTTGGTCACTGGAATAACCTTAGAACCAAGCAAATACATGAAAAGATGTCAAATTCCGTAATGCATAATGAGAACAGCTAAACCTAGTTGGTAAAGAAACACGAAAGGAGGAATTGTTTACAAAATTCCAAAATAGATGATCAGGTTAGAAAGAGGTAGCCAAAGAATTGGGCAGGGGAGTTATTAAAGTAACATTGATTCCTGCTGACATGTTAATAGAATAGAGGTAGAAAACTGAGAGTCAAAGCCACCCTCTAGTAAACATACAATCAATAAAAAGTGTGTAGTTCTCGGGTCAGTTCAGTGACTCTTCACAGTCTCCCATTTTCCCAGCCAGATTGCGCCCTGACCCCAGTGTCTCCTTTATAGAAATTCTGGAGCTGTACCACCTCTTCTCACATCCAGCAGGGAACCAAGATTCAGGGCTGGGCAAACTGGCACAGGAACCATTTGGTCCATCCAAGTCCACTGTCCCAGGTCCCAAGTCTGCTTTTATAGATCCATTTGCATGCTAATTTACATTGCTTTGCAAACCCTGGCTTCTCCTTTAAAAGGCTAGTGCCTCTTTTTCTCTACCATTCTCTTCTCTTCACTCATACCCTTAAGCAATGCAGGCTCTAATGATGAAAAAAGGGATCCTCTTGTCTTTGGGGTCCCTAAGCTTCTGTATTTATTCAAAATTTATTTGTTGAGGTCTGAAATTCATTACGGAAGCACAGGCTACCCTTAAGGACTGGAGGTTATATCTTATTTTCCTGCCTCCATCCCCTTACACAGCCCATAAAGATGGGGAGGGGGGCACAAGCCACCTTCACAAGGCTTCCAGGCTAGAAGCTGAGCTGGTGGGGTAGGGGGAGAAAGATTGGGGTCCAAGAACTTATATATTCAGCCTAGGACCCAGCTTCCTAAGGAGGAGCCCAGCAATCAGAACTCTCTGCAACTCTGTTGGACTTACCTGTTTATTAGAGCACATGGCTGGATAATAGAGGTCCTTAACTGGTAGAGGATGTGTCCTTCTCCCCAACCTGGAAGTCAGGAGAGGCCTCATGGCACAACGATTTGGGGACTGACACACCCCTGGCTTTGTGGCACAGATGAGAAACCCTTCATACATCTGCCCTGCTGGGGAGACCTCAGGATAAGGAAAAGGCAAGCCCTCAGGTTTGGAGATGCCTCTTCATCAAAGTGCTTCTATATCCACTCTTTGCTTAAACCTGACACACCAGCTGAGAGGCTACCTTGAGAGTCCTGAACCCTTATTTCAATGCATATTTAAAAATGGAGACCAGGTGATCCCTCTGTTCCCTCCCATTAGGTCTAATCAACCTGCACTAAACCACACTGCACACTGGGGCTGCCTCCTGAGACAAGGTCATGTTCACTCAGGGACTCACATATTCCACTCCAGCTCCTCTGCACAGCCTCTTGCTGAGCACTGCTGTCTTTTTCTTCTGCTGCTGCTGCTCTTGTTGCTGATATGGCTCCATTGGAATCGAAGCTCCCATACATACCCACCCCAGGGATACTCAAGACTCATACTAGAATCTCAGGGTGCCAAAGGTGTATGTGTTGTTCTGTACGGAACAGAGGAGGCATGACTGCATTAATACCCGTTGTCACCAGCCTCCAAGATGGCCCCCAGTGATGGTCCCCTCCTGGTATTCAAGACCTTGTGTCATCTCTCCAACATTGGATAGAGCTGGCCAAGTAGTCAGTAGGCTATTTCAGAAGTGTCAGTATGTCTTCCAAGGCTAGGTCATAAAAGACATTGCAGATTCTGCCTTGCTCTTTTGGATCACTTGTTCTCAGGGAAGCTAGCTGCCATGTGACAAGAACACTCAAGCAGCCCTACAGGAGGTCCATGTGGAAAAGAACTGAAGCCTCTCACTGACATTCAGCACTAACTTGTCAAGTGTGTGAGTGAGCCATCTTGGGAACAAATCTTCCAGTTCCATCAAACCTTCCTATTGGCCAGCCACAATATTGACTGCAACTTGCTGAAAGACCTCCATCCAGAGCCAGCCAACAAAGCTGTTCCTGGATTTCTGATCCAAAGAAACTGTGAAGATGATAAATATTTATTGTTCTTTTAAGCTGCTAAGTTTTGGCATAATTTAGTACACAGGAGTAGATAATTAATAAAGTACGTTTTCACTTCTCTTTGGTAAATACCTAGCAGTAGAATTGCTAGGTCGTATGAAAAGTGTATGTTAACTTCATAAGAAGCTACCAAACTGTTTTCCAAAGTGGTTGTTCCATTTTACCTCCTACCTACACCATATGCCAGTTCTAGTTCCTTTTTCCTAAGACCCACCTCACCAAAGATAAACAACCTTGCCTTTGATTATAGGACACAGGAAGGTGTATGACCCCAGTTGCACCAAGCTGTTATACCTTCCTGCCTATCTCCCCTTCTTTATGAACCAACCAGTGGGCCATTGCCAGGGTTGGGGTGAATCTCTGGTCTTTCCACATGGCAGGGAACTACCTCCCAACTGATCATGTTCATGGCCTTGGGAATCATCCAGTACTTTAGAGTTGACAAAGCTCTTTTCCATACGTGACCAGAGTTCCTCCAGGCCTCACCAGCCCAGGCACACAAATGAGACTGCATTAATAGGAAAAACACACATTTCATGGACTTTTACCCTCACCTGCAGACCACGGGTGCTCCAGGGCCCCTCAACTTGCCCCAGTTACTTCTGAAATTCTGCAGACTATCCCACATGAGCCTAGCACTAAAAAGCCAAGTCCTTAGAAGTCACATGGGGGGCAGCACCTGTCCACTGCCCCTGTCATAGTGCCCTAAAGATCATAACTTTGGTTTCTCCTAAGTTCCATCTCTTCATCCTCTTCACTCCCCAGGTTGCCAACCCCATACCATGGTAGGTCTGAGTATCCTGCAGAATTTTGGAGAGGACCCTTGAGATAGATTCTATTGGTGCCCTTCCCAGATCCCCTTTCTCAGGCCAGTGTAAGTGTCCAGCAACTGCTGCAAAGGCTATTCCCTTCTCCTGAGACTTGCCCTTGACTGATGTGTGACCCTGGGGGGTTATACTCCCTACCCTCCTCTCAACAACTGATTGGCACAGGGGGTAAAAGCCTGCCCTGCTTCCCTCGGAGTGGGACAACTCTCTGCCCATTCACGCCCCCAGAGTTCCCTGTGGGATCAGGGTGAGGCTAGACTCCAGCTAAGACTCTCTCCTTGTTGAGCATCTTCCCCTGCCCTGTCCTGCTTCCCTCCCTTCCTTTTATTCTTCTCTGAGAGCATGCCCTCAGTAAATCAGCCTCTTACTCTAGGAAAAAACACATGCTTCTCCCAACTTTGGGTTCAGAACCCTGTCCCAACAGTACTTAGGCCCCAGAACCTCACAAAGACCCTCATGAAATCAGCTCCTGCATCTGCCTCTCTGTGCACCTGAGGGGCAGCCCATGGGCCTGGCAAGAGTATAGATACCACACCATCCTTCTCCCTCTACTCTTCCTCATGCTGCTCCATCTCTCCCCCAGAAGCCCACCAACCAGCCACTACATGAACCTTTTCCGCCTTTGAATCATTTCTTGCAACACTGGCTTCCTGCTAGATTCCACCCACTATGATGCCCACTGTGTATGGTGTACTCATTTGACCTTCAAAACAGTCCTTTTCAATCGCTATTATTAACTTTCCTATTCCACCAGTGAGGAAGCCAGAAGCAATTCACCACAAAGCTAATGAAGCTTAAGCTCACTTGCCAGAGCCCCTTCCAAAGTCCTGCAATTTTGTAATCACAGTTTTATATTCTTCTGCTTAAAGAGGGTTCCCAACTTGTAACTGCTCCAGGATCCACGAAACCTAACTCTGCTCTTGGAGAAACTGAGGCTCTGAATGGTGAGGCACTTGCTCCAGGACACAGACTTGATGAACAACTGGAGCAGAACTTGACCAAAGTTTGCTGCCTCCCAAGTTCTTTTCCTGTGCCCCATCCTACAATGAATCCCTGAAGCTCCCCCAGGACCACAGAGGTGGTGTCCAGGACCCAACCCTTGGCCTCATCCCTCGACCCTCAGCATCCCCTTCTGCTCTGACACATTATTGTGGGAGCCTGACAGGCTAGAATGTGCTTGGGCAGAGATACATTTAAATATCAGGGTGGAAGAGTATCTACACACATGCCTTCAATGATACAGACACCCACAGGGCCTTACAAAGCCTGAAATAGGCCCTCTGTCTGCCTGTGTCTTCCCCATCAGCCCAGGTGACAGGCTGATAGAATACCTGGGATGGAGGGGTACGGGAGCACTGCAGAAGTTGGACTGTGTATCAGTTATATTTTCCTGTGTAGCAAACCACTCCAAAACTTTGTGGCCTAAAACATAACTATTTAGCTCACAGTTCTGTGGGTCAGCACTTTGGACTGGGCTTTGCTGGGCAATTTGCCCTTGGCTTGGCTCCCACGTACATATGCAGTCAGCTGCTAGGTTGGGTGGGACCTGGCATCAGCTGGCACGAATCATCTCTCTTCTACTTGGTCTCTCTTATCCTCCAGCGGCCAGCCCGAGATTGTTCCCTGGCAGCTGGGCAGAATTCCAAGACAGTGAGTGGAATTGATCAAAACCTCTTGAGGCCTAGGCTCAGGACTTAACACACCATCACTTTTACCACATTCTATGGCCCAAAGCAAGTGAAAGACCAGCTATGATGGTTAATTTTTGTGTCAAATTGGCTGGGTCACTGTGTCCAGATAGTTGGTCAAACATTATTCTGGATGTTTCTGTGAAGGTATTTTTTTGGATGAGATTTACATTTAAGTCGGTGGGCCTTGAGTGAAGCAGATTGCTCTCTACAATGAGGGTGGGCCTTATCCAATCAGTTGAAAGCTAACCCCCTGCCCTACCCCGCTACTCTCCCTTACTTCTTCCCCATGCCCTACCCCACAAGCAAGAAGGAATTCTGCCAGCAGACTGCTTTGGGCCTCAAATGCAACTCTTCCCTGAGTTTCCAGCTTGCAGCCTACCTGGCAGATTTTTGGACTCACCAAGTCTCCACAAGAGTGTGAGCCAATTACTTTAAATCTCTCCTCAATCTCTCTCTATATAGATGGATAGATAGATGATGATGATGATAGATAGATAGATAGATAGATAGATAGATAGATAGATAATAGGTAGATGATAGATAATAGATAGATAGATGATTGATAGATGATAGATAGATAGATAGATAGATAGATAGATAGATAGATAGATAGATATGGAGAGAGAGAATGAGAGAGAGAAAGAGAGAGAGATCAACCTCCTGTTGGTTCTTTTTCTCTAGAGAGCTCTGACTAATGCACCAGCCCAGATTCAAGGGATGAGGAATAGATTCCTTATGGGAGAAGCTGCAAAGCCACATTGCAAAGGGAGGGAAATGTTACAGCCATCTGTGCTGATTATCTATCACAGTCTGGGTTTAGGAATGGGATAGATTGCATGGGGGTTCTGCTGGGCCAGTCAGGTGGAGCTTCCAGTCACCCCCCACCCCTGATTGGGTATCAAAGACTTCAGGAGCAAAACTATTTTCTAAGCCTCCCTGAGCAGGGAGCGACTCCACACTTGGATTTTGGAGTATGTCCCCCTGCTCAGACTAGGGGCTCCCTGAGGGCTGTGCTGTCTTTTACCATTTAACTCAGGACTCAAGGTAGAATGGAGAGTTCAGGTGGAAGAAAACTGTCCTACTCCCCCTGAAGGATGCAACAGGTTCTGAAAGCAGCCAATAGCCTGATTCCTTCAAAAGTCCCCCAAGGTGGTTGGCACCATAGCTAGGATATACAGGGCCCTGTAAGTGATCCTCAAGGGAATGAACAACTGAATGACTGGATTATTCTCTATTCTGAACCATGCAGCCTTCAGTGCTGAAGCCTGAGACATCTGCTCCCAGTTATGCAAAGTGTCCCAGGTCCCAAGTGACCAGGACAAGGAACACAGGGCTCAAACCTGCCCAGCCCACTTTGCAGTCCCTTTGAGTGCCCTCCACACTGACTCTGTCCTGTCTGCCTCTCCTCAGCACACCCTGCCCCCACAGCTTGACCAGTGGACTACCTCCCAACTCCTGACCCCAGTCTGTCTCCTGCTTACCCCTTTCCAGGCTCTGCAAGCCACATATAGGCCCTTGGTAAGGAAGCCAAGTACTGCCGTATGTGCATGTCCTGCAGGCTCCCCCTTCCTCCAGACATGGCTCTGGGCTTTGGGTAGACTGGGGAAGTGGGGAGTATTCAGAGGAGTAAATGCAGCAGGTGGGCAGGTGGAACAAGTCAACCTATGAGACACCGAGGCAGGGTCTCTCCTGCCCAGAAGTGCCATGACAACAGGGACTGGCTAAAAACTAGTGGAAGACACTGGACCCACAAGCTCTGAGTTTCAGGCTCCCATTTGTCACAAACATGTTGTATGATTTGGGGGTATCACTTTGCTTCTGAGTTTCCCCATGTGTTGAGTGGAGAGGATAGCCATCTATAGCAGGTTTTATAGGTACCCTGCTCATTTCCTTGGGATCTTACCACTTCAAGAAGCTCCAGATGCCTCCCAACTGCAAGTCTGACTGGAGAGCTTTCATGCCCGAGCTGCAGAAAGCCAGGTAGCAGGCTGCAAGTGCCAGGGAATTAACATCCCTTGGAGAAGCCCCCCCATCTGTGACTCGCAGGAATTGGTGGATAAATACCCTAGCTCCCTCGCCCTTCAGACAGGATAATCTGTGGCATGTGTTCTACCCTGAAAGCCAGAGCTCCCCAGCAGGTTTAAGTTCCAGTTGCCCACAGTTGTAACTGGCTCCATAACACATTCTGTATGGACTGCTTTCCTCCCCTGTCTCACTTCCCTACTCCCTCCCAGTGCAATGAGCTGCTTGCACTCAAATTCTTATCTCTTCTTTTGGGGGAACCCTAACTAAGACAACATCCCAGCCCTGTCTGTGCTACAGTCAGCCTGTGATCAAGATGATGGCAGAGGCTACCAGAATGTGTCTGACCTAGGACTGGGTAAGGGACTTCCCAGCTCTCATCTCTACTCTGGACCCAAATGCCACAGGGAGGTATCACAGAATGTTAGTGGGATGTCATCTGTCATTCAGGAATGGCAACCAAGGCCTGAAACTGAAAACAGGAGGTGCTTAGTACCCATATTCTGAAATGAGCCACCAGTGAGTCACCAACAGCTGGGCAGCCAACTCCTGACTTACTAAGAGGCAGCACAACCTGCTCTTCCACTGTTCTACCTAAAGAGAGTGGGTGGGGTGGGGTGGGGTGGGGGTACACAGGGAAGTACACTGCCAGCATGACAGGATTTCTTCTCACTCCCTAAAGCAAGAGAGGGAGGGGTTCCAAGACAATCAGGAGAATAGTCAATGTGCCAGTTTGAAAATTTCTCCAGACCCGGCCCAGCCCCTCTGTTCAGACCAGCTATTCTACATTCTGTCCATTTTACATCTCTAACTCATCCTTTCTCTCCACCACCATGATCCCCATTTGGGCTCCCGCCATCTCCTGCCCAGCATCTTCAGCAGCCTCCTTTCTGGCCTCTCTGTCTCCTCTCTCAGCTTCATGCCCACCCCAATCTGTCCTTCTAAAGTGGATCTTTCTGAAACAGGCCATCAAACTACTATGGGCCAAAGGCTGCCTGTGGCCTGTTTTTGCACAGCCTGTGAGCTAAAAGTGGTTTCTACATTTTTACATGTTTTTTAAACAAAAAGAAAAAAACTATGTGACAAAGATATTTCCAACCTCTGTTTTAAAGCATAAATCTCATCCCACTTAAAGGAGTGGTCTCATTCCACACACTCATCCCTACATGCCCTATGCCTGCTTTCTGTGCCTGAAACATCCACACTTCCTCTCCTGTTTGTCTGGTCAACTAGGTAGTTCAAGTCTCATTCTAAGTGTCCCTTTCACTGGAACTTGACCTATTGGCCTCGGACCATGCTTGACTTCTCCTGCTCTATTCCATATGATAGGGGTTGGTTCCTACAGCCTCCTGTATATATTGGATCACAGCTGGGTTTGGCCAATGAAGAGAAGATAGGAAGGCAAGAAGAAGGAAGATTCCAACGGTATTTCTTCCCAGGGTCTCCAACCATGGGTGGGTCTTCTCCACAGCTCCAGCTCCCACCAGCTGACCTGAACCTCAATAATACCATCTCCCACTTTCTCCTCTTCTCCAAGGTGGTAGCAGCTTCTTGCTGTTGCTAATCTCTGAGTTGCCCCTGGTAGACTTCTCAGCTCTTCCATTAACTGTGTAGCCAATTCCTTGCATTTAATTACCTCGGTTTAAAGCCTGGTATTAGTTTTCCTGGTAGGACTCTAACCAATACACCATTCCTCCAGGCACCACTGATCCCAGGGGCTCAGACGCCTGATACTACTCAAATAACACCCTTCACTCATTGCTTCAACAAGCAACTATTGGATGCCTACAGTGTTCTAGAATGGGGGTCAGCAAACCACAGCCTGCTGGCCAAATCCAGCCCACTGCCTATTTTGGAAATAAATTTTTATCAAAACACAGCCATGTCCATTCATTTACATATTGTCTACAGCTGCTTTCAAAGGCAGAGTTGAATAGCTGCAAGACAGACTATGTGTCCCACAAAGCGGAAAATATTTACTGTCTCGTTCTTTCACAGAAAATGCTTTTCAGGTCCTTGCTACTCAAAATATGGTCCTGGGACCAGCAGTCTCAGCTTCACCTGGGAGCTTGTTAGAACTGCACCATCTCAGACCCTGCCCCAGACCTGCTGAGTCAGAATCTGTATATCAACAAGATCCTCGGGTTGATGCATGAGCACATTAAAGTTTGAGTAGCACTGTTTTAAGAAGTCACCCCGGGCTTCCTTGGTGGCGCAATGGTTGAGAGTCCGCCTGCCGATGCAGGGGACGTGGGTTCGTGTCCCGGTCCGGGAAGATCCCACATGCCGCGGAGCGGCTGGGCCCGTGAGCCACGGCCGCTGAGCCTGTGCGTCCGGAGCCTGTGCTCCACAATGGGAGAGGCCATAGCAGTGAGAGGCCCCCGTACCGCAAAAAAAAAAAAAAAAAAAGAAGTCACCCCCTTATCATAACACGCCTCATGCTTATCAGGAATTATTGACTAATTAACTGTCTTTCCTACTAGAGGGAAGCATAGGGATTATTCATACATTGTTTTCCTTTGGATTCCCAGCACCTGATAAGGTACCTGGCCCATAGAAGATGAATGCAATGATTCTATGACAAATATAGTTGAAGAGAACCATGGAAACTAAAGGAGGAGAGAGCTTCAAAAAGAGCAGTTATCGGGACTTCCCTTGTGGTCCAGTGGTTAGAACTTGGTGCTTTCACTGCCGTTAGTTCCTGCAAGCCTCTGGCGCTGCCAAAAACAAACAAACAAACAAAAAGAGCGGTTATTTTTTATACACCAAATTGAAAAATATCAGAAAGTTTGTTAACATGTGGCATTGAGAGAATAAGAGAAATAGGCCCTCTCTCACATTGTTAGCACAGCTCCTCTGGGGAGGTCAGTTTGACAATATTCATCAAAATTACAAATGCATGTATCCTTTGACCCTACATTTCCACTTGCAGACCTTTATCTTCCAGATAGACTCACACCCGGGAGAAGTAATAGGATACTAAGGTATTCATTGCACCACTAGCAGCAAGAGCAAAAGATTGGACATAATTAAGTGTCGGTCAAAAGGGATTTGTCCAGTCAGCTATTGTATATAATGAAATTGTGTGACTTTAATAAAAGAAAGGAGAAACTAGAGTGATGTCCAAGGTATGTTGTTAAGTAAAAAAAGCAAAATGCAGAACAGTATATATCAGACAAGATCGGGCATGTTCAGAGTGCTATGGCCATAGACCAAAACAGTATATATCAGGTAATATCCAAAATAGGGCAAGTAGAGAGAAGAAAATATATATACTTGCTTGAATATTCATAAAATATCTTTGGAAGGACATACGCAGAAACCAACAACACTGGTTGGCCATGGGAAGGGATCCAGATGTGACCTCCAGGTGTGGCCTGGAGCAGATCCAGGCAGATCAAGGATGCAGAGGCAGTAGCCAACCTCCTGGCTTTTCTTCCTTCCTCCTTCTCTAATGGAGCCTACCCAATGTTCTCCATCCCCTGCCTTCCTTCCACCTGGTCAGGGTACCAGGTACCTAGAGGCACCAGTGGATGGATAAATAAATACCAGCTATGAATAAACCTGGTTGCTGGGGACAGAAGTAGGAGATTTTTCACTGTCTACTCTTTAGTACTTTGTGAACTTAAAAAAACAAAACCAAAAAAAAAAAAAAAGAAAAATCAGGAAAACCTACAGAAAAAAAGAAGTGTCAAAAAGTTTAGACATGTTTTAGATGTCCAGTCTAGAACCTTGCTACTCAAAATATGGTCTACACGCCAGCAGCTTCAGAATCACCTGAGAGCTAGTCAGAAATGCAGAATCCCAGGTCTCACCCCACATAGACTGAATCAGAATCTGCATTTGAATAAGAGCTTTAGGGAATTCAAGCACATGGTACACTCTGATACCCACTTGTCCAGGCAACCAAAGAACTCACTTCTAGCAGCACCAGTTGGGTTGGTAGCATGGTCTGCTACTAATGAAAGAGCTGCATTTTCCCCCTACCTGGGTCTACATCCTGGTGAGACAGCAGGGCCCAGGCTGTCCCCATTAAGAGGGAAGATTTCAGCAGCTCCTTCCAGGCCGTGGCTGGCCCTGAGCCCAGTGCCCTGGCGGCTCCCCAGCCAAGGAAACAACTCACTTCCTCCTCCAAGAGCCACAGGGAGTGCTCAGAAGGGAAACATTTGACAGTTTTCCACTCCCCCAGTTATAAGCTCTTTCCAACACGAATAAAGATGCATCTGTCTGGCTCAGGTTTATTCATAAGTGGTATTTATTTATCCATCCACTGGTGCCTCTAGGTACCTGGTACCCTGACCAGGTGGAAGGAAGGCAGGGGATGGAGAGCACTGTGTAGGCTCCATTAGAGAAGGAGGGAGGAAGAAAAGCCAGGAGGTTGGCTACTGCCTCTGCATCCTTGATCTGCCTGGATCTGCTCCAGGCCACATCTGGAGGTCACATCTGGAAGCAGTGATGCCACTGGACTTTTCAGAGCAGCAGGCATAAGGAGGGAGAGAAGAGGGGGGAGTCATACTGACCTCGGTCCAGACCACCCAGGAGTTTGCCTTTGGAAGATTAAGCATGGAGACTAACTTCTCCCACCACACTACCCCCACTCTGACTCCCAACACTCTGAGCCCAACATCTGAGCAAGCACAGAACAGCCATGAGTGAATGCCCCACAATGTGGCTCTCCTGAGGCTTCCCCAACCCCAAGTTGTAGGGACTCTGGACAGGCCATGCTCTCTCCCTCTGGGTCCTTTTTTTTCTCCCACCCACTAATAGCAGCTCTTTCCCTCAACCCTGAGTCTTCCTCTTTGCCCTTCATGCTCCCTCCTAGTGAGACAGGAGGGAAGGGGGCAGGGAACAACCTTTAAAGGAATGACAGAGCCATTGAGAATATGATAAAAACTTGTTAGAACCAAGTAGGACCAAAATGGTGGAAGATTCCACCTCCAGGAGACCTTGAGGCTCATAATCCGCTCATTGTAATATATTATCATGCTAAATGACACACCTACCAGCACCATGACAGTTCCAAGGCCATAAAAGGGTAAAAAGTGTGCAGTGGCCCAGTTCCTGGAAATTCCTGTCCCTTCCCCAAAGTAGTTGGAATAATCCTCCCACTCTTTGCCTATGATATTACCCAGCCCATAAAAACTATCCATCCTATATTTCCGGGCCACTCTCACCTTCTGAGAGGGCTCATACTCTGTGGAGTGTGTATCTCCCAGGGCCGCTCTCATCTTTTCAGACAGACCATGCTCTACCTATGGAATGTGTTTCTTTGCTTTCACTTTACTATGGCTCACTCTTGAATTCTTTCCTGTGAGAAGCCAAGGACCTTCACTTGGCAGCCCATCCCAGGAACTTGCTGGAGATCTGGGATATGACCATCCTCTCTCTCCCCATTTTCCTGCAACCTCTTTACAAAGGGTATTAATAAATCTATCTACTTCTTACCTTTGCCTCTCACTGAATTCCTTCTTTGCCGAGACATAAAGAACCTGAGCTTCATTAAGCCCTGAGACAAGTTGTGCAGTTTCAGTTGGAAGATTGAGGGTTTGAGTCCCATCTGAGGTGCGACTGGGTTCAAGTGAGTTCCATCTCTGAGGTGCGTTTCCACTAGGTCCCTCCTAGCCACCATCCCTAGATGGCTAACATCTCTTAAATTAAAAATAAAACCAAGCCATAAAACCACTAATAAGTGTTCATCCAAAAGAGTTTACAAAATGCTTCCACATACTGTGCCTCTCAATTTATCATCTAACAGCCCTACAAGGTTAGAATTCCTCTTCCTACTCTATAGAGGGGAACACCAAGGCCAGGAAACGTTAAAGGGCTTAACAAGATCTCCCAGCCTATAGACAGCAGGACCCAATGCACACCTAAGCTGGCATCACCCCAAACCTTCAAGGCCCTTCCAGAGTAGGGCTCCAAATCAGACAGGTCTTTCACCAGCAGTCACCTGCTGACATCCTAGCTCTGTGAATGGTTTTCTCCCTTGCCTGGCCCAGTCAGTCCCCAAATTCAGAGAATTCTTCATTTCCTCTATTGTCCCCCATCCAGGTCTACCCCATCTTAGAGTCTGGGCAAACATCCTATCCTTCTCTTCCCAGTCACTACTGTGATTGCTTTCCAGCCAGCCTCCCTGCCCTTGGGGCTCTTCTCTTACCGTTTCTACCAACCACCCTCAAACTCTCTGTGATAAATTAATTGCAAACATGGCCACAATTATTATCTTCCTGTATCAACACCGTTTGCAATGTGACTTTGTACCTCCTCCCATCAAGAGGCAGAATCTATTTCCCCACTCCCTGAATTGAGGCTGGCCTTGTGAATTGCTTTGGTCAATAGAATATGGTAGAAGTGACAAAGTGCCAATTCTGAGTAGGCTTCAAGAGGCCATGTGCATTTCCACTTCTCCTGGAAATCTGTCCAGCCACCACATGAACAAACCCAGGCTAGCCTTCTGATGGATGAGAAACCAAGTGGTCCAGGACCCCCATTGGCCCAGCCAATAGCTAGCCAAATGCCAACCATATGATGAGACTGTCCTGAATCAAGCAGTCCCTAGCCAACTCATTAGGTGACCTAATATGCATGAGGGAACCACCATAATCAGCTAAGCAGCCCAGACCAGAAGAACCACCTAGCTGATGGATAGATTAGTGAGAAATAATCATTGTGGTATTAAGCCACTAAATTCTGGCTTACACAGCAAAAGCAAACTGATATACCATTTGTCACCTGCTCACTGACTCTCAGGAACTTCCCAGACCAAACTCCTCATCCAGGTATTCAAAGCCTTCCTGATGAAGTTGATACCTCAGTTTCATTTACCACAATTTCTCCAAAGCCTGGTCTCCACAGTGTCCCCTGATATTTCCTGCTCTTTCCATCCTTGAACCTCTCACCCTTACCCCTCCACATACACCCTGAATACCATTTCGTCATCCTTTCTCCATCTCTCAAAATTATGTCCTTCCTTCAATACCTCACTATGGACTCTTCCATATTAGTGTTTCTTGTTGTTCTAATGCCTTTTGCACTTTTAGTCTCAAACTTTGCTCTAATTTGCTGTGCTTGCCAAAGAAGCACTTAATCATATCCTTATCTTGCCTTGCTTTACTCCTCATTGGCTCATATAGTTCATTACAGACCAGGAAGAACAGATAAACTTGGCCTCATATGTCTGCACGGATCAGTCAGTAGAAGATGACTGCAGAGGCATCTGCTGGAAAGATTGCTGTGATTGATTAGTTATGTCTGCCATTGGTGCAGCCAAGAGGGCTCCCAGCATACAGGTGAATATTGGCCTTTCATGGTCTAGTACAGGGACTCTTGAACTTTTTGTCTGATGAAGTGTATAAAATAAAATACATCAGATTACAAAGGAAGCCAAATATATTGAAATACTTTTATCAAAATATTTTAAAATATATAATACGTGCTTCATCTTTGATATACTATACAACAAGATCTAGTGGGGGGGACAGTGTCTAATAACTACTGTAATTTTGAAGTATAAATGATCTTTCAAAATATTTATAACTGTACTGTGACGTGAAAATATTTGTAGCTTCTCTTGGGAACAAAGACTCAACTGTGTAATTTGTTGTCTACACCAATAAATAAAGGAAAATTTTGATTTAATTTATAGCAAAATATAGATGTAATTTTCTTCTAGCTATGTTTCATGGATCCCCTAAATTTTATCCAAGGATCCTAAATTAAGAACCCCTGGTCTAGCCTGTAATATACATAAAAGGCAGGGGCTGCTTTCAAATTGACTTATATCCCTGAGAGGGATCAAAGCTAGATATATGGTGGATTATCACCATGTATAATGTTGTAAAAGAAGACAACCCACTGTTATCATGTAGGACATATAGGGGCCTTACACCAGGCTAAGGACTGCAGTCTGGATTTCCAGTGTACCTTTTCTGCTCCATATTGTGGCTTCATCAGTTTCCTTCCCCTCATAGGAGCAAGGCCTCAGGCACCTATTAGGACACACTTCCCTTCACTCCTGGCCCAGGGGATCCCACCAGGGGATTCCTATTTGCCTCCTAAAACCCACTGCCTTCCCCACTGTCTTGCTTGGGGCTCTCTGCCTAGCCCCGATGAACCAAAATGGCAGAGCCCCTCTTTGCTCAGCAACCTTTCAGGCTTGCCCTGGGCCTTGGCCCTCCCTTAGTCCCACACTCTGGAGTAAGAGGGGGCAGGTCCGCCATAGCCCTTGCACTTCTCAGGTCCCCAACCCAGGTCATTTATTATCTAGGTGTGGAATTCAACCCAATCCTTGCAGCATTCCCTTATCATTGTAAAGATGAGTGTGTTGAGCACTCTTTGTGCACCACCTCAAAAACCTTTTGGCCAAACCTCTCCCTCCAGTCAGTGCTGAGCCGACCTGTTTCAGGAAGCCTTCAACCTAACCTGAGTATTCTCCAGTACAGCTGAATGAGACCTCAAGGGAGCCTGCCTGGCTCTCATGCATGATCAGTACAGAAATATGGGGATGTATGAGTCAGTGGGGTTTCCATTGACCAATGGGAGGTAAAAGCCAATGGATGTATGACTCTCCCTTTTGTTCCTCAGCAGAGAGTTCTGAGACACTTTCAGAAGGCTCCTCGAAATGTCATGGTGGCATCAAGACACTCATAGCATTGACCAACCTGGTGACACATCTTGTATTGGCTCTTCTACCTTCCCTGTTGCACTCCTCCTCTCTCTCCTTCCTGCTACCTAGGATCACATCCCCAAGGAAACTATCTGCTCCCAAGACTTTGTCTCAGGTTCTACTTAGGGGGACCCAGGTTAAGACAACAGAGAACAAAGGATCAGAGACGTTGTCACTTGTTCAAGATCACACAGCTTATAAGTGGCCAAATCTGATCTGTCTGATGAAGTAGTAAATACACATTCGATTTGGCTTGATTGATTGATTGATGTCTCTCTTAACACAGCTCTGAAGATCCCAACAGGAAGGGTGTGAGGATGTGTAAAAAAATTGTATTTAATTTTTAATTATCCAGGTTATACTAGAACACATTCTCCATGTGAAGAATTGAAAACATTACAGATAAGTCCCTTTGGCTGTCTCCCACTCTAATTCCTAATTCCAGTACTGGCTGCTAGTAACATGAGTGGTTTCCATTTGTAAAATTTCAGGAAGCTGCACACTTATGATATGTGCACTTTTTGCATGTATGTTACCCTAGGTAGACAGCCTGTCATCATTGTTTATTCAGTCTCTTTAAGAAGCTCCGAGTCTAGAGGGGAGATGGGGAGGTAAATAAATTGGATACTAAATGGTGACAAGACTAAACCAAAAGCCTGAACAACATCAGTAGGAACTAAAAGGAAAGTGGTCTGTCCTCCTTTAGGGGAAAGAAAAGGCTTCCCAGAATGGGTGACTGGTAGATGAGCCCCAAAAGATAGCTGGGTGTTCACCGGGTGAACAGGAGGAGAAAAGAGAACAGGGAAGTGGAACAGGCAGTGCAGTCAGAGAAAACTGAGTAAGGCATGGGGTGTAAAACAGTCTGACATATTAGGGGTCTTAACTATCAACATCACTGGAATCCTGGGTGTGAGGTGAGATGGCAGGAAGGAATGATGGTAGGGATAGAATAAGATACTTAAATAGTTAGTTGAGGAATCCAACTAGGGGGAATAAAGACAGAAAGGGAATTTTAAGGGAGTTTGGAAGACTGTTGTAACCTAATGACCACTCAAGAAAAGAATCCAGTAACCTAGCAACAACCTACAGTACCTTGAAGGAAGACCAGGTACATTCAAGCACCAGGCACACTCAAGCCACAAGTCTTGATAGTTAAAACACAAGACAATAAATATGGGGTCTGAATCTTGTTGCATGAAGTCAGGGAGTTAATAGTCCTGAAGAGTAGCATTTCCGCATGTAGCCAAGAGAGAAACATAGGAGAAAGAGGAAAGAAACTAGGTGAAAGGGGACATTATATGGAAACTTGAAATGAATTACCATATTTTAGTCTATGTCACCACACTTCTGCTAATATACATATGATTTAAATAGTGCCATGACAGTCCTGGTTAGACCATATAGGGTCAAAGGAGGAACTAATGATGTAAACTTTAATGTCCACCCAAGAATGAGGAAGAATGTGGTCTCCTCCTCTCCCCACTTTTTCTTTGATTACAAAAATGTAACCCTCTTTGTTCTCAGGGATGCACTCCCCTGCTAGCCCACTTGTATCTCTCACTAGCATCCTAAGCTAATAAATTCACTCTTTGCCTGTCACTTTGCCTCACGTTGAATTCTTTCTGCAGTGAGACAAAAGAACATGAGCTTCAGTAAGTCCTGACACCAGGTGAGTGGTTTCAATTAAAAGATAATGGGTTTAAGTCCTCTCCTAAATCAGGGATCATGGGTTCAAGTCCTAATCTGAACTCTGGCTGGGTTCAAGTCCCAGCCTGTGGGTTCAAGTCCCAATCTGAGTTTTGGCTGGGTTTGACTCCCATCTGAGAAGGAGTGTGGTTTCAACGATGCTGGAGAGGTTGGCATAGCTGGCATGATGAAAGTAGACCAAAACACAGGGCTTAGAGATTATCCTAAGAGTAACGGGAAGCCATTGAAGAGTTAAGTCAGAGGAGGGCATGATTGGATTGGGGATCAAGAAAGATAGTTCTGACTACAGAATAACGTGGGTTATGTCGGAGATAGAATGACCAAGACTAGGGATGGGGAGTAGGAGTGGGAAGCTATTGCATTAATTCAGGCAAGAGCAAGAGATAATGAATATCGGAACAAAGGCAGTGGCAACAAGGTTGGAGGAAAGAGACAATGCTAGCAATACTCAGGAGGTAAAATTAACATGGCTTGATGATGGATTGGGTGACTGAAGTGAGGGATAGGGAAGTTAAAGCCTAAGTTCTGGCCTGGGTGCCCCACCCATACCCCAGACATGGGGGGTTAGGGGACTAAATTACATCTATTAAAATTCAAAATGTGCATCCCCTCTGACCCAGCACTTATGCATCTAGCTATGTACCCAGGAACCATAAACAAGGGTATTCACAGCAAGATTGGCTAAAACACTAAAAAATTGAAAAAAACCCCTGAAATCCCATTGAGAGGACAATGACTAAATAAATCAAAACATGAATATGTGTAGTATTAAATACTAAGCATCAGTGAAAAGAATAAGGTGGAGAAAAGAAGACAAGAGAAAAGGGGTGACATGGAAGAACATCCAAAACACATCATTAAGGAGAAAAAATCAAGTTTCAACAGAGTGTGTACAGCATGACCATACTTCCATTTAATAAAGGACAGCACACAAAACTGTTTCCATATGTCCTGTATGTAAAAGCCTTTAAAAATCTGATTTTGGAGGTGGGGACTTCCCTGTCAGTCCAGTGGTTGACTCTGCTTTTCCAATGCAGGGGTTCCGTTGACTCCCGGAACATCCTGGCAGAGATCAGACCTTGCTTTGCTTAGGCAAGTCAGCTTCACTCTTGTCTCCCCAGAGATTGGCTTAGGTAGGGATGCTTCATTCTTGTCTGTCCAGAGATATTGTAGGTTTGCTTTATTGAAGAATAAGTTCCCTTCCATGGATATACTTCAACGTTAAAGAAAAAACAACCTAAAAATAACCAAAGTCTAGTCTGGGATTGATGATGGATATTGGTATAACTACCATGGGTGGAAAGTGTTCGGACCTCTCCCCCCAAACCCTGCTGGGTCAGCACAAGGAGTGGCGATGGCGATGGCCTTCCTGGGCGGCAGACTTTCAGAGACTCTGTCCAAGGTGCTAACCCCTCATATCTCACCTAAGCAGCACTACCCCACACCAGCCCATGATGTCTTGCTGTCCTTTGCCTACCCAACTCCACCTACCCTCACAGGCCTGGTTCCATCTCACTATTTCCAAAAGCCTCTTCCAATCTCTGAGCCTGCACTGGACTCATCACATAGGCTGTGAGACTGTGGGGGCTTGTACCAAAGTGAGCTAAATCTCTGAGGGGGCAGAGAAAGCCCAAAGGATGTTCTTATCACTTTCTTAAAGTATCCAACACCCAAATTGTGAGCTCAAGGTGGAAGACACCTAACTTGATTCTCTCTTTTCATGTGTGCTCTAGGCCACTCTGTGTCTCTTAACTGTTGCCTAGGACATGGCTGATGATGCTCATGCACCAGGGACACAAGTACAAACTGACAAAGTCCCTGCCCTTATGGAACTGACATGCTGATGGGGAAGACAAACAACAAACACGTAAACCAGTAAATAGACTGTAACAGATGTGGTAAGAGCTGTAGAGAAAAATAGAGCTGGTAAAGTTAATAGGTCTGAAGGAAAGTAAAGGAGGGAACCATGTGGAAATCTAGGGGAAGAGCTCTCTGTTCAGGGAGAACAGTCAATGAAAAGTCCACAGGCAGGAACATCCTTGACATATTAAAGGAATAAGCACAGTGTGACTGTAAAGGAGAAAAGGAAGGGGATGATGGGAAAGAAGTAGCATGGGGAGATCATGAGGGCTTTGTTATTGCAATGTCTACATAGTAATAACTGTGGCTTTTGCTTAGAGTGGGGTGAGAGCCATGGGAAGGTTTCGGGTGAAGGCAGAACATGTTCTCACTTAGCCTCTGAAGGCTTGCTCTGGCTTCTGTGGTAAGAATCACCCAGGGGTGGGAGGTGAGGGTGGGAGAGAGAAACTAGAGTGAAGGCAGAGGAGAGGATACTGCAGTGTTCCAGGTAACAGGTGATGGTGGTCCAGAACAGCTGGTGGCCATGGAGGAAATAAGTGGTCAGGTGTTTTGATGGCACACATGATGGGGTTACTGATGGCTGGGTTGAACGATGTGAGCAAAGAGAGCAGTCAGGTTTCTGGCTGGAGCAACACAATGAGGTGGCGAAGATTCCAGAAGGAGCAGATTTAGGGGCATAGATGAAAAGTTCTATCTTGGGTATGAATAGTGACTGCATGGGAGAAAAAACTCATCTGTCTTTCTAGCTGAGGGAAACTTCCCTACTAATTTGGTGGGGAAGTTTCTCAGTGAAGCAGGACAGTAAATCAAAACTCTGGAGGGAAATAATGTTTGACCACAGAAAGACTTGTACATGAATGTGCACAGTTTAATTCATAAGAACCAAAAACTAGAGACAATCCAAATGTCTATCAACAACAGAATGGGTAAGCAAATTATGGCCCACTCATACAATGGAATACTACTCAGCAAGAAAAAGGAACCAACTACTAATACATGCAGCAACCTGGATAAATCTATAGTGTATTATGCTGAGCAAAAGAAACCTTACACAAAAGAGTACAAACTTGGACTTCCCTGGCGGTCCAGTAGTTAAGACTCCACACTCCCAATTCAGGGGGCGCAGGTTTGATCCTTGGTAGGGGAACTAAGACCCCACGTGCCGCAGGGCAAGGCCTAAAACAAAAACAAAACAAAGAGTACAAACTGTATGGTTCTTTTTATATGAAGTTCAAGAATAGGCAAAATAAACTAAAATCAGAATGGTTACTTCCTCGTAGGGGAAGATAAGATTGACCAGGGAGGCACAAAGGACCCTTCTGGAGTGATGGAAATGTTCTCTGTTTTGATCTGAGTGGTGGTTACACAAGTATATAAACAGGTTTTTTAAATTCATTGAGCTGAATCCTTAAGATATATGCATTTTCCTATGTATAAATTAAACTTCATTTTTTTTAATGGCACAATGAAATGAAAGTGTTGGAGTTGGGCTCTATTTGGAGCACCAAGTTCCTTATAACAGACCCTAAGAGGATGGAGTGGTATGGGTGCTTATCACCCTTCTTTTGGCTGCCCAACATCTGAACCCCCCTCCTTACATTTGGAGAAACTCAATATTGTGGACTTGCCTTTTCTGGTGACGAGGGAGCAGCCCAGATCCAGTCCCAGCCTCTCAGTAATATTTCCCAGAACTCTGAGTCTGGGATAAGGCCACAGAAAGCTGAGACAGTTGAGAACACAGCCATAGTCAGAGACAGTGGTGCCAGCAGCAGAAACGCCCAGCCACATTCCTCCCATGGTCAGTCCTTCTGATCAATCCCATAAGTTACCTGTAATCTTCTAATAAATTCTTCTTCTGCTTAGGCCATTAAAAGCTATATCTGTGGTCTGAGACCAGATGCCCCCTGACAGGTAAATGCTGTGTGGAAAGAGCCCACGACTGAGTGTTAGATCTGGTGGTGTCCTAAGTCACGCTGGTTCATCAAGTCCCACCAGAGGGTGATCAGCTAGCCAGAGGGAGCTTGTCCCAGGACCAGCCCAGTTCACAAGGGAAAGCTGTAGGACAGAGAAAGCCCCTGGAAGGGCAGGGAAAGCTGCTGAGGGCAGCTGCCAAGCAAGCCAGCCCAGCCAGGAATTCTAGTTTTAGCTCTGTAGGTGGGAGGCTGCAGTGCACCAGACTTGCTGGACTTGCTGCCCTGGGGGGTAGGGCAGAGAAGTTTATGAGGTTGATCTGAACCCACAGAGCTGCATCCTCACAACCTAGGCTGAGCATTAGGCAGGAGCAACTTTCCAGGAATGAGGGGCCAGGTCCCTGTCTAAGGAATGTCTCTTGGGGACAAAGCACAGCCTGAGCCTCAGGGAGTCCTCAGCAAAAGGAGGAGACTGAACCTAAGATGTGAAATGTACCTTAGAGCTCACAGGCGCACACACACACACCATACACGTGCACAAGTGCACACACACAGATTAGCGTCAAAGAAGAATACAGTAAAAAGATGGGAGAGTGCCAAGGCAGTCCCACTGATATGGACGCAGCCAAATCAAGAGCTGGCCATAAGGGAACCTCTGTGGAAGCCTTGGTGAGGCTAGAGGCTGCTATTGTGTGTTAGGTCAGACTGAGTGTTAATTTGGGGCAAAGGAAGGAGGATTGACCCCTGAGATTTGGGTGTATCAGTTAGCTACTGCAGTGTAACAAATCCCTCCAAAACTCAGTGGTTTACAATAATAAGTATTTATTATTGTTCATGAGTCCTGGGTCAGCTGGGCAGCTCTTGCATTGTCTGGGATCACTGTTGGGTCTACAGTCAGCTATGGGTTGAATAGGTGCCTTTGCTGATCTTGGCTGGACTCTGAGACATGTTTGGGTGAAGCTAGTGGCTAGTGTAAGATGGCCTCAGCTAGGAAGCTTGTCTCTGCTCCATGTGGTCTCTTGTCCTCCAGTAGACTAGTCTGAGCTTGTTCACATGGTCATCGTGGTCATGGTGTATTCAAGACAGCAAACAAAAACAGACAATGCCCTTTCAGACCTAGGCTCAGAAAGGGCTCAACATCACTTCCACCACCTTTTTCTGGCCAGAGCAAGTCACAAGTCCAGACCAGAATCAAGGGGTGTGGGAACAGTCTCCACCTCTCAGTAGGAGGAGGCTATGAGATCACATCATAAAGTGTGTCGATTTAGGGAGCGGTGGAGAATTGGGGCCATTTTTACAATCACACTGCTACATAGGGCAATGGTGATCCTAGCACAGAATCTGCTAAACCCCAGGTCTTCAAGAAAATCCCTCAAGCATTCACGGGCTCCTTAGCCTCTAGCCCTTTTCTCCATAAAAGCTCCTCCTTCACTTGATCTAGACCAGAAAGAAACATGAAGACAATTTGCTGGGAGCCCTGGAGGTCTGTCCTCACCTCTGATTCTGAGTGAGGACCAGAAGGGAAGGTGGGGCAGGAAGGCCAAATGGGGGAAAAGAGTGCAAGGCTAGACATGCCCTTTCTGGTGACAGGGACCCTCCAGCAGAGGATAAGGAACAGGGGACAATTTTAGCACCTCTTACCTCCTTTCCTCCCTTGCCAGATTCTCCTGAGCACCAATCTCCCACCAACCCTCCATAGACAGAATGGCTTAAACAACAATTACTTATTACTCACAGTTCTGGAAGCTAGGAAGTCCAAGATCAAGATGCTGGCAGATTTGGTGTCTTATAAGGGCCCACTTGCTGGTATGCAGAAGGCCATCTTCTTTTTGTATTATCACATAATGGAGAACAGACAGAGGAAGAAATTTCTCTTGTGTCTCTTCTTATAAGGGAACCAATCCTATTCATGTGGGCTTCACCATCATGACCTAATTACCTTCCAAAGACCCTACCTTCTAATACCTTTGCATAGGGGATTAGGATTTCAATGTATAAATTTTGGAGGGACAGAAGCATTCAGTCCATAACACTGTGTGAATTTGGGCAAGCTACTTAACCTCTCTGAACTTCAGAGATAATAATAGTACTTGTTTCACAGGGTTATTATGACAATTAAATTAGATCATGATTATAAAACAATTACCAGAGCACCTAGTCTATAGTAAGTATGAAATAAATGTTTACTATTTTAATCATCAGGGTTCTGGTCATTCAGTCCAGAACAGGGACTACGTATCCTATGCACCTAGGGGTGGGGCAGGTTGGGGCAGGGTGAGGCAGCTGGAATTTTCAAGAGAACACCGTACTAAGAAAGATTAGGCAGCCCTGATTTTCAATGAATAGACTCACTTGAGCTCCTTGGGATTTTCAGTCCACATGAATAGTAGATACTGCTTTTGGCATTTACCACTTCCAGCTGCCAGTACCTGTAATTTTTTTGCCTGAGAGTTTTCTCTGGCCACTTGATGCCATCTTGTCCACCTGTAACCAGGGAGTTAACATCCTACCCCAGTAGCCCTCAACTAATGACTGATGGCAGTTGCTGTATATATACCCCTGCTCCCTCGCTCCTCAGGTGCCATAACTCAGATTTGTGCTCTGCACTATCTCCCAGGCTTCCTCAGTAGGATTAAGCTCCAGTCACCCACAGTAATAACCTACTTTAAAATGCACCTTGCATTGGCTTCCTTCTCATCCCTGTCTCATTTCCTGAATCTCCTACCAGAGGCCTTGGAATCACTTCTCAGTTAAGCTACTTGAACTTGAATCCTTGTTTCAGGGTCTGCTCCTGTGGGGAGGCAGTCTAAGAGTACCTCTTTGGTGAGGCCAGCCTTGCCAAGCTAATGGTTATCTGGAAGGTCTACACCAAGCCTGACCTCTGCTCAGTAGCTCAAGCTGCTTGAAAATGGTAGAACCTGTAGGCTGCTCAATTACAAACCAACTCCACCCCCAGGCATTCAAGTTAGAAGAAGGCAATTTTTCTTTCCTTTAAATTCCTCTTCATATATTCAAGGACTCCTCCACGAAGGCTGTCAAGGCCATCTTGTCCTGAAACCAGGGATGACACATAGGTTCCATCTCAAGTGCCACCTCCAATCAATTAACAGAAGCTACCTGGAGGCTCTATCGAGGATTAAGGTGTGCAGCTATAATTAATGATGTCTGCCTCGAGCATTTGAATGGGTAAGCAGTGGCCTTATGCCCACTTCCCTGGCTCTAGAAGCAAATTGGTGAAGCTGGCTGAATTTTTCTTTAGCATTCCTAGTCCACCAATTCTATCTCTGTCTCTTACTGAGCTATTCCCTTCATCTGACTTGCCCCATGCCAGACAATAACCCTGTGCACTAAGCATGGCCACCCATTTTCTGGATGAGAAAACTGAGGCTCTGAAATATTGAGTGACTTTCCCAGCATCACAAAATCTATAATGATAGAACAGAGGTTTTTAATCAGGTCTACCCGACACCATAATTTCCACACTATATCCTTTCACATAGAAGGCAGTAGTAAAGGTCTTTAACCAAAGAGAACAGCCTAACACTCCTCTTTTTGTTAAGAGAAGTCTTCTGCCAACAGGTGCCCCATCCTTTCTTGTCTTCTCCAGCCAGATGGAGTAGAAGGCTCTTTGGGGGCCAGCATGGAGCCCATCCTCCACTGCACAGCCATCCCCAGCAATTCCTCTGCCAGGCTTTGGCTCCACCCTCTCAGGTCCAGACTCTCTCATCTCACCTATTTGTTATCCTTAAGCAGCTGTCTCTTGGAGAGTCTGGAGGCCACCTGGTAAAGCCAGAAGCAAACTTCTAACTGGAGCAGTGGTGACTGGAACAGCTCCAAACCTCCAAGTTATGGAAAAACTGATGGCAGAGGCCTTCCCAGGGTGGTGACTCAGCATTCCCACAGGCAGGGGGGCTAAATGGAGGCCTCAGACCACAGCCTAGGCCTGCAGCCTGCTGACCAGGAGGCCGGCCTGCCTGGGTTGGCTCATACTCTCTCCCAAGGAGCAGCTCAGGATTTTGAGTCCATTGCTTTTGCTGCCTGAAAGCTGAGACTCAGCTCTTAGAAGATTTGAGGATAGGACTCCAGACCCACAGTCTCTGTCAAGTGTAACCTTCAACTTGCCCCTGTGAAGGTACATAACTGCGCAACTTGTTGCTGGTGCTGTGTCTTATGGAAATGAGACACCAGCTAGGGGCGCGCGAGCAAGGGAGGGAGTGACAAAGCCACCAAGACCTTCCTAAAAGCTAGGTCTCTTCTCTTCTCAGCTAATACCCCAGCCCCACAAGGATGCATACATGCCTGCCAGCTTACCATCCCCAGCTATGGACAATGCAGGGGTTCAGTGGGCCAATGCTGAAGCTAGCTAGACTTGGCTTTGAATTCCTCACTAACAGGAATTTAAACCCCATTCCCTACAATCAGAGGCTGAGATAGAGATTCCTGAGCACATGTTTTAACTTAGGAAATGATCTCAAGAGAAAGGGAGGAAGGGAAGTAGGACAGGACAGGGGAAAATGCTCAGCAAAGGATGGGGTCTCAGCTGGAGTCTAACCTCTGCCTGATCCCATGTGGAGCTCTGGGGGGCATGGTGAATGGGCCAGAGCTATCCCCCCTTGAGGTAGGTAAGCAGGACCGTCTCTTATACTCCTGTGTCAATCAGTCATTGTCCACCCCTGGAGGATAGCGGGTGGGGATGGGAGAGGGGGACAAAAGTTCTCAGGAGGTTCTGGACAAGGACATCAGCCACAGGCAATCACCCAGAGAAGGTCTCAGATGCAAGCTTTTAGCCACTGTACTGGCAACAGGTGGGGGAGGGGTCACTGGATGGGAAAAGAGATCCAACTGGGGTTCCAACATTGGCTATCACACTGAGTAAGATTCAGTTGACTCCTCTGTGAAACAAGCATAACACTTATCACATGGGTGAGTAAGGAAGTAAGCACAAGGTTGCCAACACAAAATAAGTCCTCAGTGTCAGGGAGCTACAATTCCTATTGCTTGGTGAAGTCATTTTAGTAAGGAGGTTAATTTTATGTGTCAGTTTGGCTGGCCTGTGGGGTGCCCAGATATTTGGACCAGCATTATTCTGAACATTTCTGTGAGGGTACTTTTGGATGAGATTAACATTCAAATCAGTGAGCTCTGAGTGAAGCAGTGGATTTGAGTAAAGTGGATTGCCTTCCATAATGTGAATGGGCCTCATTCAATTAGTTGAATAGAGAAGAAACCTTACCTTCCCTGAACAAGAGGAAATTATGCCAGCACATGGCCTTTGGACCTGAACTGCAACATCAACTCTTCTTTGGGTCTCCAGCCTGGTGGCCCATTCTGCAGATTTTGGACTTACCAGCCTCCATAACCATGGGAGCCAATATATATAATATACATATATATTTATACTTGTATTTTATATATTAAGATATACACACACACACATACACACACAAGAGAGAGAGAGAGAGAGTCGTCCTTCAGTATCCACAGGGGATCGGTTCCAGGATCCCCCATGAATACAAAAACCCATGGATGCTTAAGTCCCTTATATAAAATTGTATAATACAATGAATACAGTCAGCCCTCCATATCTGTAGGTTGCATATCTGCAGATTCAACCAACCCAGTATCAATTGGTTGAATCCTTGGATGCAAAACCTGTGGATATGGAGGGCTAACTAGATATAGCTATAAATATATAAATATATATGGATATAGATATAGATCATATTGTCTCTTTCTAGAAACCGGACAAATGCAGATGGAAAGGAGAGCAGGAGATGGGCAGCCCAGAGCTCAATGACATTGTTCCAAGGGCATGACCCTATGTACCACCCAACCACGCTTGTAGGAAGCTCAGACACTCCAAATTCCCACATATTCTGAGGCTGAATTTTTTGGAGTCAAGACAGAACCCTGCACTCCCAGCCTGCCTGGCATCCACTGAGTCAGCTCCCCAAGCAGCCCCTTCAGGCAGATACCTTGCTCCTCAGGTCTTTCCTACCAGTCCCCACCAGTCCTGCCTCCAGCTTCTCCATACCCCATACCTCTAGCCTAATGTGAGAGGGACATGGGTGGAGGGGTGAGTCCCTGGAACAGGGAGAGGCAGATCAAGAAGAGGCAGCACTTGCCAGAGTTCACTGCTTCCCCCCACACGTGGTGATCTCACCAGGAGTCTGAGGCCCCAGGGCCATCTCAAGGGGACAAGAGGAGATGTGAGGATCCCCAAATATCCTCCCCAATTAGCTTAGGCTCCATAATGCTCTCTCCTTTCTTCCTGCGATGAGGGCTCCCAACCCTTCCATATGTTATCAGGACTGACGAATGAATTATTGTGCCCTGCCCTCGGCCTCCACAGAAAAGTTCACAACTTAGGCAAGGGGGCAATGGTGACCCCCACAGGAGGACTCACCCTAGAGCCTTGGAGAGAGTGTGGCCCTGTTGGCACCTTGATTTTGGACTTGTAGCTTCCAGAACTATGAGAGAATAAATTTCTGTTAAAGTCCCCTAATTTGTGGTACTTTGTTATGGCAGTCCTAGGAAACTAATAACGTGAATTTAGTAGATACTGCCCAACAGTTTGCCAAAATGCCAATCTCTAAATTTCTGAGAAAATTTGAAGATTAGAGTCCAGAAACTGGTGGCCACACCCAGGTACTTCCCTCCTCAAGGATCTGTCAGAGCAACCAGCTGCATTTCTCCAGGCCAATCCTCCACCTTGAAACAACCACCGTTGCCCTCACCTGGAAACAAAGGCTCAGGGAGGATTACTTACTTGTCTAAGGTTACACAGCTGGCAAGTGTTGGGACCAAGATTTCAACTCAGACTGATTCTAAAGTCCAGGTTTTTGTGACAATTAGGCCCCAAAGTTCATTCCCACCTGACGCCACATAGGCCACCAGGCAAGTTCCTCCTCAGAGCTCCACCCTTCTAGCTCACCTCACAGATGTCTCATGTTGTGAGTCAGTGCAGCTGGAGCGTTTATGAGCCCTCTAATGTACTAACTAACTGCTAAGCTGATTTTGCAAAAAAGCCACATGTGAAACGCCCACCCTCATAACCACATGATTTATAAGGAAATTAGTCTACCTTTTCCTGGGGCCTTTGCCTGCCAGCCCTTCATGAGGGCTCAAAACTATCAAAAAAGTTTTAAAACACAACAGGATTATAGGTCACTGTGAAAGAATACTTATTCATTTAACCAAAGTCACGAAAAGATTTCAGAAAAACAAATATAGATCACTTAAGGGCAAAGAAACTCACACAATCTGTTATCAAAAAGGAGCACTCTAAGAAACATCATTCTCCTAACAGAGAGAGAAATCAAATTCCAGTCTTGTACTAGATTACTTAACAACAAAATCCATTCACTTAATTAACTTCAATCTAAATTTAGTTAATCCTGACCATGCATGAAACTTCTTTTCCTCAGAGTTCCTTTCCACAACTTTTCATCACTTTCTATATCCGTATCAGTTTGTCCCTTATTTTTCCATTGGAAACAACCAGCTCTAAGACATTTTTTTCTTTTCCCTCAATAAAATTTAATTCCATTCCCTATACCTTCTTTACTGAAAACACACATTCTAAATTTCCTACTGTATACTGAAATGCTTCATTATTATTTCTGTTAGCTTTAATTACATGTTTAAATTAGAATCCTCAACTCTTAATAACCTTAATTTCTAGTGAAAACTAAGAAATAAGCAATTATGAACTGTCTTTTACATTAGCATTCTGAAGATTAGTGAACATAAATTACTAGTGACAATTTCTAAAAACATCTCAGGGTGACACCAAACATTTATTAATAGTCCTAAATACTTTAGTTTCTCTGTTCAGTAATTGCTGTCTCAGTATCTTATTTTATTTGGGAGTGACCGAGATATTCAATAAGTTTCCATCACTTAAATTAGCACAACTCTAGAACTTTGTTACCAAATATCTGGAGAGATCATTTTAAGTAAACATTTCTAAAATATAATTATTCTTAAAGAGTTTACCCAAAAGCTCTTATCTCATTTACATTTACCTTAAAGTTTCAGCATATCAAGTTATTTTCTTTGCAACAGATATAATAAGGTCTTATTTGACTTCTATTAAACCTAGATACAATAAAGTATTATACTTAATGTTGATGACTCTAAAAACATGTATATATTAATTAGATCAACAAAACTTTAATACCAGGTATCAACATAATATTGAATATTTCCTATTCACATGAACCTGAAAGTCATTTTGGCTGGTTTCTTTTATATTTAATTTGTAACCACTTACTTTCAAATTAAATTGAGCTCTTTATAAATTCAATTTTGGTAATACTTTCCAGAGGTAGAGATATTTCATATGTATAATGTGTACACAGACATATAAACAGGCAAAACTAGAGATCTCATGGTTTCCCTTCAGAAAAAAAACTTAGTTATGAATCAGGTATTACAATATAAACTTACTTTTTTACAAAAATCAGTTGGAATACATTAAAGTTGCTTGCTCTGAAGACTAAGTGTTTACTGTTTGTAAAGCTTGGCTGAGGGAGCATTCTCAGCAGTTTGAATTTTAAAACTGCCACTTTGTCGTTTTCTTTTCCCTTGGTTTCAGGTTCTTCCTGATTAAGCTAATTAGGTTCAGCCTCAGGTCCCTGTGGCCTGTATTTACATTTCTGGTTTGTAGAGATTTGCAAGAGAAAGACAGTTGCTTTAAGTTCCCCAAAGGTCTGTCACCTAGATGATGTTAAAAGATTGATTTGCCCAACTATATATCAGTGAGAAGATTTCTAACTAAACTGAAATTTACAAGTTCTATGTTCTAGAACTTTAGAGTTTAATTTATCACGCCTTCAAAATCTTGTATAGGACATTCAGCAAAGAACTTCTTTCTGAGTTTACAAGCAAAATCACTAATTTTATTTTTATTAACCACTGAATGTTAGTTCCCAGTTTTTACTTATTCGTGTGGCTCAGGTAACCCTACTGGTTTCCTTTAGTATGTTTAGTTAATACTTTCTGAGGGGCAGATCTATGTGCCTTGTCATAATACCATGCAGGGGAAGCATTCCACAGTGAAATGTGTCTATCCCACAACATAATTAAACAAAAGAGAGATAGCCATCTTATATATATATATATATATATATATATATATATATATATATATATATATATCTTTATATACTTTATCTCAATCCTATCAACTTTTATACCTTTAGCTTTCATTAGGATCCAATCAACAAGTTCTGATCTTACAGGAGGAGTTCTAGAAGTTTTTCTTTCTTTTATTCCCTGTCCATTTTATCTATTTTTCTATAAAATGCTCTGGGAGCCCCAGAGGGAGCTTGAGCCAAGGAACTCAGACCCGTAGCCTGTTGCCCCAAGTAATTGCTCGTCAGCTATCTCAGTGTAAAAAATTTTTTTCCAGCCCCTTAAATATATCTTTTTAAAACTGGTGTAAACAGCGGACTTGTTTGGCTTTAATGATGGAGACTAGTAGGGGGTCCTTTTCGGCCCATTTAATCTTAGGTAGTGTAATATCAAAACCTTGTGTTTTAATCGCATACGTGTCCATTTTATTTATCCCATTTTAAATATCCATCTGAAGATTTCTTTATTCATTTGAGATAACTCCTTTTTAAAATTTCTACCTTGTTCCAACAAGTATCTAGACATTCCTTACAGGTTTTTTTTCCTGTTAACATTATTCTAATGTTTTTATTAGCATCTGTAAAACCCATTGAGGGGAAGCAAAGACCACAAATAAATCTTCCCAAACCGGTTTTTCTTACTTGTTTTAAAGAAAAGAAGTTGTTAGGTTAACCATTATATATATTTCTTTTTTCTGCCTTTTATTTTTTAATATAGGTACCAATAAAACAGCTGTTTATAATGAGAGTTCTCTAAAAATTTACTATTTAGAAGTTTCTCCAATTTAAAGGAGCCATTATTTGGCTTTTAATGATATATATATATTGGACGCGCAGGCCCAGCGGCCATGGCTCACGGGCCCAGCCGCTCCGCGGCATGTGGGATCTTCCCAGACCGAGGCACGAACCCGCATCCCCTGCATCGGCAGGCGGACCCTCAACCACTGCGCCACCAGGGAAGCCCAATGAGATATATATTAAACCATTAAGACACAAGCGGATTTCCCATAAGAGAATAGGGGAGGATGTCACCTAAATAAAAGATCCAGAAGGTTTACTCCCAAAAATAGTATGGCAGAGATCAAGTTTTCAAAGCACATACACACACACACACACACACACACACACACACACACACACACACACA